>NW_024070185.1:39409957-39669787 GCF_014754425.2 Oryx dammah
GAGAGTTCCAGAAAAACATCTATTTCTGCTTTATTGACTATGCCAAAGCCTTTGATTGTGTGGATCACAACAAACTGTGGAAAATTCTGAAAGAGATGGGAATACCAGACCATCTGACCTGCCTCTTGAGAAATCTGTGTGCAGGCCAGGAAGCAACAGTTAGAACTGGACATGGAACAACAGAATGGTTCCAAATAGGAAAAGGAGTACGTCAAGGCTGTATATTGTAACCCTGCTTATTTAACTTCTATGCAGAGTACATCATGAGAAACGCTGAACTGGAGGAAACACAAGCTGGAATCAAGATTGCCGGGAGAAATATCAATAACCTCAGATATGCAGATGACACCACCCTTATGGCAGAAAGTGAAGAGGACCTAAAAAGCCTCTTGATGAAAGTAAAAGAGGAGAGTGAAAAAGTTGGCTTAAAGCTCAGCATTTAGAAGACGAAGATCGTGGCCTCTGGTCCCATCACTTCATGGGAAATAGATGGGGAAACAGTGGAAACAGAGTCAGACTTCATTTTTGGGGCTCCAAAATCACTGCAGATGGTGATTGCAGCCATGAAATTAAAAGACGCTTACTCCTTGGAAGAAAAGTTATGACCAAGCTAGATAGCATATTCAAAAGCAGAGACATTACTTTGCTGACTAAGGTCTGTCTAGTCAAGGCTATGGTTTTTCCAGTGGTCATGTATGGATGTGAGATTTGGACTATGAAGAAGGCTGAGCACCGAAGAATTGATGGGTTTGAACTGTGGTGTTGGAGAAGACTCTTGAGAGTCCCTTGGACTGCAAGGAGATCCAACCAGTCCATCCTGAAGGAGATCAGCCCTGGGATTTCTTTGGAAGGAATGATGCTAAAGCTGAAACTCCAGTACTTTGGCCACCTCATGCGAAGAGTTGACTCATTGGAAAAGACTTTGATGCTGGGAGGGATTGCAAGCAAGAGAAGAAGGGGACGATAGAGGATGAGATGGCTGGATGGCATCACTGACTTGATGGACGCAAGTCTGAGTGAACTCTGGGAGTTGGTGATGGACAGGGAGGCCTGGTGTGCTGTGATTCATGGGGTCGGAAAGAGTCAGATGCGACTGAGTGAGTGAACTGAACTGAACTGAACTATATACCCTAAGTGTACTTGCTCAAACCCACCTCCCTGAATTCCTTGAAACTAGTCTAGACAAGGTAAAAGAGAGATAGGATCAAAGTTAACCCATGATTCATGTGTCACAAGACTAGATAAACAATGGATATTTATCAATTAGCCTGTGGTCATATCCTGATAAACATAATGGAATTTACCACTTTGTTCTGTTACAGAGATAATTAGCATATTCTTTTAGGCAAGGGAGAGTCTAAGTACAAGTCCTGAGGCTCTTTTATCCAGGGGTCTGATTTTCCGTTGGTATGCTACTTCTATAGACTGGGCACAAAATTCAGAGTCCCTTGGGAGGGTGACCATGCGTGTAGCCTATTGTCCACAGCCTGGCCTAGGATGGAGTCCAGCTCTGTCTGTTTCCTCCTTCACATTGAGTCGGTGATGCCATCCAACCATCTCATCCTCTGTCGTCCCTTTTTCCCCCTGCCCTCAGTCTTTCCCAGCATCAGGGTCTTTTCAAATGAGTCAGCTCTTCGCATCAGGTGGCCAAAGGATTGGAATTTCAGCTTCAGCATCAGTTTCTCCAATGAATATTCACGACTGATTTCCTTTAGGATAGACTCATTTGATCTCTTTGCAGTCCAAGGGACTCTCAAGAATCTTCTCTAACACCACAGTTCCAAAGCATCAATTCTTCGGTGCTCAGCTTTCTTTATAGTCCAACTCTCACATCTATACATGACTACTGGAAAAACCATGGCTTCGACTAGATAGACCTTTGTTGGCCAAGTCATGTCTCTGCTTTTTAATATGCTGTCTAGGTTGGTCATAACTTTCCTTCCAAGGAGCAAGCATCTTTTAATTTCATGGCTGCAATCACCATCTGCAGTGATTTTGGAGCCCAAGAAAATAAAATCTGTCACCGTTTCCACTGTTTCCCCACCTATTTGCCATGAAGTGATGGGACCAGATGCCATGATCTTAGTTTTCTGAATGTTGAGTTTTAAGCCAGCTTTTTCATTTTCCTCTTTCACTTTCATCAAGAGGCTCTTTAGTTCTTCACTTTCTGCCGTAAGTGTGGTGTCATCTGAATATCTGAGGTTATTGATATTTCTCCCAGCAATCTTGATTCCAGCTTGTGCTTCATCCAGCCCAGCATTTCTTATGATGTACCTTGCATATAAGTTGAATAAGCAGGGTGACAATATACAGCTGTGATGTACTCCTTTCCCAATTTGGAACCAGTCTGTTGTTCCATGTCCAGTTCTAAATGTTGCTTCTTGACTTGCATACAGATTTCTCAAGAGGCAGATCAGGTGGTCTGACCACCTCTTGAAGAATTTTCCACAGTTTATTGTGATCCACACAGTCAAAGGCTTTGACATAGTCAATAAAGCAGAAGTAGATATTTATCTGGAACTGTCTTGCTTTTTTGATGATCCAGCAGATGTTGGCAATTTGATCTCTGATTTCTCTGCCTTTTATAAATCCAACTTGAACCTCAGGAATTTCGTGGTTCATGTGCTGTTGAAGCCTGGCTTGGAGAATTTTGAGCATTATTTTACTAGCGTGAGAGATATGTGCAATTGTGCAGTAGTTTGGGCATTCTTTGGCATTGCCTTTCTTTGGGATTGGAATGAAAACTGACCTTTTCCAGTCCTGTGGCCACTGCTGAGTTTTCCAAATTTGCTGGTGTATTGAGTGCAGCACCATCACAGCATCATGTTTTGAAATAGCTCAAATGGAATTTCATCACCTGCACTAACTTTGTTCTTAGCAGTGCTTCTTAAGGCCCACTCGACTTCCCACTCCAGCATGTCTGGCTTTAGGTGAGTGATCACACCATCGTAATTATCTGGGTTGTGAAGATCTTTTTTGTACAGTTCTTCTGTGTATTCTTGCCACCTCTTCTTAATATGTTCTGCTTCTGTTAGGTCCATACTGATTCTGTCCTTTATTGTGCCCATCTTTGCATGAGATGTTCCCTTGTTATCTCTAATTTTCTTGAAGAGATCTCTTGTCTCTCCCATTCTATTATTTCCCTCTATTTCTTTGCATTGATCATTGAGGAAGGCTTTCTTATCTCTCCATGCTGTTCTTTGGAACTCTGCATTCAAATGGGTATATCTTTCCTTTTCTCTGTTGTCTTTTGCTTGTCTTCTTTTCACCACTATTTGTAAGGCCTCCTCTGACAACCATTTTGTCTTTTTTGCATTTCTTTTCCATGGGGATGGGCTTGATCCCTGTCTCCTGTACAATGTCACAAACCTCCATCCTTAGTTCTTCAGGCACTCTGTCAGATCTAATCCCTTGAATCTGTGTCTCACTTCCACTGTATAATCGTGGGGATTTGATTTAGGTTATACCTGAATGGTCTAGTGGTTTTCCCTATGTTCTTCAATTTCAGTCTGAATTTGGCAATAAAGAGTTCATGATTTGAGCCACAGTCAGCTCCTGGTCTTGTTTTTGTTGACTGTATAGAGCTTCTCCATCTTTGGCTGCAAAGAATATAATCAGTCTGATTTTGGTATTGACTGTCTGGTGATGTCCATGTGTAGAGTGTTCTCTTGTGTTGTTGGAAGAGGGTGTTTGCTATGACCAGTGCGTTCTCTTGGCAAAACTCTATTAGCCTTTGCCCTGCTTCATTCCGCATTCCAAGGCCAGATTTGCCTGTTACTCCAGGTGTTTCTTGACTTCCTACTTTTGTATTCCCTTCCCCTATAATGAAAAGGACATCTTTTTTTGGTGTTAGTTCTAGAAGGTGTTGTAAGTCTTCATAGAACCGTTGAACTTCAGCTTCTTCAGCATTACTGATTGGGGCATAGGCTTGGATTGCTGTGATACTGAATGGTTTGCCTTGGAAACGAATAAAGATCATTCTGTCATTTTTGAGATTGCATGCAAATAGTGCATTTTGGACTCTTTTGTTGACCATGATGGCTACTCCATTTCTTCTAAGGGATTCTTGCCCACAGTAGTAGATATAATGGTCATCTGAGTTAAATTCACCCATTCCAGTCCATTTTAATTCATGGATTCCTAAAATGTTGACATTCACTGTTGCTATCTCCTATTTGACCGCTTCCAATTTGCCTTGATTCATGGACCTCACATTCCAGGTTCCTATGCAATATTGCTCTTTACAGCAGTGGACTTTACTTCCATCACCAGTCACATCTACAACTGGGTGTTATTTTTGCTTTGACTTTGTCTCTTCATTCTTTCTGAAGTTATTTCTCCACTGATCTCCAGTAACATATTAAGCACCTGCCGACCTGGGGAGTTCATCCTTTAGTGTTGTATCTTTTTGCCTTTTCATACTGTTCATTCTGCTTACACTCACATTTCATCAATCAAGCTCCACTGAAATTTACCTCCTAAAGAAATCTACCTTTTGCATCTCTATCCTTCCTGCTATTGTCCTAATTTAGACCACCATATCTCTTGTCCATATTATTTTAACTTCCTTCTAACTCAACTCTATTATTTTTCTCATGCCCTCCCTTGACTCTCTCACCACACAGAAGAGCCATCTTTTCTAAAACACAACGTGATCATGTCCCTCCTGTGCTTAAAAACTTCCTTGAGGCTCCTTTACTTCAAACTCCTTATGTGCCTTCTGAGGTTCTTCATAACCAGAATCCTGCTTCCATCTGGGCCTTTTCTCATTGGGTGACTCACCCACCCCTCCTCCCCACCCACTCCAGCTTCAGTCACTGTGTTTCTTTCCATTCCTTGAATTGGCCACATGATCTGTCATTTCTGAATTTCACACTGTTTATCTGCTCAAATATTCTTCTCCCCATGTTTTTCTTCAGTTTCAGCCAGAATATCATGCTTCTAAGTAAACTTAACTTCATAGCCAATGCTGAATTAGACGTCCTTCCTGTCAGTGTTCATAGCACCTATACTTAGCACCATGGTATCACGTATCACAGTGTATTGCGAATTTCCTTGTCAGGGACAGCCTCCAAATGTGGGCTGCTTGAATAAAGGGACAAGGTTTTATGAAAAGAATCTCATATGTATATATTAACTATCAGCCAAAAAGGATACACCACGTGAGAGTTGCGAATTAAGTAGTATTCAGGGCAAAAGGAAGACTGCATCGCAGCAGACAGTACATCAGATAGCTCTGAGAGACTGCTCCAAAGAGGCAGTGGGGGAAGGTCAATATATAAGATTTTGGTGAAGGAGGTGTTCAATGAAATCAAGGACTTACTTTACAAAAGGTTTTCTGCTAGTCAGGAGGAGCTGATATCACCATGAAGGGTTTTAGTGATTTTCTACATATGAAGAGATGCAAGGATTGGGATCTTGAAATCAGTTCCTGAAAATATGTAAGTATCTCAAGACCAGCTTCACTATATTCCCTGGAGCACAGAGTGCCTAACTCCACCCGAACTCCCCCAGGGGGTGTTGAAGGTCGGCAGCTGCAGCAGCACGGGGTTCAATCTCTGCAGAGTGTGTGAAAGTCACTTAGTAGTGTTCGACTCTTTGTGACCCCGTGGACTGTAGCCTGCCAGGTTCCTCTGTCCAGGAACAGAATCCTGGAATGGGTAGCCGTTCCCTTCTCCAGAGGATCTTCCCAACCCAGGGATCAAATCCAGGTCTCCTGCACTGCAGGTGGATTCTTTACCGTCTGAGCCACCAGGGAAGCCCAATCTCTGCAGAGGCAGGATGGCATATGCCTTGTTGTTGTTCAGTAGCTGTCAAATGCTCTTGACACATGCCAATTTGTAGTTGACAATATACACACACACACTGAATGTCCAGTAACTAATTACACCTGGCATTGTGGTTATAAAAGAATGTCAGCATGATACAGATGAAAGGAGAGACTGGGGCTTGATCTGCCTTTGTCTCCTGATCATCTATGAGAACTTGGACAGGTTACTTGATCTTCCTGAGCCTTTGTTTCCTCATCTGTAAATGGGGATTATTATAAAATGTTCAGATTCTACACCCTCCCCCTCCCCAAAGCATAAGATTTGTGATGGAGAGAGCAGAATGTAATCAAAGATAATCTCAGGTACTGGCTATAGGGCTGGGTGGGAGATGGGTAGCTGAGGAGCCACTTTTACCTAAAGGAAATCTACTGGCTTATCCCTTACATGAAACCAACTCTTCAGTCTGGGAGCAGAATGGAGGACGAAGGAGGTAGTTTACTCCAGGACCCCAGGGGAACTCCAGCTTAGGTGGTAAGGACATGAGGATGGTGGTGGGGGCGGGGACCTTAGTACGCACACAGATCACTTGGGACTATCGTTAAAATGCAGATAATGATTCGGTAAAACAGGGTGGAGCCTGAGATTTTGAACATTGGAAAAGACTCTGATGCTGGGAGGGATTGGGGGCAGGGGGAGAAGGGGACGACAGAGGATGAGGTGGCTAGATGACATCACTGACTTGATGGACGTGAATCTGAGTGAACTCCGGGAGTTGGTGATGGACAGGGAGGCCTGGTGTGCTGCGATTCATGGGGTCGCAAAGAGTCGGACACGACTGAGCGACTGAACTGAACTGAACAAATTTCCAGGTACTACTAATGCTGCTGATCCCGGGAGCACACTTTCAGTAGCAAGGATATAGAAAATAACCAGTTATGCTATTTCTTACTGGTGTAATGATATGGCAAAACTATTAGCCTCAGTAAGTAATATGAGAATTCTTTGGGAAAGAATACTGTTATGTGCTTAGAAAAAAAAATACTCTGATAAATTACTGAGTTTGGGATGAGGGAAAGTGACTCACCAAAGGACATGTTCAAATAAGTATTGGTGATCCTAAACTGCCTTCTCAGAAAGTTGGAGGGGCGATCCCATGAACTTCAAGCCTTTTTTATCTGTGCACCAGGATAAAGTGCGGCATCTGGGTCTGAGGGCAAAGAGTAATTACTCTGCACAGGAGGAGAGGAGTGCTAGAGGGGATAGAGATTGAGTGGGAGAACTGTAGAGAGAGCAACATTAGAGAAGTGTCTGTATAATTATTTAGAAGTTCTTTGGTTGACAATATACTAATTTTTGTTCTTCCCTTCCAAAGAATCCTTTGGACTTCTCATCAATGCTGCTGTGCATACGATTTCTTTCTTTCTTTGCAGGGGGAGTACATTTGAAGGGGTGGATGAGCTCATAGCAGGGTCACACTAGCCTCAAAGAGCTCTGTTTGGTTCTGCAGCAGCTACTGGATGGTAGGTAGGCAGGGGAAAGGGTGGCACACATCCCATCTTCTATTGTTGAGTAATACGGCTCTGCTGCTGTCAAAATCAGTAATTAAAGCAAAGAGCAATAATGGGTTAGCAACAACACAAAGGCCCACAATAACAATGGAGATGAAAACAGGCTGCTTGGCAAAAGGTTAACAGTGCCTGCAGTGTTTACCTAGAAAGAGCAAAGCCATCATGCTGATCAAACTTTATTATCCATATTCAGTACAGTTCAGTTCAGTCGCTCAGTTGTGTCCAACTCTTATGAAGTTATTATTATGAATATATTATTATGAATATCCATATTCAGGCCTCCTTTATTTCATAACCTCACAAAATCATAACTCAAGGAAGCAGCACTAGTTTTAAAACATAGAATCTTAACCTGGGATGCAGGAAAGGGCTTAGGTGGTAGCTTTGAATTTCCTAAAATTATGTGCAAAAATTGTATGTATATGCATATCTTTCTAGGGAGAGGTATATAGCTTTCAGCAATTTGCATATTGAATGGGCATATAAAAATAGTTAAGAATCACTGACTTCCAAAGAAAGCCAGCTAGCAATCTGTCTATGACACTCTTGCCTATGAACATAATGAAAAAAATGGCGGGAAAAGAAAATGGGAATCTTGTCAATAAAAATTAAAACAATCATGCCAATGTTACATGGTTATACTCTTAACAATATGAGATCTAGTCAGAGGATGAAACTTTTGCATCTGCTTCAGTTCAGTTCGGTCGCTCAGTCGTGTCCGACTCTTTGCGACCCCATGAATCGCAGCACGCCAGGCCTCCCTGTCCATCACCAACTCCCAGAGTTCACTCAAACCCATGTCCATTGAGTTGGTGATGCCATCCAACCATCTCATCCTCTGTCATCCCCTTCTTCTCCTGCCCTCAATCTTTCCTAGCATCAGGGTCTTTTCCAATGAGTCAGCTCTTTGCATCAGGTGGCCAAAGTATTGAGTTTCAGCTTGAACATCAGTCCTTCCAATGAATACCCAGGACTGATCTCCTTTAGGATAGACTGGTTGGATCTCCTTACAGTCCAAAGGACTCTCAAGAGTCTTCTTCAACCCCACAGTTCAAAAGCAACAATTTTATGTGCTCAGCTTTCTTTATAGTCCAGCTTTCACATCCATACATGACCACTGGAAAAACCATAGCCTTGACTAGATAGACCTTTGTTGGCAAAGTAATATCTCTGCTTTTTAAAATGCTGTCTAGGTTGGTCATAACTTTCCTTCCAAAGAGTAAGCGTCTTTTAATTTCATGGCTGCAATCACTATCTGCAGTGATTTTGGAGCCCAGAAAAATAAAGTCAGCCACTGTTTCCCCATCTATTTCCCATGAAATGATGGGACCAGAGGCCATGATCTTCGTTTTCTGAATGTTGAGCTTTAAGCCAACTTTTTCACTCTCCTTTTCACTTTCATCAAGAGGCTGTTTTAATTCTTCTTCACTTTCTGCCATAAGGGTGGTGTCATCTGCATATCTGAGGTTATTGATATTTCTCCTGGCAATCTTGATTCCAGCTTGTGCTTCCTCCAGCCCAGCGTTTCTCATGATGTACTCTGCATAGAAGTTAAATAAGCAGGGTGACAATATACAGCCTTGATGTACTCCTTTTCCTATTTGGAACCAGTCTGTTGTTCCATGTCCAGTTCTAACTGTTGCTTCCTGGCCTGCATACAGATTTCTCAGGAGGCAGGTCAGGTGGTCTGGTATTTCCATCTCTTTCAGAATTTTCCAGTTTATTGTGATCCACACAGTCAAAGGTTTTGGCATAGTCAATAAAGCAGAAATAGATGTTTTTCTGGAACTCTCTTGCTTTTTCGGTGATCCAGTGGATGTTGGCAATTTGATCTCTGGTTCCTCTGCCTGACTTCCCTTGATATTATTCAACAGAAAATAATGGCAAATTAATCTCTATCTCTACAGTAAATATAAACAGTAACAAAAACATGACATCAGATTGTAAAAGAACAAATTCAAGTTAGATCATTAGCTCTGTCCCCCAGGGAATATTTGGCAATGTCTGAGACACTTTTGATTGTCTCAACTAGGGATGTGCTACTGGCATCTAGTGAGTAGAGGCCTGGGGGACTACTCACATCCTACAATGCACAGGACAGCCCCCACAACAAAGAATTATCTAGTCCTAAATGTCAATAGTGCAGATGGTGAGAAATCCTGAGTTAGAATAAAGAAAAATTCCCTAGCTATGAGTAATATGAATAACTGAAATAGGTACCTTAGGAACTGTAAAGTTTCCTTCCATAAGGTTTTAAATGATCAAAAACTTCACCCCTAACTCACAAAGCACCTTCATTTTCTGCAGAGGTGAAGGTACAATCATTGGGGATGAAGCTCACACGAGCAAGACTTGATATTTTTCAATTTCATGTCCCCACAGTTCCTGTGTTTGCAGAATGAATAAATATATCTATTTATTGCAGATGACCTGCTACTGATTTGACTGCCTCTAGAGTCAAATGCTTTTCTCAATAGGAAGGATAATCCTATTTCACCAACTTAAAATTGTAAGGAAATTTAGATAGGCAGACCATCACCTGATCCAGAATTTAGCCAGACTGGCGGCAAGAGCCTGCTTGGAAGTGGTATCAACCCCTGGTAAAGTATCCATATAAATTTCTTAAAGGACCAGTTTGGAATGGAATCTGCCTGCAATGCAGGAGACCTGGCTTCGATCCCTGGGTCAGGAAGATTGCCTGGGGAAGGAAATGGCAACCTACTCCAGTGTACTTGCCTGAGAAATCCCATGGACAGAGGAACCTGCTGGGCAGTCCATGGGGTCGCAAACAGTTGGACACGACTAAGTGACTAACACTTTCTTTTACTTTCAGCCCCTTTCAGAAGGAGAGGTGTCACCAGTAGCCAGGTGACCCATGGGCTGTGTGGGGACCCTTTCCCTCTGGATAGAGCATCAAAGCTGGGTGAGTAGCAGACATTCCTCAAGCTGCCTTTTGAGCCTGAGGCATAAGAAGAGCAGACTGAAATCTCTGTAACAGGCATATGTTCACACCAAAATAGTGAGTTTGGGGAAATAGGGAATCATCTCAGCACCTCAACAAAATAATCAAGCTACACCTGCAAGTCACCTTATTTTGGAAGTCATATAAGTAATTATTAGTCAATGAACACATTTATACTCTACTTGTAAAACACTGCCTTTTAAGGGAGAAGATGTGATTGGAGTTTAATAAGCTGAGTTATTTGGATTTAAATTCATGGACATAATTTGTAAATTTATGAACATGGTCTGCATAAAACCTTCAACATTAACATTTAGTAGGTTGGAGACATGCAATAGATGCCCATCTTATTCTTAATGAATAATTGTAAAGCATTTTACACTGTTATAGACATTCTACAGAGTCATGGTTCTGAATTTTTAAGTTGGCAATTAGTCATCCACTGGATATTCAGTGCAATATAGTATTTAGTGTGTTTTCCCAAGCCAGTCTGATTAAACAGCTAATTACAGTGCTAGTTATTGTGGTGATGGCCCCCAAGCTTAAAGGTATTCATAATAGTTAGACATGGCTATATTTGGCAGTGTTTTGCTATTGCTGTAATACACAGAGAGCTATATGAGTTATAATCTTTGCTCATTAGTGGTGTAAGAAATGAATAGTGTGCTTGCATTAGTCTGTGCTCTGTAAAAACAAATGTAGAGTCAGATATACAAAATCAGGAAAATCAAATGAATGCAGTGGGCTACATTTTCTGAAAAACTTTGGCCTGAGATGCGAAGCTGACCTTTTTAATGGATATGGATCATTTCTCACATATATTTTATCTGAATTAAAGGTAAGTCTTCTTCCTTCCACCCATTCAGTGGTACATAGTACCATTAAACTAAAGCTTGAAGGATACGGATTTCCTTTTCTTGTTTTTCAAGAACAATGACCATAAAGAATTCTTCAGTATTTGAAGAACAAATCCAAAGCCTAATTCCATGTGCCTTGGAAGACTAAAGTCTCTGAACAACCCCAGATCACTCTGTTAGTCCTTGACATAGGGGCTCTGAAACAATAGCAACGAATGAACTGAGCTCTCCTAAAGGAAAGATATGAATGTTCCAAACCTCTCTCAAACTGTTCTGTGCTTTATGTAATCCCTAAGAAGAATCCTGAATTATTAGGGGGAGCAGACCAAGGCAATCACAATAAACTTAGAAATAAATTCAGTCAGAATAAGGGCAGAGTATGGAAGGGATTTCTTTTTTAATGCAGAGTAATTATCCTGGAATTGGGCCTTAAAGGGAACCAGGTTCAGGAAGTCCAAGTTCTAATTCCTTCTGGTTCCCCCAAAAGTACCACTTTCTGTTCCTTTGGTGACTCTGTGAGTCAGATGGAAAGTCCAGATTCAGGTGGACTGACCCATTGAAAGGTCACAGGAAAGATAATGCTTTATTTGGCAGTAAAAGGAGAATCATATGGAAACAGAGCCCCTCTTATATTTTTAACAGCAACAAGAATGATCAAATAAAAAGACTGTTTCCCTTCAATTAAGTGATCAGGTTGATCTCTAAAAACAAATTAACATCATGTGCCTCGTGATATGATGTATCAAGAAGAACGCATCATTACTTCTTTGGTTTTCCTGACAAAAATGAATAATCTGAATCAAATCATGAGGGACCATCAGGTAAATTCAACCCATGAGACATTCTACAAAATAACCAGCTTGTGCTTTTCATAAATATCAAGGCCAAATAACATAAATGAGAGCTAATATTAAAGAAGAATAAAGAAACATGAAAACTAATGCAATGTGTGATACAGAATTAGATCCTAGACTGGGAAAAATCAAAAAGTTATGAAACTGTTTTCAGAAGATTGATGAAAAATTAATATGGAAGGTACTCCATATTCTATATCATCAGGGAAATGTAAATTAAGACAACAATGAGATGGTGCGTGGATGCTAACTTGCTTCAGTCGTGTGAGACCCTGTGACTGTAATCTGCCAGGCTCCTTTGTCAATGGAATTCTCCCAGGCAAGGATACTGGAGTGGGTTGCCATGCCCTTCTCAAAGGAACGAGATATTACCACACAGCTATTAGAATGGCCAAAATCCAGGACACTGACAACATCCATGCTGGGGAGTATGTGCAACAGCAGGAACTCTCCTACACTGTTGAGGATACAAGATGGTGTAGCCACTGTGTAAAGCAGATTGGTGGTTTCTTATAAAACTAAACACACTCTTACCATACAACCCAGTAGTTATGCTCCTTTATCTTGACCTAAAAGAGCTAAAAATGTATGTCTACACAAAAACCTGCAAAATGATGTTTATAGCTGCTTTATTCGTAATTGCCAAAACTTGGAAGCAACCAAGATGTCCTTCAGTAGCTGGAATGGAATATTTTTCAGTGCTAAAAATTAATGAGCTAGCAAGTCATGAAAGAACATGGAGGAACTTTAAGTGCATATTACCAAGTGAGAGAAGATAATCTGGAAAGGCTATAAACCATATGATTCCAACTATGTGACATTCTGGAAAAGGTAAAACCATGGAGAGAATAAAAAGATGAGTGGTTTCCAGGAGTGAAGGGAAGGAAAAATGAATAGGCAGAACACAGAGGATTTCAGTGAAAATATTCTGTGTGATATTATAATGATGGATATATGTCATTGTACATTTCCCAAACCCACAGAATGTGCAGTATTAACCCTAAAGTAATATGGACTTTGGGTTATTACAATGTGTCAATGTAGATTTATTCTTAATAAAAATGATGTACTGTTCTGGAAGTGATGTTGATAATGGGGAAGTTCATGCATGTGTAGGGGCAGGGGATTTATAGGAAATCTTTGTACCTTCCTCTCAATTTTGTTGTAAACCTAAAACTACACTAAAGAAATAAAAGTCTTAAAAAGAATATACATTGTTGATAATAGTATTGTATCAGGTTAAATTTCCTGATTTTGATAATCACAGTTTGGTGATAAGAGGACACTATTGTACTTATGAAATACATACTGGATTATTTACTAAAGGGGCACAGTGTCTCCAAACTTACTCTCAAAAGATTTAGGGAAGGAAAATTACAGATAGAAATATAAGTAGAAATATAAAGAGATATAAATAAAAATGTGTCTATACAGAGGGACATGCATGTATAACAGAGAAAAAATGGAAAATGTAAGCAGAACTTGGTGAATTTATTTAAAAGGTATACAAGAATTCCTTGTACAATTACTGCAAAATAAAAAGTTATAATAAGTGGCTGGCATTTATTGAGCATTTACTTCATGGGAAACCATGCTCTAGATACCATACAGACATTAGCACAGGTAATTCCCACAATGGATTTAGGAGATAGGTTAGCCCCATTTTACAGAGGTGGAAACTGAGGCCCAGAGAAGTAAAGTGATTGTTAAATGACAGAGGCCTGGTCTCATCCTGGGTTGTCCAGTGCCAAGCACTATACTCTCCTCTCCTTAAGAGGTATATTTTTATAATTATGCATGCTAGTTATCACCCAGACCTTTCTAAAGGTCTCTAAGCTGGCTTTAATACACTCTTCCTCCTTCAGTGCAAAAGCCTGTCTCCACCCAGCCATGTGCACACATGAGCTCTGGAGTTACTCCTGGGGCCACAGGACAGCCAATCCCTAGGCATATCTCTGGCCTTCTCAGTCATTACCCCATCAATGAAGCCCCTGACCAGTCATCTCTTTTGTTTTCCTTATTCTCTTCCTTCTTGGTGCTCACCTGGGCCCTACACTTCTCCCCAATGCTCACTGGAACCCCCTCTGATTTTCTTCTTTCCCATCTTTTTAACTGAAAGTTGGCTCCAACCTGAGATGCTACTGCCTGTTAAACACCACCCCCACAACAGGCACACAAAGACATGCGTTGTTCTGTTTATCCTCTGATCATGTTCTTCTTGTGATAGGAATGGCCTTTTCCAATTGTCCAAACACTGAATTGTGTCACTCTAAAAGATATGTTCAAGTCCCAACCCCCAGTACCTCAGAATGCCACCTTAGTTGGCAACTGGGCTGTTGCATTAGTTAAGAGTAGATGGGGTCATACTGAGGTAGGAAGGGCCCTGAATCCAATAGGTCTGATGTCCTTAGAGGAAGATGATGTGAAGACAAGAGGAGAGAATACCAGAGATGATGGAGGCAGAGACTGGAGGGATGCATCTGTCAGCCAAGAAATACTAAGGATTGCCGGTGGCAACTAGAAGCTAGGAGAGCAGTATAAAAGACATTCTCTTTCAGAGCCTCTAGAAGGAACCAACCCCGCTGACACCTGACTTGTGGACTTCTAGCCTCCAGAACTGTGTAAGAATAAATTTCTGTTGTTTTCAGCTACCCAGTTTGTGGTGCTTTGTTATGGCAGCTCTAGAAGCCTGCTTCAAACTCCTCCTACATCAATCAGTAAAAATCTCTTCTAAGGGTCCTGCCACTAGAGTGTACCTCTTCTACTCCTGATTACTGAAAAATACCAGCCTTCCAGCCCCTCTTAACTGGTTCACTGACCCTTTGGCTTCTTTTGTCTCCACTCCTTCCTGTTACCTGCTGATATTCATGTGTTCAAATGACCCTGTAGATGAACTAGCAAACACCTGAGCCTTGGTTTTTTAGCCCCAACTCCAGTAAACCCCACTTTACTGGAGTTACCTCCATCTTTGGCTTGGATCAGAAATCCTTTGTAACCACTCTCAGACCGAATCCCAAATCCTTCCCAATATCATGCCTTTCCTTTCTTAAAACTCTTGTTCTTCAGCCTCCTAGTGTCCCCAGCTTCTTAAATCTCAGCCTCTTATTCCAATCATCCCCTCTCTAGCCTCACTTGTTTCCTTCCTTGACTTGGCCCATATGGTTGATGACTGAAGCTACAATTCCATTCAGTCTCTTAATTCTTCTGCAGCCTGGCTGTTTTGCCACAGCCACCAGGCAAAACTCAATCTTAAAATCTGCAACGTGACTTTCCTTCTGTATCCAGACTGTCAAGTGATAGGCTGGAGAAAAATCACACCTTCAGATGGGTTGGCTCCACTACAAAGTCAGGGTTAGCACAGCAGCTCAACTCTTTTTCTTGTCCCCATCATCTTCTTTCCCTTTCCCCTCAGGAATGACTGCTGACTTATACTCTTCTCAGGTCCCTCATTCTCAGCAGAGAAGCTGAGTCCTTCATAAACTACAATAGTGAGTCCTTTGGTAATGAACTATTCAACATTCTAGGTCCCCTTCTATAAACACACCCACATCCACATGCACTTTTACCTCTCTCTGCCAATCTAAAAGGATAGGTGGTGGTGGTTTAGTTGCTAAGTTGTGTCTGACTCTTGTGACCCCATGGACTGTAGCCCACCAGGCTCCTCTGTCCATGGAATTTTCCAGGCAAGAATAATGGCACGGGTTGCCATTTCATTGTCCAGGGGATCTTCCCAAACCAGAGATTGAACCCATGTCTCTTGGCATTGCAGGTGTTCTCCTGCAATTTAGGCAGATTCGTTACTAGCTCTACCACTAGGGAAGCCAAAAGGATAGCGTGCTTTCCTCCAAATTGAAGCTATTCCTTCTGCTTGTTCTTTTGAGCCCAGCCTTTCCATTTACTCTCAGACCCTGTCTTCTTTCTTATGATGTCAACCCACTGTTAAAGTTTCTCTGATCTTATAATCCACCACTTATTTGATATAGGCTCCACTCTAACTGCTGTGCTCTCCTCCCCTTAACAGTTTTTTACTTCTCATTCACTCAACTCACTAAAAGCTGGTTTCTAAATTCTACAATGATTTGCTTGTCAATATCATTAAGACCTCCATACTTGTAATCAAGGGGTCATTTTAGGCCTATGTTGCTTGTCTTCTGTGCTAAATTTAACATTGTTGGAATATTCTCTCTTGAAATTTTCTCCTTCCTTGTCTTTCGTGACAATAGTTTTTTCTTTTTTTTTTGTTTTCACCTATATTTCTGCCTTTTTCTCCTTTTCAGTTCTCCGTTCTCGATCTCTACATTTTGGGGTTACCTGCGTTTCCTTGGTCTATTACTTTTCCCTTGAGTCATGACTTTACCCTATATGTTATTTCCTTAGCACTTCCATGACCCCCCGTTGAAAATCAAGTCCCTCTCTTATACTACTTTGTAGTAGCTTCACTTTTTTGATGTCTGTTTCCACCACTACATGGTTAACTCTGTGAGGACAAGAACCAAGAATTATTTTGTGCATCTACTGTATACCCAGTGTTAAGTGCAGTGCCTGGCCCGTAAGGAATATGACTCCTAGATCCAGCCAGACCAGCACATTCCATGATTTCCAAGTTGATAGCTCCTGCCCTGACTTCTCTCTTGAGTCCCAGATTTATATAGTCAACTGCTTACAAGGCACCTCTATTTATATACTTTATAGTCATTTTAGACTTTTCGAAAACTAAACTTATCTTCCTTCTTCTAATGTACTTGTTGTCTTCTATTATTTATCTTCAGCCACTCAGACATCGGAGTCATCTTATGTTCTCATTCATTCTCCTGTCTAATCAATTACTTAATCTAATCTATTTTAGTCTAAATCTCTTTCAAAATTATCCTTCCTTTCCCTGTCTGTATCACTGCCCACATGGAGGGCCCACCATCTCTCAGAGAGACTATTCCTCTGTCACCTACCTGGACTCTCTGCCTTTGCATATATGCCTATCTGAGACTGAAGTCATCTAACTTAAATGCAAATCTGAACATATAACTCTCCTTTAGAAAGCCTTTCCATGGCTTCTCATTGCCTTGTTGTTGTTCAGTTGCTCAGTCGTGTCTGACTCTTTGCAACCCCATGGACTGTAGCCTACCAGGCTCCGCCATCCATGTGATTTTCCAGGCAAGAGTACTGGAGTGGGTTGCCATTTCCTTCTCCAGGGGATCTTCCTGACACAGGGATCGAACCCAGGTCTCCAGCATTGCAGGCAGATGCTTTACCATCTGAGCCACCAGGGAAATGCAAATCTGAACATATCACTCTCCTTTAGAAAGCCTTTCCATGGCTCCTCATTGCCTTGTTGTTCAGTCGCTCAGTTGTGTCCGACTCTTTGTGACCCCATGGACTGCAGCACACCAGGCTTCCCTGTGCTTCACCATCTCCCTGAGCTTGCTCAGACTCATGTCCACTGAGTCAGTGATGTCATCCAACCATCTCATCCTCTGTTGTCCCCTTCTCCTTCTGCCTTCAATCTTTCCCAGAATCAGGGTCTTTTCTAATGAGTTGGCTCTTTGCATCAGATGGCCAAAGTATTGGAACTACAGGGGCGGGGGCGGGGGGAACCCGTCCAAGTTCCATGAAACCATCTAAGGTCTTCTGTGATCAGCAGAACTAGTTTTCCCAGTGGCATCTCTCCTTATCTTGGACTTCCTACCCTGATAATACCAAATGTTCACAGGCTCATCCATTTATCCCCACACCTTTATTTCTGCAGGTCTAGTGACCAGTGATGCTCTTCTCTTCATAAAAGTACATCATCACCAGCATTATCCTCCTCGTTTGTGTTTCTCCCTGTCTCCACCTAAACAGACTGAGTACCTTGAGAGTTGAGCCGTGTCTTGTTTATTTTCATTGCCCCATATCCTACTAGCACCCAGCCTGACACATAATAGTTGCTCAATAAATCTCTGCCCGCCTGACTTGCATGTGCTCAGAACATGAATGTGCTGGGAGCTGGCAGTATGACAGGATGGTTTTGAAACCATTTTCCTGAGGTTCTGAGTTATTAACCAAAGAAATTTCTTCCTTGTCCAAAGGAAACAAAGACTTACATAATATCTGATATTTCCTGATGCCAGTTCTTGTACATATTAGCCTGTAATGAATGGCCAGCTTAGACAAGGAACCATAACTAATCCACTGGGTCAGTAGTGTCATCATGAAATGCTTTATTACTCCCCTGATCATCCCATGCTATCCTCACAATTAAAATGAAAATCATATTCTGCATTAACTTTCCTTTCTAAGAGGATAAATATGTGTCCATAGTCACCAGCTAAATAATGAGAAAGAAAGAAAAATGTACTATTAAAATTTGATCCTATAAATAGTGTACACACACCATTATTTTATTTCTGTCAAATCCCCCAAAGTGGATTGTTGGATTAAGGAAAACTCTTTCACTTAAAAAACAAACAAACAAAAACAAATTAAGCTCCACTGTTGAGGGACTGAAACAGAAGCAGTGAACCAGGAAGAACAGTTGATCTTGGAGAGGAAGCAGTGAGCAGTGGCAGGAGGCGAGATGGTAATACCCTGCCCAAGAATTGAACCTGGGTAGTCTGGATGAAAGCCAGGAATCCTTGCCACCAGACCAGCAAGGGATGGAGACTAGAATCTATTTTTCCCTGGATCTTTGCCCCCATTAAAAAATGCATTTCTCACGGAGGCAGAAACTGTAAAAGCAAGGACAGAGTTTATCATTAGAGACATAGGAGAACAACAAGTGATGGAGCACACAGAGAAACAGTTTGTTTAGTTAGAATAGAAGCAAGGTAGAGATGCATACTGGGAGAAAAAGCTTGTGAGCTTCCCTCCTAATGAGTAGGAGTAAAGAGGCAGTTAAATCATCTATATAGGGCAGATCTCTTCCAGGTCTATGTTTACCTCTAGTCAAATATCCCTCCCCAACATGCATGTGTGTCTTCTTCCGAGATGGATTCAGCCCAGAGGGCTATGGGATCACATAGGAGCATCACCTATTATGGGGTGGTGCCCCCTCCTTTTGACCCCCAAGGAGCCTTTCTGTACATGTGAAATGTCTCCCTTGTCCCAAAGATGGGAAATATATGACCTTCTGATCTCAAGGTTCAGCCCCTCTCTGTTCCTGCCATGACTGTTATCTTAAGGTATCCGCAGGAGACAAAGCCTGGCTATTTAGGCTGTTTCGGTTATTACTTAACATTTCTAAGAGCAAACAAGGCGCTGGTTCTAAATATCTAACGTAGACCCCACCTCCCCTCTGTTTCAGGAAACTCACAGGAGGTTAGTTTTAAGTGTCTGGTCTGAAACCAATCTTTTTCTTGCCCCCAAAAATATAAACCTGGAGGCCAGTTGTAAATATCTAACCTGAGGCCCATCTGTCTCCTGCCTCTCACTGACCTGAAGAAGTTATTTCAGTTGTTTCACTCTAGCCAGAGACTTATCTGTATTCTTGTTTGCACTTGTCACTATGAGCCCCAGTAGAATTGACTCAGAGAGTGGAGCTGCTTTGAGGTGATGCCTCTGATGAAGACAACAGAAATAAATGATTAATTCATCTAGAAGCAAAAGAGTATAAACAGTGTGTACTTCCTGCTTTAGCTTCAATACTTTGCAAGGATGTTGCATCTGGGATGGGGTGATCTTGGTAGAAAAAGAAAACATTAAAGTCCAGGACTGGACTAAAAAAAAAAAACAAAAACCAAAAAACAGAAACTGTGTCCTCCTGTTAGAATCTTAGGTTCTGGGCTGCACTGAGAGATAACTGGCTTCAAAGCCCCTTTCCTAAGAGGGACCACAAACCCTAGCTAAGATATGGAGGAGGCAAGTTACCTACAGTTCCTAAGGCAATGCACATTTTGTAAGAATAATGATAGCCTCCAGGTATTGGAATGTGTGTTTCCTGAGGCTAAGTGTTTTGCTGAATCTCTTGACAAGGCAATCCTCTTTCTGATTTTTCTGTCCTCAGTGGAGATGGAGAAAATGCAATAATTTTTCAAATTTCAAATAAACATTTACATAACTGCTGGAAAATGTGAATACCCCATCGTACTCTGCCCTACTCAACACACACACACCTCCTAGACTTTTATCAGGACCAAACCTAACAATAAGGTTTGTTCCTGATAACTCTTTGATTACAGTCCCATTGTCTCAGGTGACCCAGGTAAAGTGATTTTTCAGTTCATGTGGAAAGCCTTTAATGAAAATCAGGCCTGGGCAGAGGTCTAGTGTTACTAATTCAAAAGAAGCAGGGTTAAAGCTACATCAACTAGAGAACACACTGCTTATATAGACTAGACAAGGTAATCTCTGGAAGGAAGAACTTTCTTCCTTCTGTTTGCTTTTAGGGAACATCAAAAGGCAATCAGGAGGCAGATCTATGAGAGGTGAGACACCCTCAGCAAGTGTCCGTTCACAGGAGAATGCACCCTATAGAAGGATTTTACAGAAGGGCATCAGAGAAATCCTCCATTGGCATCTAGCTGAAACCAGAGGTTGCAGAATATTCCAGGCTCAACAGCTGGCTGGCAGTAGGACTCTACATCCTGGCAGGAATTGTAGGGAGTGATAGAAAGGGAAAGAGGAGATACAGAAGAGAGGGGCCCAAATAGAAGAGGAGATGACTAGAAGATAAGGAAACAGAGGAAGGTTAGGAAGGTAAGAAGCCTTCGTGGGGATTCTAACAGTTCTCAAACATGGATGACTTACTCCTCTTCTGAGAATTAAACAGAATCTTAGCTTTTTTTTCTTTTTTTAATGCCACAATTTCTGTTTCTGCCCTTAACTCTCTACTACTTTGGGTCGTACATGAATCTTTCAAGAAAAGAATGGTTGAAGTCTTCTCCCAGCAGAGTTCAGGGAAGGTGAGAAAGTAGAAGGAGAGGTAGGCACAGCTACCTCTGGTGGCACCTGTTCTATCCCATGATGGATTGCTGGGTAGGGAAGGGCCACAACCAGCCTGAGGGAGAGTAAGGTGATTCCCTGTCTCATCTGACTGCCACCCCACCCTCTCAAGAGGATCACAGGCTCCTAGCAGCTTCAGACTTTTACTTAATATACACAAACTCTGACAGGGATTTGAACCTTCACAAAATTTATTTATGCTGTTTGCTGCATATAATATGAATTACTGCATCCTACACAAATTATGGGGGCTTTCCTGGTGGCTCAGTAGTAAAGAATCTGCCTGCAATGCAGGAGACGTGGAGACATAGGTTCAATCCCTGGGTTGGGAAGATTCCCTGGAGGAGGAAATGGTAACCTGCTTCAGTATTCTTGCCTGGAGAAACCCATGGACGGAGGAGCCTGGTGGACTCTAGTCCGTGGGGTCGCAAAGAGTAGGACACCACTGAGCGTGCACGCAGTATTATGAAGTGTTGCACTCAACGCATAGTATGAATTATTGTATACTTCGGCCTCATCTGCTGCTTCTCTCCTGCAAAATTTTATTCTCCACAACTTGGAGTGTCTTACAGTTCTTCAAACCCACCATGATCTTTCAGGCATCTATACTTGTCTGTGGTCTCCTCTGCCTGAAATGTTTCTTTTCCCCTTTGCTGGAAAATGTATTTATCCAGGTTTGTGCTCATTGCAGCTTGTAATATGTATTCAGGAAATGTTTATGAAATGAAGGAATAATGACTCCTTCATCCCCATAGAGTTAACCACTCCCTTCTCTGTACTATCTCAGAACTTTCTGTACCTGTCAGTAGTTTCACTTATGCCACATTGCATATTTATGTATTTTTCAACCACAAATCTTTTTTTTGTCACCACCATATCGAATTTATTATTCCATTGACACTATTACAGCTGAAGATGCTTGTGGTGACGTGGTACAAAATTTCCTGCCTTCTAGTTTCAAGGAGAATATCTAACCACTTGTTCCTTCCTCCTGTCTAGGAGAAAATCAACAACAGGCCACTTACCCAAATAAACCTGAATGTGTTTATTTAAAATTTCTTGGGGTGGGAGAATTTGAGTTTCCCTCTGAAGAAATGAGAAAGAAAAAGTGTTGAGTGTCTGCAGGGGTTAATAGTCAGCTGCCTGTTGCTCTGGCTAAGCCATGAAAAAATCACCATGGGAAAAGAATAAAAGCAAAATATAGCAATACAGCATAACCCACATAAAAGTACCTCGGGTTGATCAGTTGGGGTTGTCATGCCCTGTTAAGCTAAGGGAAAACATAGTGTGGACCTTGGAATGCCAGGTTAGCGCAAGTTCAGAACGCTGCTTGTGCACACACTAAGATGTTTTCTCAAGGCATATGCAGGTTTATGCAGAGAAGGCAATGGCACCCCACTCCAGTACTCTTGCCTGGAAAATCCCGTGGACAGAGGAGCCTGGTGGGCTGCAGTCCATGGGGTTGCTAAGAGTTGGACATGACTGAGCGACTTCACTTTCCATGCATTGGAGAAGGAAATGGCAACCCACTCCAGTGTTCTTGCCTGGAGAATCCCAGGGACGGGGGAGCCTGGTGGGCTGCCGTCTATGGGGTCGCACAGAGTCGGACACGACTGAAGCGATTTAGCAGCCCCATGCAGGTTTATGACCTCCAGCTAGGTGATAGCCCTTGTACAAGAAAATAACAAAGACAGTTTAAAGTAATCAATAAAATGGGAGATGTGATCAGGGACAGTAACACAACAGACACTTTCTACTTGCCAAGACACTAAATAAAAGTGATGCGACTCCAAGGAACAGGGCTCTTGACCCAAGAGGTCCTGAGTCCCTTGATCCCATCTTTAAGACTTCAATTCTCTCTAGATTCTTTTCCCCAAACTGTGTGGCGACCACTTTCGATCCCTACCTACTGTGCCTGCTGCAGCAGGTGTCACCTTTCTTCCACCTCCATTGGCCAAATAAGTACTTTCTGCAAAAGCATTTCTGTTGCTCTGAAATCTTGAACCAGATACAGAAAGAAATGGCATCAAATGTTCATGATGAGTGGGCTTCCCAGGTGGCTCAGTGGTAAAGAATCCTCCTCGCCAATGGAGGATTCCTGGGTCAGGAAGATTCCCTGGAGTAGGATGTTGGCAGCCCATTCCAATATTCTTGCCTGGAGAATTCCATGGACAGAGGAGCCTGGTGGGCTACAGTCCATGTGATGGCAAAGAGTCAGCCACGACTGAGTTTCTAAGCACACTAGCTGGCGTATTTATGATGAGGATGGTACCAAGTGAGCCCCAGAAAGCCTGCAGGCAGAGCATCTCGGGTCTGGACAATCTTGTGAGGGGTCGTGAGGAGATTCCAGGGCTTGAGGCTGTGCCCGGGGGCTGAGCTGCTACAGGAGGCTGCTGACATCTGTCCGGGAAGTTGTTTGGGGCTGGAACGCCTTCCTTCAGGCCTTTGTGCCTGCGCATCTCCCCCACAACTTGCTGGGGCAGCTGGTGTGGTCGAAGGGGTCTGCGGGCAGGGTCTGGAGGTGCCAGGAAGGGGAAGGCTTAGCTACCTGTGTGGGCCCTGAGGTCGGTGGTGAAGCCAAAGGACTTGTCGATGTGACTTCTCATCAAACAGGCGGGCGCCGGCCACCTGGGACTCCTCGAGGACGTGGCCCCGCTTCCTGTGCAGGACAGTTGGATGCCACTAGGCCCTTGTTGCGGACGCCGAATCTCAGCAGGTGAATGGGCCCCAAGGCCCGGGGCAGGCGGTCAGCACGCAGCGTTGAGGCAACGCCGGACGTGGGAAGCCCTGTATGGATCCGTGCGCAGCGTCAGACTGGGGACGTGGAAGCAAACGCCACGCGAGCGCGCCTCACAGCTCCACCACTTGAGAGCCGGCTGCCATGCTGTCCCGATGGATGTCACTGAGGTGGTGCTGGGTGACTTGTGCTCGAGAGCCCAAAGTACCGGGGGCCTCAGCACTGTCTCACTCACACTTTTCACCAGAGTGAGACGTGCTGCTTGGGCTCCTGAAGGACAGACACCTCTTGTCAGTGTCCTTGGCTACGGAGTTGGGGAAGAGCCGCCTTTTGTGTGCTGCCGCCTCTGCTTGTTGGGAGCTTTGGACGGGCACAGCACGGAGGGACTCCTCGCTGACGGTCTCGCGGTGCTACATGACCGGTTAGGACGTCCTGGTGGAAATGCCAGGGTGGTTCTTCTCTCGGTCCTTCAGGCAGGCCAACAGGTGCAGCTCGTCACCCCGCTGATGAAGCAGTCCCCTGACTCCTCACTGTTGAGTTGCACCGTGCGGACTGGCTTAGCCGCCCCTCTTCAGCCCCTCCACTGGCTTGGGCAGGTCAGCCAGTTGTTGGCTTCTGTGGGAACTCTTAACAATGGGGTACACGCTGAACTTCATCACCTGCATGCGGTAAGCGTGCTGAAAGATGCTGATGGTTCCTGTCTTCACCAGGAACTGGCCCGCACCCGTCAGGCCTACAGTGTTCCCCCAGGGCACGTCCCTGATGGACTTTACATCATGCTAGACAGATTCTTGATGGCCCGTCGCTTCATAGCTCTCTTGGTGTCTCAGCTGATGCCCCGCCTTGAAAAATACACAGCCTGGATCATAGTCAGCAGAAGTCTTTCCAGTGGGGAGAACACTCCGTGGTCTAAGGTAGGAAGAAAAGTTAAAGAAACCGTGGGCTTGAAAAAGGCCTGAGTACAGCTCGGGGATTGAATGACACTTGCAAAGGGCTGTCACATCACAGGGCAGAGGGATAATGTCATTGTGGCTTTGCGGTTTCGATCTAGACTAATAACTGGTGACTAAAAGGAAATAATTGTCAGTTCAGAAAATGAATTTTCTAATTCTTAGAGTAGTCTAAAAGTGAAATACCTAGAAAGATACTTTATTGTCTTTAAAGGTAAATAAATAAAAATGAAGTGTTCCTTGTGGGATGACTCACATATCTGATGAGGATTGAATTTAAGGACTTTTTGGTGTTTCCCAACGTGGCATCCTTTGGTTCACTTAACTTGTGTTGTTTTAGTAAAAACACTGTCATTTACTCATTGTAGCACAGTGAGGGATTCCTCATTTATGTGTATAATGGAAAGTGCATGGTTTGTGGACATAGACCTGGGTTTGAAACCCTGATTTGTCATTATTTTAGTATACTTTTTGAGAGAACTCAAGTAAATTTCCAACTCTCAATTTCTTTATTTTAAAAGTGGGGGTGCTACAATATTTGCCTCCTAAGATTGTTGTGAATATGAAGCATGTGACAGAGTACCTCACAGTATGCTCTAGAAGCATTTGCTATTAATATTAATGGTATTGTTGTGATTATTATTGTTAGACATCTTAAAATTTTGATTGATTAATTCTATTTCTAAGATTCTATCTTAAAAACTATTTATGGACACACACAAAGATTTAGCCAGAAAAAATGTTTATTATAGCCCTATAATATATATTTATATAAGTAATTTATTATTATAATGGAATAACACTAATACTTTTTAGTGACCAATTTATTTTTCTGAGAATGGTGATTATGAGGAGAGTTTATTTTTATTATCTTTCTCTTTTTTTCCTCCCTTAATTCTTCTACTGTGTATATATGTTTTTATAGTAAAGAGATTAATCATAATAAAGCATTAAGGAAGAAGTCAATTCCTCTTTCTCAGGGGTGGTTGGTCTTTGAGTGGGGAGTCAGGGAAGATGCCAGTATCAGATCAGAATACAGGTGGATAATCTTAAAGTTTTTCTGTGTCCTGACGCATTTTATGCAGTCAATGAATAGTACAGATGCTAAGTGCTACAGAAGATTAAAAGTTTGTTGGGTTGTCTGGACTGGCTTGGACTTTTGAAAATCTCTGAAATTTTTATTTGCAGAGGGAAGCTGAGGAAAAGTGAGAACAGGAAATGTGAAAGGTTGCAGAAACAGTCCTGCTATCAAATTTACTATTAATTCCCCAGGAACAATAAACTGGCCCTGTTGTGTGTCAGGAGATTTTTCTTTATTTAGAAATTTGAAACACACTTTAAAATTTCTAATTCTATGATCATTTTGCAATCATTTTTCTAAGGGGCTAAGGCATCTGCTCTTGGTTTCTGGCCCTCTGCAGGGCAACATTGTGAAACTGAAGAAGCTGAATGTTGACAGGTGACTTGAAATTGTGTCAGTGACATTTATAACCTAACATTGTGCAATAGCATTTCAACTGAGGCTTTGGTTCCCAATTTTGATATCAAGGAATAGAAAGTCTTTTCTTTAATATGCATTAGACACTATTACTTTGCCAACAAAGGTCCGTCTAGTCAAGGCTATGGTTTTTCCAGTGGACATGTATGGATATAAGAGTTGGACTGTGAAGAAAGCTGAGCGCCAAAGAATTGATGCTTTTGAACTGTGGTGTTGGAGAAGACTCTTGAGAGTCCTTTGGACTGCAAGGAGATCCAACAAGTCCATTCTGAAGGAGATCAGCCCTGGGATTTCTTTGGAGGGAATGATGCTAAAGCTGAAACTCCAGTACTATGGCCACCTCATGTGAAGAGTTGACTCAGTGGAAAAGACTCTGATGCTGGGAGGAATTGGGGGCAGGAGGAGAAGGGGACGACAGAGGATGAGATGGCTGGATGGCATCACTGACTCGATGGATGTGGGTTTGGGTGAACTCCGGGAGTTGTTGATGGACAGGGAGGCCTGGTGTGCTGTGATTCGTGGGGTCGCAAAGAGTCGGACACGACTGAGTGACTGAACTGAACTGAACTGAGACACCAGAATTGTGTCATGGAGCATGGTGGGGTGGGTAGAATGCAGAAGTCTATAGCTATTAACCAACTGATGTTAGAAATTTCTCAAAAAGAAAAGCAGTCGTTACCTATGCTTTGGATGTACAGAAAGATGGTAAGTGGCAATTTAGGTCCTACAGTAAGGTATTGAGTGTCATCTTGCTGTCCAGGAAGAAAGATAGAGTGGCTGGTTTTTAAAATCTATTTATTTATTTGACCAAGAAAACAGGAAAGAACAAAAGAGAAAAAGAGCAGAATGAATTTCAGTGCTATTGGTCGTGGGTAATAGTCCTTATTTAAGGACAAAAAGGTGAGATTGACAACTTAGAAAATT
Source organism: Oryx dammah (assembly GCF_014754425.2). Lineage (NCBI taxonomy): Eukaryota > Metazoa > Chordata > Mammalia > Artiodactyla > Bovidae > Oryx > Oryx dammah. The sequence goes on from NW_024070185.1 coordinate 39,436,995, forward strand.
AACTTTGACCTTCATGTAGAGTCTCTAGAAAGTTCTTTTCCAGTGATGGTGTTGTTGTTGTTCAGTCGCTAAGTTGTGTCCGACTCCCTCTGACTCCATGGACTGCAGTGCACCAGGCTCCCCTGTCCTCCAGTATCTCCTGGAGTTTGCTCAAGTTCATATCCATGGAGTCAGTGATGCTATCCAACCATCTTATTCTCTGCCACCCTCTTTTCCTTTTGCCTCAGTCTTTCCCAGCATCAGGGTCTTTTCCAATGAGTCAGTTCTTCACATCATGTGGCCAAAGTATTGGAGCTTCAGCTTTAGTATCAGTCCTTCCAATGAATATTCAGGGTTGATTTCCTATAGGATTTACTGGTTTGATCTCCTGGCTGTCCAAGGGTTTCCCAAGAGTCTTCTCCAGCACCACAGTTTGAAGGCATCAGTTCTTTGGCACTCAGCCTTCTTTATGGTCCAACTCTCACATTCATACATGACTACTGGAAAAACCATAGCTTTGACTATATGGACCAGTGAGGGTGAGTCCTGGCTGCATGAAGAATATTGACCCCAAAGCTGCCCCATCTTTTTTTTTTTCCTGACATCACTGTTTTTTTAAAATAGGCCCCCAAGATTGAAACAAAAAGATCATCGAGGTCCAACAACCAACGTTCATTGGCAAGTATGGTTCCCTCAACGTAGGTGAGATCAAAACTTATAAACACCACTGACACAATCTCTGAACAGAATGTTGGGAAGTTAACCCCAAAAGGCCAGAGCTTCTTAAGTACTTAGTGGGGAACAGATGGGACTAGCTTGATGCCCTGTAAGTGAAATGACTGATAGGCAGCCAAGAATGCAAAAACTCCTCCAGGGGATCACTGTAAAATGTGAATAGAGTCTAACTGTTCACTGGGAAAATGGAGGTAGTTTAGTAGATATTTAGGGGAATAAGTCTTAAAGGAGAGGTATCTAGGGGTATTTAGGGAGTCTCTAGGACCACTTGGGCTCCAAAATCACTGTGGCTGGTGACTGCAGCTTTGAAATTAAAAGACACTTGCTCCTTGGAAGGAAAGTTATGACAAACTTAGAGCAGAGCCATCACTTTTCTGTCAAAGGTCTATATAGTCAAAGCAATGGTTTTTCCAGTAGTCATGTATGGATGTGAGATTTGAACCATAAAGAAGGCTGAGTGCCAAAGAATTGATGTTTTTGAATTGTGGTGCTGGAGAAGACTCTTGAGAGTCTGTTGGACTGCAAAGAGATCAAACTGTTGCCAAAAGAGGGACCCCTTCCAGAGTTTGAAAGTGGGCTCTTGTCTAACACTCATAAATGAATTGTCTGAGGAGACCCATGTGCAGACAAAGCAATATTTTGGGAAGGGGTGCCTGGGTGGAGAGCAGTAGGGTAAGGGAACCCAGGAGAACTGCTCTGCTACATGACTTGCAGTCTCAGGTCTTATGGTGATAGGATTAGTTTCTGGGTTGTCTTTGGCCAATCCTTCTGACTCAGAGTCCTTCCTGGTGGTGCACGCATTGCTCAGCCAAGATGGATGCCAGTGAGAAGAATTCTGGGAGGTGGTTGGACACTTGGACCAAGTGTCCAACCACCTTTTGACCTTTCCTGAACTCTTCCAGTTGGTGGTGGCTTATTAGTTAGTTCCATGTTCCTTACCAGTACCTCCTAGCCTCTGAACACAATAATTTTGTGGTCAGTCAATATGAAGAAAGGACAGATTATCCAGGATATCTACTTTTTTGGAGATAAATGCTCAAATGGAGAAAATCAAGGCCTGATGTTACCTGAGAAGGGTTATAATAGACCTTTGAAGGCCCCCTTTAAATACATAAATCTAGAATTAATTTCAGCCATTTTAATGGATTATTAATGCAACTAGAGAATTGGAATTCAGAAATGTTAAAATATAGCCAGGCCTGAGCTTGTATGGAAACTGCTTTTGGAAAACATGCAGTAACCAACCTGTTAGTAATTAAGGTTAATTTCTAAATAGCTTCTGCTAAAGTAAGGGTTCTATATCACCTTAAAAATAACATAATAAATAGCTTATGATAAACCTAGATTGGTTTGTTCATCCAGGAATCAGGAATAATTTAAGTCAATAATGTGAGAATAGACCTAAAAAGAAAACTAAACTTGCAAATAACAACTTCAAATGTTATAAAACAAAAGGTGAGTAAAAGTGCAGTCTGTTTGGAGTTTAGTTTTTCTCACAAGCTCATTAAGCATATATTTCTTAAGCTTGCTCTTTGGAATGCTAATGCCAAGAAACTAACACAAGGAAATCTCAGGCCTCTGGCCAAGGAGAGGCTTGGCAGTGGTTTAGTCGCTAAGTTGTGTCCGACTCTTGGGACCCATGGACTGTAGCCTGCCAGGCTCCTCTGTCCATGGGATTTTCCAGGCAAGAATATTGGAGTGGTTTGCTATTTCCTTCTCCAGGGTATTTTCCCGACCCAGGGACTGAACCTAGGTCTCCTGCATGCAGGCAGATTCTTTACTGACTTTAAGGAGAGGCTTGCTGCTGCTGCTGCTGCTAAGTCGCTTCAGTAGTGTCCGACTCTGTGCAACCCCAGAGATGGCAGCCCACCAGGCTCCCCTGTCCCTGGGATTCTCCAGGCAAGCACTGGAGTGGGTTGCCATTTCCTTCTCTGATGCATGAAAGTGAAAAGTGAAAGTGAAGTCGCTCAGTCGTGTCCGACTCCTAGCGACCCCATGGACTACAGCCTACCAGGTTCCTCCATCCATGGGCTTTGCCAGGCAAGAGTACTGGAGTGGGTTGCCATTAAGGAGAGGCTTACTTCTGCTCTTTTTGGTTCTCACTTACTCATGTGAAGCCAAGCCTAGCAGCTTCAGGATATGCCATCGTTTCTTTTCAGAGAACTCAGTTTATTTGCCCTGTTGAGATTTTGTTTTTGTTTTCTTAGCTAGGTTTCTACATTTCTCTCTTAGGAAAGAAAACTGATGGATGCAAGTATGGAATCACTGAGTCTAGAGAAGGTCAGAGTTTGCTACTTGAGATTCTTTTCATTGGGCCAGAAATATTAATTGGGAAGTAGTGACACCACCTGGTCTTCTTGGGAATCTTCACTTAGTTCACTGAAAAAAATGGGCAAATTTTTATTGCCTCTGCTTAAATTGTGTTGGGCTTCCCTGGTGGCTCAGATGGTAAAGAATCTTCAGAATGCTGAAGACCTTGGTTCTATCCCTAGGTTGGGAAGATCCTCTGGAGAAGGGAATGGGTATCCACTCCAGGATTCCTGCCTGAAGAATTCCATTGACAGAGGATCCTTGTGAGCTACAGTCCATGTGATCATGAAGAGTCAGAAATGACTGAGTGGCTAACACACACACACACACACACACACAGTGTTAGGCACAGTAAAAGCTACATAAGAAATGGAAGGATCCTGATCTTGAGGGCTTTATTATCTGAAGAATATTTTATATGCCTTTTCTACCCCATCTTTCCCACTTCTTACTCCAGGTATTCTTATTTAGGAGGTTAGGAGTGAGAGTGGGGTACTGGTATCTGGATATATTTTTCTGAGAATTCTGATAATAGAATGATTCAGGGGAAGACTCTTGACAGTTTACCTGGAGAAATACTCTAGAAATGAGAGAACAAAAAAACTGAAAGAATTCAGAGAAAGTAAGTTCAGAGCTAGCTAGGGTAATCAGAGAGGTTTCAGTGAGGAAGAGATTCTTGTAGATCTGTGTAAAAATGCAGAGGATAAAAAATAATCATAATAAAGTAATATGATCCCAGAGATATTCCAGGGTGGGGGAAGGTATTTTATCTCTTATGTATGTTATTAAATAATAACCTAATTCTCCAACTTAATATCAGTTTCTATTCTGGATTCTTTGTTTCAAAATATTTATTTATTTATTTGACTATGTTTGGTCTTAGTTGCGCACATGGGATCTTCATTGCATCATGTGGGATCTTAGTTTGCTGATCAAAAAGATCAAACCTGAGTCCCCTGCATTGCTTGGTGGATTCTTCATCACTGGGCCAACAGGGATGTCCCTCTATTCTGGATTCTTATGGAACACATGAAATGTTCTTTAACCTCTACTTTTAATATCTAATGTGATCACTTTTCCCCTGATTTTATCAAGTGTATCAGTCAGAATATTGTTGAAAAACCAGAAACCACTTCTTTTGCAAATAGAAGTTCCAAACAAAAGTTTCAAACAGAGGGAATTTAATACAAATCTTGGTGTTATGGGTGTTGGAAGGAAAAAAGAAAAAGCAAGGGAACTTGAGAAGCAAAAAGGAGAGAGTGATACTGAGAGATTAGTATTTGTAGGAAGCAACTATAAGCTCTAGGACTGGGGGAATCAAAGGGAAAAAGAGTTGTTATCAAGCACAAGGTCAGACTTCTAGGGGTTCCACCTCCCTAGTGCTAGGGCTGTGGAGGATGTTTTTCCTGGCCAGAACTAGAACCACAAAAGAAGGGCAGTTACTGCAGAAGTTTGGATCACTGATGGAACTCAACTACTTCCAGAAAAACTGGCAGAAGTGAAAGAGTATGAGAAAGAAATAGTGGTTCTTTCTTTCCAGAATTTAGTAGAAAGCAAGCTGAGTGAGTTTGGGATATGTACTTTGTAGATCAAGCCCCAGCAATGCAGAATAGTTGGAGGAAAGTGGATTTGGAGCTGAGGGTCAACAAGTAGATATCTGGTACATCAAGTAAAATGAATCAATATGTACTTCCTTCAGGGAGACAAATGAACACGTCTCAGTCAGAGGTTCATGCATGACTCCCAGCAGGTATTGGTACTAAAGTATGCCTAAGTCTCGTGACAGCCATTTAGCAGCTCAATCCAAGAAAAACAGAGAATGAATGTTGTGAAGGTTGGTGAATGCTGTGTGAATGTGCAACTCTTCCCTAGGCTTTTCTCATTTTAACCCATTCATCTGCCTGTCCATCCATCCATTGAGTTGTTTTTTTATTTTTTTAATTTTTTTTCATCCATTGATTTGTAACAACACTAAGTCATGTTTAACTCCCTTCGATCCCATAGAGTGCAGCACACCAGGCTTCCCTGTTCTTCACTCTCTCCTGGAGTTTGCTCAAACTTATTACATTGAATTGGTGATGCCATCCAACCATCTCATCCTCTGTTGCCCCCTTCTTTTTCTGCCCTCAGTTTTTCTCAGCGTCAGGGACTTTGCCATGAGTGAGTTCTTTGCATCAGGTAGCCAAAGTATTGGAGCTTCAGCTTCAGCATCAGTCCTTCCAATGAATATTCAGGGTTGATTTCCTTTACGATTGAGTGGAGTTAGTGCCTATCATATGCCAGACATTGTGGTACACACTTAGGATACAAAGATAATGTCATACAGCCCTCCTTAACTAGCTTGCAAGCCAGGCAGGCAGTAGATGAATTTGATAGTCACATAAAATTCTTCAATAACCATATTATTTATTCTTTATACTTTTCACAATAGTTTCTCATCTATTCTAAAATTCTTGTAGGATATTTTAAAAAGGTATTTTCACATTGAACATATTTTAATTTATCTCTTGCTAACATGCTTTCCATGAACATCATATATCATTTTCTTATAAATATAAGAACACTTACATTTTTACTATTTTGTCACTCATCTGGCTCTTAATCTCCTTTTTGATGAATAGACTTTTTCTTCTGACCAGTAACTTTCCTGAATCTCCTCCTTCTTTGTAGGCCTCAGCATTGCTATCATACTAAAGATTACCACTGTTTATTCTGTGGCCATTTCTATCTTCCCATGTTTTTCTTCCAACTTTATACAGCATTTTAAAGTCTTAGGTTTGTCCTCCCCACCCCCTATCCCTTATCTTTACCCATTTGGTCTTATAGATCAACTTGAAAGATGTTTTGAAAGATCAGACATTGCTATGACTCCTTCTCTCCTTGCTGTGTATTCTGGAGGGTCTTGTCTGTCCATCTCAGAATTTATATTAAATCAAGTGCACTTTCTGCTTTTTACCATTTTTTAAAAACTCATTGTCTTTAAAAATCTTAACTGTATATTTGTAGTGACCAATGTTTCTCAGTGTTCTAAATGGACTGCCTGCCTCTGAATCACCCAGGGAGCTTATTTAATATCCAGATTCCTCTGCCAAGTGCAGTCCTACTGATATAAATCAGTGTTGTGTGGTCCAGAAATTTGCATATTTAAGTTCTCTAGATGATTTTAGTCACATTAAAGTGTGAGATGCAGTGATAAAGATCTTTGTTCTCAAGCTCTGAAGCTTTGAAATTCTTACTTCCTTTGGTGCTTTTGAAAATACTGTTGTCTTTAACAGAATACTGTCTTATCAGACTTCCCAGATGGGCAATAATGATTTCAGTTTGCCCCGTTTATTCTGAAATCATTTCAGTTTGAATCAGTTATAATTTCTTCTTGTAGTAGCATACAGCCAAGATACCTCCTAGATTTGAAACCTTGCCCCCAAATACTCCTGTGGAGTAGAGCATGTATTGATGGCAGGCTACAGTTGGTGAAAATGAGGCTCAGAAGGAGTACGGGACTAGTGAAAGTCACATAGCCAGATCATTGTACACTTAGATTGAAGTCTAGACTGACTGGGATCCTTTCCCTGCGTTTTCTCCGAGTTTAGACCTCTTTTTCTTAGATTGATGCATGCTTGCTCGGTCACTCAGTTGTGTCCAACTCTTTCTGACCTCACTGTAGCCTGCCAGGCTCCTCTATTCATGGGATTTTTCTAGGCAAGAATACTGGAATGGGTTGCCATTTCCTCCTCTAGGGGATCTTTCCAATCCAGGGATCGAACCTGTGTCTTCTGTATCTCCTGCTCTGGCAGGTGGATTCTTTATCACTGAGCCATGTGAGAATGTCTATGCTAAAAGATGAACACAAACATACATATTTCCATTCTTTGCAATGTACCATGCAGGTTTTGAATATTGACCATTTTTTGTACCTACCTTTTACAACAATAAAGTGAAATCTTTTCTCCAAGAGCAAAAAGATGCTTGAAAATGCTCCTGTGGATTAAGTTTATTCCCTGAGTGATGCTGATTGTAAAAGGTGAGGGATGGTACATGCTGAATTGAAACAAATAGTCATGCTAATTTCAAGGTCCACTGAAATAGCAGAAAACAAGTCAGCTGCCACCATCTAATAGAAATGAAGCAGCTTGAGGTTTAGCTCCCAGATCTTGAAATTTTATCAACTCAAAACAGCTTATAAGCATTTACATGTATTTACATGTTTACTCTCCCATCTCTAGATAGTTTGCACTGAAAGAAGAGGCTGATGTTGTCAGTCTTCCAAAATGGCTACTAATTAAAAAAAAAATTCCAAAAAAAGCTAATAATTCCAAGAAAAGATTTGGCTTTGCAACATTCTTTTATGTTTAATATTTGAATTTGGGCTTCCCTGGTGACACAGACACTAAAGAATCTGCCTGCAGTGTGAGAGACCAGGGTTCGATCACTAGGTAGGGAAAATCCCCTGGAGAGGAGAATGGCTACCCATTCCATTATTCTTGCCCAGAGAATTCCATGAACAGAAGAGCCTGGCAGGCTACAGTCCATGGGGTTGCAAAGAGTGGGACACAACTGAGAGACTAATACTTTACTTAAAAAAATGTATTTAGAAAAATTATAACATTTAAAATAACAATACCACAATAATGAGAACCAGATAATAACATCTGCCTTTCTCAGTTTCTCTCTTGATTTAATACTTCTCCTCTCTATGATCCATAGTAGGAATGATGGGCAATCTCCCACTGCACCAATCAAAATCAAATCTCTGTCTCTGAATCTGTTTTTTTTTTCCCTGTCTCTTTCTCACATGTATAATTACTGTATCTACTTCATAGGACTGATTAGGGTTGCTAGGTGAAATACAAGGTGCCAAGTTAAATTTTGATTTCAGGTAAACAGTATAAACTTTTGGTATAAGAACATTCCAATGTCTCAGATAAACAATGAATAATTTTTAGTATGATTATGCCCAAATATTTCAGATATTTTGAACATGCTAAAAATGTTTTATCTGAAATTAAAATTTAATGGTCATTGTGTATTTTTATCTCCAAACTTTGCAGCTTGAAATGGAAATTAGGTGAGGTAGTGTGTGTACAGTATCTGGAACATAGTAAATGTTCACTAAGATTGTTTTCATAAATGAGCTTCTATAGACCCTAACAAATAATAATAATTAGCATTTATTACTTTGCTATTTCTAAAACCTTGTAATATTTATGACTATTCTGACCCTCTTGATGATTCTGTGGTATCCCCATCTGCCAGATAAGGAGATTAAGCCTCAGAAACATATTTTACTGACTGTAGAGTAATCCACAGTATGCTGTACAATCTTTCATTTCATATACATGTATTTTTGAATATTGGCCTCATTTCTAATCACAGCTACTACTTTAAAAATTATTGAAATGACCATCTAAGAACATTATTTTTTATACCTACTTTAAGAGCTCCTTAGGTCAGAGACCATGACTATTTTGTTTTCCATTCCCCAGCCAAAGATACTGCTAATACATATTTCCTAAATGAATGCAATTTCCAGGTTTTTTGCTAGATTCTTCTAATAATGAAAGTAATGACAATAATATTAAATATTATTAACTATCTATGGTATACTAGGCATATTCTAGAAGACTTGCATTTATTAATAATAATATTCACACTGCTTTGTGAAATAGGTAGCATTATTATCCCACTTTATGGAAGAGGACTCTGAGGCATGAAGACATTAGGCAATTTCCTGCCCAGTGATTTGACTAATAAGCAGTGGAGCTGGGAGACAATTTCAGGTGACCTGAGTCAGAGCCTACATTCTTACTGATTTCACTCTTCAGCCTCCAGCAATGGAATTAATGGCTCAGAGAACACACATATTTGTAAGCAGCTTGATGTATATTGCTAAATTGCTTTTCAGAAAGATCGCACTTAGACATTGCACCTATGCCTACACCTATACATCTTCTACCAGGAATTCATGAGTGTTTCAGCACAGCTTTTCTTTTTTAACTCTTTTTTTTGTTTTTTAACTCTTACAGTGTTATATTGGTTTCTGCCATACACCAATGCAAACCAACCCTAATTATACACATATCACCTCCCTCTTGAACGTCCCTCCTTCCCCCCATGCCACCTCCCTAGATCAGCACAGAGCACCAGACTGGGCTCCCTGTGTTGTGCAGAGACTTCTCACCAGCTATCCATTTTACACGTAATAGTGTGTGTGTATTGGTGCTACTTTCTCCATTCATCCCACCCACTCTCTCCCACACTGTGTCTATTCTTTACATTTGCATTTCCATTCCTTCCTTGCAAATAGGGTCATCAATGCCATTTTTCTAGATTCCATATCTATATCTGTTAATAAACTATATTTGTTTTTCTCTTTCTGACTTACTTCACTCTGGATAACAGGCTATAGGTTCATCCACTTCACTAGAACTGACTCCAATCTGTTCTTTGTGGCTGAATAATATTCCATTGTATATATGTACCATACCTGCTTTATCCCTTCACCTGTCAATGGCATATCGGTTGCTTCCATGTCCTGGCTATTGTAAATAGTGCTTCAGTGAACATTGGGGTACATATGTCTTTTAGAATTATGTGGGGTTTTTTTGGGTATATGCCTAGTGCCCAGTACTGGGGTTGCTGGGTCATAGTTTTTCTAGCATGGATTCTTATGAAACTTTTTTTCACATCTGTTAGGTGAGAAATAGTACCTTAATAGTTCCTACATTGTATTTATTTGATTATATAAGTTTGAACTTTCTTTTTCATATAATTTAAAAAATACATTTCTTCTTTCATAAGGTGTATATTTATATCCTTACCCTTTGGCATGTTAAGACTAAACAAACCAATCCCATGAGTCTTACTGTCATTTATTGCAAAGGACTTGCAAAATCATGTTTGATTGTCTTTCAGTTTTGTATTTGGACCTTTGACTTATGAAGTGTAATTATAAAGAGAGAGAAATTTGTCAGTCATTTCTTTTGTGATTTCTTCTGTTGCTCTTTTGCTTTGAAAGCATATAGGCCCAACATTTTAAACTGGACATTGTAATCCATTGTCTTTTCACAGTCTTTACCACAGAAAAGGCTTCTTCTTCCTGAGCCACAGGCTTCCCTGGTGGCTCAGAGGTTAAAGCATCTGCCTGGAATGTGGGAGACCCAGGTTTGATTCCTGGGTCGGGAAGATCCCCTAGAGAAGGAAATGGCAACCCACTCTAGTACTCTTGCCTGGAGAATCCCATGGAGGGAGGAGCCTGGTAGGCTACAGTCCATGGGGTCACAAAGAGTCGGACATGACTGAGTAACTTCACTTTCACTTTCATCACAGAAAAACTTTCTTGAGCCTTCGCAAGCTCTCCTTATATCCTAATTTTTTAGGTACTTGACACCTAAAAAGATGGATTAATTTTTTTCTCTGAACCTTTCCCTACTGACCCCTTTTCCACCTAACAACTTATTCTGAGAGAAAACTTTATCCTTCCTTCAGGGAATTCTTTCCTCCACTAGGATCATGTCTGAAAATATTTAAGGAGCAAGGCTAAGCTATATCTTTAAAAAATCCAGATTGCTAATCCAGCTGTTTTGAGCAATAATAAGGCTTTATATTCTGCCTGGTGTTTTAGCGTGTGTCACCGCTTCCCATATGTTACATGACCCCAGCATCCTCGTACAGCCCACGGTTCAGGTACGCTCTCCTTTTTCCAGGTGAAGAATCAGAGACTGAGAAGTTAAGTGTCCTGGGTCACAGAAGCGCATGTAGCTAAGACTGGAGGCTGGTTTTAAACTTCTACTCTTGTGATTTTTTCACTGCTCCAAAGTTTAGTGTAAATTACTTACTATCACAAGTGAGCTAAATACTCACGTGGTTATTTTTCCTTTCTCAGCTGTTTTAAAAGGTCCTGATACTTTATCACTCATGGCAGAATGTTATCAGTTAGGGACAGGATACTCTGTAACATTTGCTTTATGTGCACACATGTTTTAAACATCAACAAACACTGATGTATGTATTCTATTACTGTAGAAGCAAATATTCCCTTAAAGAGGAGCTTGCAGTCATACTTAGCTGGTATTTCTCATAACTTTACACACTAGAAAGCCATGTGTCTTCTGACTATCTTCTGTGTCAGCCACAAGATGGTACCCTTGCACATGGGAAAATGCTCAAAATGTTGTATGAAGTGAAAAAAATGGATTTGAAAACAGTATATTCAGTTGTGTGCACATTTGTGTACATGTGTGTGCATGTGTATACGTGTGTTTGAAATTGGATGCACAATAAATGGGTAACAGGTTTTCTCTGAGAAGTGTAGCTAGTTTAATTTTTGACCTTTGAGTATAATCTACATTTTCTATCTGCTTTGTGTATGTGATCCCTTATCCAGGAGATGGGAAGGCTCTGCTGCCCACAGAGGTTTCACTCCTATGCTTGTGGTGGAAGGATGTGATGCCTGAATTGACAGCCTCATCAGAATCACAGTGTTGGGAGGGGCATAGTTTCCCAAGAAAGGGATGCCAGGGAGACGTATGTCATTTGTGAGCTTGGCCTGAATAGATGTAGCCGTCTTGAGGGTCTTAGGCTGGGCCTGTGTGAAGTGTTCTTTTAGAGATTGGTCAATGACTGGTTGAAAGTCCTGTGTGTGTTCACCCCAATGTTGGTTCTTTTTAAAATGTGCTAAGAGGTGGAAGGGCTTCCTAGGTGGCGCTGAAGTGAAGTGATATGAAGTCGCTCAGTCGTGTCCGACTCTTTGTGACCCCATGGACTGTAGCCTACCAGGCTCCTCCCATGGGATTCTCCAGGCAAGAGTACTGGAGTGGGTTGCCGTTTCCTTCTCCAGGGGATCTTCCCCACCCAGGGATTGAACCGCGGTCTCCCGCGTTGCAGGCAGACGCTCTACCCTCTGAGCCACCAGGGAAGTCTGATGACGCTAGTGGTAAAGAATTTGCCTGCCAGTGCCAGAGGTGTAAGAGGCCTGGATCTGACCCCTGGGTCAGGAAGATCCTCTGGAGGAGGACGTGTCAACCCACCCCGGTGTTCTTGCTGTTCATGTTTTTCCCCCAGATAAGGAGAGTTCCTTTGACAGAGGAGCCTGGCAGGCTACAGTCCATAGGGCCACAGAGTTGGACACAACTGAAGCATCTTAGCTCATGTGTATGCACGAGGTGAAAATTTCAGGACAGCTAATGTTGACTAACAGAACCTTCTGTCATTTTGTTTTGGAGGAGTGAATAGAGTAGGAAGTAGCTCATAGAGGGTTTTGCCTACAACAGCCATTGCTTCAGAGGAGACCAGTTGTTCTAACCCGTTTTGTAACTGTTCTTGGAGCAGAAATACTTGGCAGTGATGGCATGTAATCAGAAAGCAATATCACTGAGGCAGTTTCAATAGGGAAATTTTTCTGTATACTTAAGTAGCAAAATTGTATAGCAGAGGTATGCATTTGGGCAGGCATTTTTTATATTACCTGAAAGCATCATACTACCTGTTCTGTTCTTGTAAGATGTGAAATATGACTGCCAAAAATTTGCACACATTTGGTGTAAATTGTTCAGTTCTCACAGTCTGAAAATTTCATGTTTCCCCCCCGGATAATGAAAAATAGGAAAAAGAGTATGTCAAGGCTGTATATTGTCACCCCGCTTATTTAACTTATAGGCAGAGTACATCATGAGAAATGCTGAGCTGGAAGAAGCACAAGCTGGAATCAAGATTGCTGGGAGTAATATCAATAACCTCAGATATGCAGATGACACCACCCTTATGGCAGAAAGTGAAGAGGAACTAAACAGTCTCTTGATGAAAGGGAAAGAGGAGAGTGAAAAAGTTGGCTTAAAGCTCAACATTCAGAAAACTAAGATCATAGCATCCCATCCCATCACTTTATGGCAAATAGATGGGGAAACAGTGTCAGGCTTTATTTTCTTGGGCTCCAAAATCACTGCAGATGGTGATGGCAGCCATGAAATTAAAAGACGCTTGCTCCTTGGAAGGAAAGTTATAACCAACCTAGATAGCATATTGAAAAGCAGAGACATTACTTTGCCAACAAAGCTCTGTCTAGTCAAGGCTATGGTTTTTCCAGTGGTCACGTATGGATATGAGAGTTGGACTGTGAAGAAAGCTGAGCGCTGAAGAATTGATGCTTTTGAACTGTGGTGTTGGAGAAGACTCTTGAGAGTCCCCTGGACGGCAAGGAGATCCAACCAGTCTATCCTAAAGGAAATCAGTCCTGGGTGTTCATTGAAAAGACTGATGCTTGTGGGGCCCTAAATGGGAAACCTTAAAAAAGAAGGGCTAGCTTTGCGGTTTAGAGCTAAGATGGGGCCTGGCGGAAGAGATGAGGGCGCGGCCTAAGTTGTCTGTCAAAACTCTTGATTGGTTTTCTTGATTTCTGTGCAAGTAGACAGCGTGTGATCACCATAGACTCCTGTTATGGCACATGATGATTTGACCTTTAATGTGATTGGTGCAACTATGGAAAGTCCCTCACAAACCCCTCCTTGCTTACCTTTATAAACCAAGAGCTTACAACAATAAACCGGAACTGCTTAGACAGAACCCCTGTCGCGTCTGAGGGGCTGGGTTGGCGGACAGCAGGCTCACCTCTCCTCGGGACCTCTCGGCTTTGCTGAGGGAAGTTCCACTGCCTTTCTCTTTCTGCAGAGCGCCCCCCGCAGATGCTGAAGCTGAAACTCCAATACTTTGGCCACTTGATGTGAATAGTTAACTCATTGGAAAAGACCCTGATGCTAGGAGGGATTGGGAGCAGGAGGAGAAGGGGACAACAGAGGATAAGATGGCTGGGTGGCATCACAGACTTGATGGACATGAGTTTGGGTAAACTCTGGGAGGTGGTGATGGAGAGGAAGGCCTGGGGTGCTGTGATTCATGGGGTCGCAAAGAGTAGGACACAAACTGAAGGAAGAATAATTAATTTCACACTGAGGGTTGAGAAGTCTTTTTTAGACCCCAGAAAGAGAATTTGGCCAAGGATTTTGCATAACATTTATGTAATTCAAATTGATTCTTGGTGTAAATTGAGTTGGATCTCAGAAACATATCAAGCTTCAACGGTTTGTCATCCTAGGGCGGTGGGTCCCAAAGGCTGGTGTATGGAGGAGCTTTAAAAATCACCCACACCACTCCCAAATTCTGACTCAGTAGTTCTTCACTGAATCCTGAGAACTCCAAACCTTCCCCAGGTAACTCTGACATGCAGTTGGAGTAGGAAACCACTGATCCAGACCATAGCACATGGAAGCTGTTAACTGCTCATCTTCCACATTTAATGCGGTGGGTGATCAGTGATGTCTGATAAAAGTGTTCTGCATTCCTCAGATCCCCTCATGGTGCCAGTAAAAGTCCAATTTTATGTGAGGAAGTGGCATTTTAAATCTCAGAAATCACAGAACCCAATGTTTCCATGTGCTTGGAACCTAGGGAACACAGAAATCACTTTCCTGTGGGCAGTGTCTAGTTTTGAAATGTGACATTTGAGCATCCAACTTGTGTTTTCCTTTCTGGTAAATTTTTGCCTTCTGCAGACATTTGTGCAATGCTATTTGTACTAGTCACTGAATGAGGCATTCATGTGGATAGAAGTATCAGCCATCATTCCTGGCTCTGAGAATGCATTGTCCATCAGAGGCTGGGGGAGGATGGTGGAGTCCTACCATCACTGCATGGAGTGACATCTCCCACTGTGGCAGCAGGTGGGAAGAACATGAGTGAAATAAGGATAATAGTACAAGTCTCCTTCTAAGGTTCAGTTCAGTTCAGTCGCTCAGTCATGTCTGACTATTTGCGACCCCATGGACTGCAGCATTCCAGGCCTCCTTGTCCATCACCAACTCCCAGGGTTTGCTCAAACTCATGTCCATTGAGTCAGTGATGCCATTCAACCATCTCATCCTCTGTTGTCCCCTTCTCCTCCTGCCTTCAATCTTTCCCAGCATCAGGGTCTTTTCCAGTGAGTCAGTTCTTCACATCAGGTGGCCAAAGTATTAGAGCTTCAGTCAGTATTAGTCCTTCCAATGAATATTCAGGACTGATCTCCTTTAGGATAGACTGGTTGGATCTCCTTGCAGTCCAAGGGACTCTCAAGAGTCTTCTCCAACACCACAGTTCAAAAGCATCAATTCTTCAGTGCTCAGCTTTCTTTCTAGTTCAACTCTCATATTCATACATGACTACTGGAAAAACCATAGCCTTGACTAGACAGACCTTTGTTGGCAAAGTAATGTCTCTGCATTTTAATATGCTGTCTAGGTTGGTCATCATTTTTCTTCCAAGGAGCAAGTGTCGTTTAATTTCATGGCTGCAGTCACCATCTGCAGTGATTTTGGAGCCCAAGAAAATAAAGTCTGTCACTGTTTCCATTGTTTCCCCATCTATTTGCCAGAAGTGATGGGACAGGATGCCATCATCTTAGTTTTTTGAATGTTAAATTTTAGGCCAGCTTTCAAATGTTAGATATGCCATTATTGCTTTAGCATTTTTTGTAATTCTTCACTCTATTTTTAGGGTAACTACCTATTTTAGACAAGATTGGGTTCAGGGTGATATGGCCATAGATGGAAATTATCTATTTTAGGAGGTCTGGGCCCCTTCAAGCAAATGCCACTTACAATAGGATTTTCATCTTTCCATCATCAGAGAGTCTCCTAAATTAGTTATAACTAGGAGGCTTCTTGAAGCAACTTCCTAAAGTCTAGTAGTAAGTGCAGATGCTATTTAAATTTTTTTATTGGAGGATAACTGTCCTTGGGTGGCCCAACCCATGAATGCCTGGCTACTTTCCTGACTACACTCTTTGGCCCTCTCTCTAGGGCAGCTTGCAACAACAGGATGTGTCCAGTGGTTCTTGTACTGGCTGATATGCCTGCTAGAAGCCACTGTGGATTTCTCACTTCTTTCCTAACTAAAGATGGTGGACCCATCCCCCAAAAGGTACTCACCCTCCCTTCTTCCATCAGCATTCACTGCCTGGAGTGATGAGATCTGTACTCTTTATTTTTCTTGGGCTGAGACATCTCCGTTTTCCCCTACAAGATCTGAATGGCATTAGCTCACTTCTGTCAAGGCCTTGTTCCTTGTATAAGAGACTGTGGCTTAGAGAGAAAAGATTCTGTTCTTAATTCACATTGTAAGGAACAGTATGGTCTTTAATCAGACCAAACTTAAACACATAATAGGGCTTCTCTGGTAGCTCAGCTGGTAAAGAATCCACCTGCAAGGCAGGAGATCCTGGTTTGATTCCTCGGTCAGGAAGATCCACTGGGGAAAGGATAATATACTCACTCCAGTATTCTTGGGCTTCCCTGATGGCTCAGATGATAAAGAATCAACCTGCAGTATAGGAGACCTGGGTTCAATGCCTGGGTTGGGAGGACCCCTGGAGAAGGGAAAGGCTATGCACTCCAGTATTCTGACCTGGAAAATCCCATGGACAGAGGAGCCTGGCAGGCTATAGTCCATGGGGTTGCAAAGAGTCAGACATGAATGAGTGACATTCGCTTTCACAACACATGCTGCTGCTGCTGCTGCTGAGTCGCTTCAGTAGTGTCCGACTCTGTGCGACCCCATAGATGGCAGCCCATTAGGCTCCTCTGTCCCTGGGATTCTCTAGGCAAGAACACTGGAGTGGGTTGCCATTTCCTTCTCCAGTGTATGAAAGTGAAAAGTGAAAGTGAAGTCACTCAGTCGTGCCGGACTCTTAGCGACCCCGTGGACTGCAGCCTACCAGGCTTCTCTGTCCATGGGATTTTCCAGGCAAGAGTACTGGAGTGGGTTGCTATTGCCTTCTCCATCACAACACATGCTGCTTCTGGTGCTAAGTCACTTCAGTAGTGTCCGACTCTGTGTGACCCCATAGACGGCAACCCACCAGGCTCCCCTGTTCCCGGGGGTCTCCAGGCAAGAACACTGGAGTAGGTTGCCATTTCCTTCTCCGATCACAACACATAGTAGGTAGTAATTAGCCTTCTTTCCATCTTTATAAATGTAATTTTGATTTTGCTGGTAGTTGGATAGAAAGTGGCTCCTTTTTACTTGTAAAGGGCCAGCTATACTCTGAGTGAACTCCAGGAGTTGGTGATGGACAGGGAGGCCTGGCGTGCTGCGATTCATGGGATCACAAAGAGCCGGACACGACTGAGTGACTGAACTGAACTGAACTGATATAATTTTTAGGATCCAGTGCAAAATGAAGGAGCAGGGTTCTTTGTTTAAAAAACATGAAAAAAAGTGTCTTGAAAGGTACTGAAAAATGCTTTCACCTTTCTTCTGCAGACTCTCTCCTGATTTGTCATGGTGTTTAGAATTTGCTATTTAATGTCATTCTAAGTAATCAAAAGTTAAAAATTTAAATTATAGCATGAATTTTACCACTTATAATTACATTTTACAAAAGGCAGTCTAAATGCAAGTTACTTGTATGCAGAATCAATGTAGTTGCACAATTTGTATTTCATAGATCATACATGTGTATATATTTCATTCTTACCAGAACAGTAGAAATGCTACACAAAACTAACTCAGCTTTTAAATTTCACTTCTTGATATATGTACATTCTATCAATATTCTGTACCTGATAAGTAATGAATAACTTAAAGAAAAAGTAGGAAAGGGCTACCTTTCCCTTTCCTTCTGTGTTACCTTTTTCACCATAAGTAGTTGGCCAATTCAGGAAAGTAATGTGAATAAGAAAGCATATGATAGGGTTCTTGGCCATTCATATTTCTGTCTTTCTTCATTGAAAGCAAACTCTGATTCAAACGGAAAAAATGGCCTCCCTAAGGTGTCCGTTGACTCTATTGTAGATGTGATAGGCTCACTTTGTACTACTTTTGAGTCTTTCTGAACTCCTGTATGTGTAGATTTGCCAGAATTCTGTACTCATGGGGTATCACAAATACTATACGTGATCCTAGTGACAAGAATCAGAAGCAGACATGCATGTTGGATGTGCTCTTGTGCTCAAACTTTTGCTCCACTGTTCCATTGTATTTCACTTACATAACAAGTTCAAAAATAAAATTATTAAAAATTTCAAATGGCAACAGCAGGGTATTGAACCAAGTACAGGACTCTTCTGAGCAAAGGTCCTGTGCAGATACACAGGTGTTATGCCCAAGGAGTTTGTGCTACATGAATTCTTTCTAAACTAATTCCTCTTGCCTCAGTATACTCCAGCCTCCTTTCATGGCAATAGCAGAGCAGGTTGAATAGAGATTATGCAGCCATATCTTCAGAATATCAGGGATCCCAGAGGAGGGGATGAGATAGCACCCAATATCAGAAACTACCCATGGAGGCTGGACTGAAAGGGGACTGAAACAGACCTAGGTGCAGTTATGGCTCGAAAAGGTGCAGACAGGCAAAGTCGAGGATCCAAGGAACCACAGTTCAGTTCTGTCCGTATTTATTGTGGAAGACACAGCAGGACTAAGAGGTGGCCTGTACCCTTGAAGCAAAGAGTCAGGTCCTCCAGGAGACTTGAGCCAGGCAATAGGTTTGAATTTCACTTTGTAGGGAATGGGGAACCACTGAAAAACATTAAGAGAGATGACTTTGGCCACAGTGCAGTAGTGGGAGAGACAAGGCAAGGGGCAGGGGTCAGTTGGGAGGCTGTTGCAGTAGTCCAATATCTTACAGATCACAATGAAAGGTCAGTAAGGAAGGCCACACACTGGGGGTGTCAAGTGTCCCAGTGGTAATCCAGGTAGGGAAAAGCACCAGAACTGCTCTCACTGGGCTGGGATTTGTGGGCAGGGCTCCAGCCTTTGGGTGAATAAGTGCTTAGAGCAACACAGGTCACATATAGAAGCTTACAGGAGAGAATTATCTAAGGAAGAGGAATCTGAGGATTAGGATTGACGTGGTATCCAGAAGGAAGAGTGAGGTGAAGCTGAGGGGACAGCTTATAAGAGAGACTGACTCAGCAGTTCTAGACAGTGTACTAGGGCTATTTACATGCCTTCTGTCCCTCTTCAGTCCTGGAGTTTGCCAAGTTCATGTCCATTGAGTCAGTGATGCTTTCCAACCATCTCATCCTGCTGCCCTCTTCTCCTTTTGTGTTCAATATTTCCCCGCATGAGTATATGTAGTACCCTGGGCTTCCCAGGTGGTGCAGTGGTAAAGAACTTGCCTGCCACTGCAGAAGACGTAAGGTCAATCCCTGGGTTGGGAAGAACCCATGGAGTAGGAAAGGGCAACCCACTCCAGTATTCTTGCCTGGAGTCTATGGACAGAGGAGTCTGGTGGGCTACAGTCCATGGGTTTGCAAAGAACTGGACATGACTGAGTGACAGAGCTCATGTACTGAATCAGCAGTTGGAAATACTGTTCTTCCTCTTGTGAGGAAGAGAGGAGATGCCAAGCCTGGGAGGCAGGCCTGACCACACAGTTTACATATGAATCTTTTCAAAGAACCAAATATATATATATATATATATGTTTTTTTCCTACTACAGAAATCAGCATATTAGACACTTGTTATTGTTCAGTCGCTAAATTGTGTCCGACTCTTTGCAATACCATGGACTGCAGCACGCCAGTCCTCTCTGTCCCTCACTATCTCCTGAAGTTTGCCAAATTCGTGTCCATTGAGTCAGTGATGCTATCCAACCATCTCATCCCTTGCTGCCCTCTTCTTTTGTAGTCTTTCCTAATGTCAGAGTCTTTTCCATTGAGTCAGCTCTTTGCATCAGGTGGTCAAAGTATTGGAACTTCAGTTTCAGCATTAGTCCTTCCAGTAAATATTCAGGGTTGATTTCCTTTAGGATTGACTGGTTTGATCTTGCTGTCTAAGGGACTCTCAGGAGTATTCTCCAGCACCACAGTTTGAAAGCATCAATTCTTCAGCACTCAGACTTCTTTGCGATCTAACTCTTACATCCGTACATGACTACTGGGAAAACTGTAGCTTTGACTATATGGATCTTTGTCAGCAAAGTGATGTCTTTGTTTTTTAATATGCTAAGTTCGTCATAGCTTTCCTTCCAAGAAGCAAATGTCTTCTAATTTCATGGCATCAGTTGCCACCCACAGTGATTTTGGAAACCAAGAAGAGAAAATCTGTCACTGCTTCCACATTCCCCACTTCCATTTGCCATGAAGTGATAGGACTGGATGCCGTGATCTTAGTTTTTTGAATGTTGAGTTTTAAGCCAGCCTTTTCACTCTCTGCTTTCACCCTCATCAAGAGTCTCTTTAGTTCTTCGCTTTCTGCCATTAGAGTGGTATCATCTGCATATCTGAGGTTGTTGATATTTCTCCCAGAAATCTTGCTTTTAGCTTGTAACTCATCCAGCTCAGCATTTTGAATGATGTACTCTGTGTGTAAATTAAATAAACAGGGTGACAATATAATAATAATAAACAGGTGTCATACTCCTCTCCCAATTTTGAACCAGCTGTATATAAGTTGTTCCATATAAGGTTCTAACTGTTGCTTCTTGACTCAAGTACAGGTTTCTCAGGACACAAGTAAGATGGTTTGTTATTCCCATCTCTTTAAGAGTTTTCCACAGTTTGTTGTGATCCATACAGTCAAAGGCTTTCACGTAGTCAATGAGGCAGAAGTATATGTTTTTCTGGAATTCTCTTTTTTTCTGTGATTCAATGAATGTTGGCGATTTGATCTCTGGTTCCTTTGCTTTTTCTAAACCCGCTTGTACATCTGGAAGTTCTCAGTTCAAGTGCTGCTTAAGTCTAGCTTGAAGGATTTTGAGCATAACCTGACTAGCATGGGAAATGAGTGCAATTATCTGGTAGTCTGAACATTCATTAGCATTGCCCTTCTTTGGGATTGGAATGAAAACTGACCTTTTTCTAGTCCTGTGGCCACTGCTGAGTTTTCCAAATTTGCTGGCATATTGAGTGCAGCACTTTAACAGCATTATCTTTTAGAATTTGAAATGGCTCACTAGAATTCCATCACCTCCACTAGCTTTGTCTGTAGTAATGCTTCCTAAGGTCCACTTGATTTCACACTCCAGGATGTCTGGCTGTAGGTGAGTGACCACACCGTTGTGGTTATCCCAGTCATTAAGACTTTTTTTAGTATAGTTCTTCTGTGTATTCTTGCCACCTCTTCTGAATCTCTTCTGCCTCTGTTAGGTCCTTACCATTAGGTCCTTTACTGTATGCATCCTTGCATGAAATGTTCCTCTGATATATCCAATTTTCTTGAGATCTCTAGTCTTTTTTATTCTATTGTTTTTCTATTTCTTTGCATTGTTCTTTGAAGAAGGCCTTTTTAAAAATCTCTCCTTGTATTAGACAATACAGATGGGTAAAATGAAAAATCAAGGCAAATTATAATTCCAATCATCCTGGGTCACTATTAATATTTGGGCATACACATTCCTGATTTTATTTTTGCAGTTTCCCCCCTTCATCTTCAAAAAATATTGGTCTTTTAAACTGAATATAGGTTGGAGAAATGATATCTTTTACCTTTTGAAGTTTCACTGATATGTGGCTCCTATATAATTCATGTGTGTTGCTCTCTAGTCCCTTTCTCTAGAAATAGCACCAGGTCTACTATTTTCTTTTGAATTCCCCAGAGGATTCTAATTCTTTTTCCAACATCTTCATGAAATAATGTCTTATTGACTAGAGGACTAGTTCAGGAAATGTATATTGAGTATGGTGGATCTCTTATTCCTTAGTTGAAAGAAAGAGAAAATATAATAATATATTCAACTGAAGTGAAGTGAAAGTTGCTCAGTTGTGTCTGACTCTTTGCGATCCCTATACCATTCATGGAATTCTCTAGGCCAGAATATGGGAGTGGGTAGCCTTTCCCTTCTCCAGGGGATCTTCCCAACCCAAGGATCAAACCCAGGTCTCCCGGCATTGCAGGAGGATTCTTTACCAGCTGAGCCACAAGGGAAGCCCAATATATTCAATTAATTAAATGTAAAATATTTTATTTATAGTTATATTATATAAATACTTGAATATATTTGTTATATTTAAAATATGTTTATGTTAAATATAGTATATTTAATAGCCTATTTAATATCTAGAAAACCTGACATTGTACAGCTCTCATTCTTTCAGTTCTTCCACATGAACCATAGTTTGAGATTCCCTTTTCATCCAGAGGAAAAAAAACTGTTAGCAGATCAAAATCCCCAAAGATTTTGACAAACTGAAATAATGAACTAAAAGAACCAAATTTAGAGAGCTTTATCTAAGAGAGGTAAAGACCTATATTTGCAACCAAAAATCTAACAAGACTCATAGAAGAAACATACAACTCTGAGGTGGTGATGAGGCAGCAAACTGTGGCTCAAGGAGAAAGGTTGAAAGAATAGTACTGTTCATGATGGAGAAGACTGAGAAAGTGATGGTACTCACTTGTCTGGATACTGTCATACAGAAGAGAAAGCTCCTCACTAATATAGATACCCATGCAAATATTACTTTTGGGTAACCACAATGTGCTATTGATTTGTATTTCACTTCCTGTCTCATTCTTTTTACTATATCTTCATGTACTTGTGAAATTTCATGTTTCCTTCTTAGTTGCTTGCTTTTTAGCCATAAACATAGGATGTTATTAGATAAACTCTCTTCAGATCTAGTTCATGGTTCTAATTTGTCAAAATCTTTTGGGATTCTGATTTGTTCAATGAGCATCTAAACCAACTCTTCCACTTGTATGCACATTTGATCAGCATACCATTATTATGTTGTAATCCTCCATAATATAGATTGATGAGAAATAGATTCTTAAGATTTTTAAAAAGTATAACTACTTGCCCAAGGCCTTACAGCTAGGGTGTGTCAGAGCCCAGACTATACCTGGGTCTTCTGATTCTCAGACCAGTGTTACTTCCATGGAACTAGACTCTCTCAAGATAATTTTGAACTGTCAATAGAACTAAAAATATAGGCTCTAGATACCATGTAACAGAGATTTGCCCTTTGAGTAAGTGCTTTCACAAACATTTTGCAATAAATTATTTTAATAACTTTAGAGTTGGTATTGTTGCCCTCTTTTAAAATAATAGACTCAGAAACGTTAAGTACTTTTTATTCAAAGTCAGAAAGCAAACTACATTTCAGTTTTTGCAAAGAACAGTTTGGTTGGGAAGATGTCTTTCCTTTCTGGGATTCTTAAAACATCTTTGAGAATACTTCTTTAGAAGATCTAGGATAGTAGATGGACAATTCATCAGGAATTATTAAAATGGGAGGACTTCAAGTTCTGATCAGTCCAGACACTAGAGAATCTTTTTACAGTGTACAAAAATTCCAAGATGAAGCAAATTTCCAAAGAGATGCATACCAAGAAAGCATGCAAGCACTATTTGGGATCTGATTAGAATTCTGAGACCAGTTCTTTACATTTAGAAATAAAGAAGTCGGGGAACTTTTTCAGGAAATAAGAAAGCAGCATCCTTTTGGGCATTATTTGCTCTGTTTAATTAAGAGTTAATGTAAACAAGATCTTGATTTTTTCTGACTGATGAGTTTGAAGAGGTCTTTTAACACCAAGCAAAATCACTACCTTATTTCAATCATAAATTAGCAAGATTTTAGAGACTTGCTCCACTTTGAATTAGAACAGTAGAATTTAAGAACTAAAAGTTTCCTTAAAAATCCATCCTCTTCTTTTAAAAAATGAGGAACCAAGTTTCAGAGACATGAAATAGCTTAGTCAGAGTCATCCTCCAGGCTTGGGCCTTAAAATTGAGGTTTTGTGGATGCCCAACGCTGTCTGTCGGAGAAGGCAATGGCACCCCACTCCAGTACTCTTGCCTGGAAAATCCCATGGACGGAGGAGCCTGGTAGGCTGCAGTCCATAGGGTCTCGAAGAGTCGGACACGACTGAGTGACTTCACTTTCACTTTCATGCATTGGAGAAGGAAATGGCAACCCACTCAGTGTTCTTGCCTGGAGAATCCCAGGGACAGCATAGCCTGGTGGGCTGGCGTCTATGGGGTCACACAGAGTCGGACATGACTGAAGTGACTTAGCAGCAGCAGCAGCAGCAGCAGCAGCAGCAGCAGCAGCAGCAGCAACTCTGTTTCCTGCTGCATATGCTTTGTTGCCTTCTAGTTGGGGAAGCTCACCAGGGTACTATTATTTTCTTTGGAGATATTCAGAAATTGAATATCTCATTTAAAAATATCTCATTTAGAATGTAAGAACAAAAACCACCTAAAATAATCACCTCCTTCTTCCTTTGTTCATGGAATTCAGCCATGTCCTCCTAATGGGAAAGTGGCAAGATTTAGCCATGTGCTCTGCCACAAGAGGGAGTTAGTGGTCTTCCGTGGTCAAGTAATTTTCTGTTGGTTCATTGTCTAAAGACAACATGGTAGCCTTGGCAGTTGGCTCAACGGTTGGCAATGTTCCAGGGACCGTTTCGGCAGTTGTTGTTAAGGCTGTTATGGCAGTTGGTGGTTGGTAAATTCAGCCCCTACCCTGTGCCGAACCATATGTCCAGACCTTCCTAGTCCTGAAGCCTCCAGTCAGCTCAGAACAAAGACAGTCTGAAAAGTCTTCTCCCTGTCACCACTGCAATCACTTGAGCATTTATGCTCAAAACAGCTCCCTGACAGGAAAACGTTTGTGTTCCTCCGGAATGTGAAGGAAGGTTCATGGCTTTTAAAATTCATGAATTGCATGGAATGGAACGTTCCTTCTCAGAGTACAGGAAAGAAACAGAGAGGCTGTGTCTTTATGACATCCAAGCTATGGGTCATCTCAGGCGGGAAGAATCTAGTCAAGCCAATTATTTGGCATGGTATAGACCTCTTTCCCTTTCATTCCAAGAAAAGGTTATAAATTTTTTTCACTTTTCAATTCATTGCATTGGATTTACTCAAGAATATTCAGACTTAGGCAGCCAGCTGGAGAAATTCAGTATTTCTTTTTTCTATTTAAAATTATTTAAAGTCAGTGATTTAGGCTGGGTATATGATCAAAGCAAAAAATTAAAAGATTCAAGTGGGCTGATTTTGTTTATTTGTTTTTTTTGTTTGGTTAAATACAGCTATGAGGATAGGTTAGAGCCTTGGGAAATTGTGGAGTTTATCTTTTACCATTCTTATCACCCTTTCTATCTTCTCTCCCCGCCTTCTTGGGGCCTGTTCCTTCCGTCTTCTGGATGTCAAATCTCCTCATACCCAAGATCAGACTTCAGTTCCCCACCAAAGCATAGTGAAGGATCTCTCTTGCCCTGTTTGTTCTCTCACCTACACTTTTGAATGAAACCTTAGCACGTCTGAGTTTGAAACAAAGACGTTTGATTAAATTGATTTACAATAAGATTTTAATAAACTCTCATATCTGAGTGTAGGAGCACACAGCACACTCTCTAGCTTCTTGACCCTTGGGAGATTTTGATAGCCCAAATGAATACTTGGTGGTGGCACAATATTTTGGCAGCTGGTGGAATGGGGTGAGTTGGAGCAGGGCTTCTCAGCATTGGGAGTGGGTAGTAATCTATGTTTGTTACTGGTTTTGAAGTCTTAAATTTTGTCCCTCCACATGAGCAAGTCAGGGTGATAAGATACACCTCGTTTTCATTATGTTTGAGTCTTTTTCACGTACTTAAGCCATCTCTATTTCAACTGCCTTCCCTTCCTCATACATAATACTTAATAGCATGTCTGTAGAAACTAGAATTACTGTTTGATGATAGTGTAATGAAAAATACCTACAACAGACACAGAATTTTCTGAAGAGGGAAATTCCTCTTTTATAAAGAAATCATATTAAAAAACATGGATTCTTTTTAGCATTTAAAAATATCCCATTTATTCCAAAATAGAAATCATTTTATAGTTTTATTTATTAGCTGCATCAGGTCTTAGTGTCAGCATGTGGTATTTTTTTCCTGTGGCCCACGGATTCTCTAGTTGTGGTTCACGGGCTCAATAGTTGTGGCACACATTTAGTTGTTTGCACTGTGGCATGTGGGAATCGTGGTTCCCCAACGTGGGTTGAACCCACGTCTTCTGCATTGCAGGGTGGATTCTTAACCACTGGACCACCAGGGAAATCCTTATATATTCTATATCATCACTTGAATATAGAAAATATAAAGGAGGAAGTAAAAAAGATAAGCATGATCACACTTTGGAGAATAATCACTGTTGAACTATTAACATTTTGAAACATTTGGAACTTTTCAGATATTTTCTTTTGTATTCATAGTCATTTTCAAAGATAAATGAGCAATATTGTTTTATGATTATGATTTTGTAACCTGATTTAATTCACTTAATCATTGTGAGTATTATTTATATCATCATTTTAAATGGGAGCACATAATTCCTTTGCTTGAAAGTATTAGCATTTACTTAAGATCTCCTACTAATGCAACTGTTCACTCTTAAAAATGGCCAAATATTGCATTCTGAGATTTACCCTTGCTGGAGATACAGCACATATTGTTTTTGAAGAGGGAATTTTCTAATGTTCACTAAAAATACTGTGGTCCTAGGTTATATCTAGTTGTTCAAAATTAACTTCAGGGAGAGACTAAAAGCCTATAGAGGTTTAGAGAGGGATTGGCTCTCCTTTTGGGTAATAGTTTTTCAGTAAACTCAAGGATATCTTAAGATCAAATAAGAGTAATCAAGGGTTTCCACACAGACAATGAGAGCCTTGAGTATTCCATTCAGTTTTCAACTGAGATTTAACCTACAAGGGCAGATTTTTTAACTTGACTATGCATTTTGTGTCAACTGTATGTGTTTCAACATTTAATATACAAGTGTCCTTAGGAACTCTATCCAGACTACTGTTGAATCAGAGTTACCGAAGGGCAATTTAAGCAAAAGATCAAGGACATCTCTTTTATACTCATGGGCTGGGAGTCCTGTTCTGCCTCCTCATTCCTGGGAACACTGTTGGAGACTGGCATGGAGAATTCCCACAAGAGTTTGTAACCCTTTTTATTAACCTCAACAGCCATCTAGCCCTTGTGAGATTACCTTAGCTGGTACAAAGGGTTAATCAATGACAGTTGTATGTTTATATGAATGTATTTTCAGAACAGAAGATTTTAATTAATTTACTGTGGATAGAGCAAAAATATAAATGAAAAACTAGTATGCTTAGAAATGTTGCTGAGTCTCTATTTGTTGAGGATGTGATAGAGGTGGAAAGAATCCAGTCTGGATAAAATAGTGCTGGAGAAGCTGACCATTAAGGGTCCTTTCAATAGAATAGCTTAGACACTAGGAAACATCTCTTGGACAGGACTGTTGCTACTGCAGTATATAGAATTTCAGCTCCAAAATTTGTGTCTGACTTCTAAATGTCTTAAATATTCTTGAAGAAGTTTAAACACATTATTTTTTAAAGGCAAGTTAATTTTCATCATTTATGCCCTAAAATTCTCTGGTTACTGGGTGTTAATGCAATCAAGTGTTTTAATATTATCTTCAGCTTATTGATTACTTCTGTTCTTGGTGGTTTTCTCTATCAAGGCTGTCTCTTGGGATTGCTGAAACTGATTTCCAATTTACAGAGAAATTAATGGACCAGTGTCCACCTTTTTTCTTTCTTTCTCCTCTCTCTCTTTTTTCATTTTTATTCTGCCATCATCTTCTCTTTGATTACCAGTATTTCTCTTTTAATACCCTCTTCACCACTCTTCTTCCTTCCTTTATCTCTTCAAATTCTACTTCTTTCTGAGGTAATTTTCTCAAAATTAGGCATCTTTTATGTTTCCCCATCATTCTCCAGCATGATTGCTGGGTTTTCTGGCAAGCTCTGTAGGTTCTGCAGTTTACTCTTTTGTTTAGGGAAATGGTAGCCTAGGGTGGGATCCTCAGTTTTTCTGTGATTTGATGCCCATCTACTTCTTTGCTTGAGTATTACCTAAGGGTCCAACAAATGCTTTTGATCACAAGAATAATGTTCAGACTTTCCCCCTATGAAGTAAGATCCCTTTCTCATTGGAGTAACTGAAGGTGGCAAACATCTGACCATGAGCAACTTTAAGGCCAGTTCATCATAAAGTGCCTTTTTAGTGTTGTTTGAAAAATAAGCTGTTGCTATAGGATTTTAATAAAACTGGCCACATGCCGAGATGGAAAGCATGTGGTCATCAACTACAAAGGGAGCTTCAGCTGAGAGGGCTCATTTTGGGATGAAAATTGTCTTCCTGTTTTCTTACTACATCAATGATACAGCAGTTTCTTTTATAATTTCCAGTTGTGCACAAGCCAGTCAGCAGAAAAATGAGTTTCCTTTCCTTGCTAGCTGAGAGAATATTCTTTTAAAAGGGGGAAAGAAAGATAAAAAAGAAGAAATGAAAGAAAGAAGGGAAAAAACTATGACAAAAAGTACATTAAAGAATCCTCCTCCTCCACTGGTTTCCGGGAAGAGAGATTAGTTTGATATACAGTTTGTTTTTCATCAGGCACCTGAGGTTACTGGGGGAAACTGATGAGCACTTTTTAGTGATTCAATATTGCATAAGTAAATATAGCCTCATTCACTGACCATTTATCTCTTATTTATTTCTGCTTACAAGCTAGAAAAAGAATGTCAGTTGATCATTGGAATTTCACTTAGATTTTCTCATTAAACTGTCCACACATTTTATTTCTTTTGGATAGGAGAAGAGAGATTACATTCCAAACCTGCAAAAACAAAAGAAAAAGTTCAAAGATTACAAGGTCTTTCTCTTCATCATCAAGGAAGAAGCTTCAAATTAGGCTGTAGATTTTCTACTGATATGCAGCTAAATTCAGGGTTTTAAAATGTAATAAAATCACTGTGTTACAACAAGGTCAGGAAATATGGTTAGGAACTTTCAGTAACGTTTGATGCCAAGCCTTCCCAGTTGTATTTGCAAAGTTGGAGCAAGGTCAGATCAGGACTGCTTATAGAATAACTGAGGTAGGAATGTGAGGATCTGGAAGCTTGGGCTTCTACCTAGGATTTATCTTGGCCACATGGGTGAATTACCCAGGATGGAACAGTTAGTTCATATACCACAGCTTTGTAAATCTAAATCTCTGTGCATGTAGAATCTTGCAGACATTCAGGATAGAAGGGGAAGAGACCAACCATCAAGTAATTTTTTTTTTTTTTAACAAGAACTGTTGTCTTAGATTGTGTTCCCTAGGAAAGGGGACCTTACCTTTAAGGAGTGAAGGAAACAGGATTGGGCAGAAATAGAAATTGAACTGCCTCACAGTTGTAAGAAAGATTTCAGCCAGTCCTTGGACTCATCAGAAGACTCCCTTCTTTAGGCTAGAGGGCCAGAACTTGGTACTCCCCTACATTCACCAGTCATTACATAAAAACTGCCCACAGGGAGGGATATAACCTTGAGTGAGCACACTCCCTTCTGCAGAGAGCAGTTTCCCAAGAGGGGCAGCTAGGAGCCCTTAGTGGGCGACCATTGCCAGCAACAACAGAATGTGGTTTCTTTTTTTCTTTTCATTTATAAAACAGAGCCAATACTATCAACTTTATGGGATTAATATAAAGAGTAAATGAACTAACCCTTGTAAAAGACCAAAGCTGGCATGGTAAATGCTAAGAGCTTAATGCATATTAGCAGTTATTATTTAAATAGCAATTTAATATTGCTAATACTATTTGTAAAAGCATTATTAGCCATCAACCTCATCTGTCTGAGCTAGGGAGTATGTATTTTCTGGGTGCAAGATGCAAGCTGACTTTGGGAGAGTGACCGTGTCTCTGAGATGAATCATGTTTTTCTTATACCAACCAAATGTAAGCAGTCATGGGCTGTTCTGTTGTTGTACGCCTTCACTCTTGGAAGACATGTTCTGACACAGAGCCCTTTTATGTCAAACAGTGTATAAGTCATAGGTGAGTGGGATACTTAGATGATGCCTCCAGCGTTTCTAAGCCTGCTACCTCCTTGGGAGAAAATAGCACTATCTGCACAATGCAAGTGCCCTTGCTGAATAAAGATAGCAGAAGGAAATGAAGTTTTGTGGGAGAGGAAGAATATCATTGGTGTTGTTCAGTTGCTCAGTCATATCTGACTCTTTGCAACCCCATGGATTGCAGCATGCCAGGCTTCCCTGTCCTTCACTATCTCCCGGAGTTTGCTCAAACTCATGTCCACTGAATCTATGATTCCATCCAACCATCTCATCCTCTGTCGCCCCCTTATCTTCCTGCCCTTAATCTTGTAGTTTAAGTTTTTGCAAATTCTTGTATTCTGTTAAACTTCTATCTGTCTATTTGACATTTGTCTCAGCATGAAAAAAAGTAAGAATATATATACTGGTGCTTGCTTTTATGTAACATGAAGATTAATTATTTTTTCAAGGTAATTACTGATTGAACTGGAGACCAGGGAAGCCTATACTTCTCAGTTCAATAATTATATTTTTAATTATAAATATTTTTATTTATTTATTTGAATTTTTTTTTCTCAGTTCAGTAATCCCTGATGTTAACTTCAGCAGAAATCAATGTCTGCTTATCATAGTCCCAAGAGCCATTGCAGGCAGCTCTACCTTTTAAAATAAATTGTAGTTCTAAAATTAAATTAAAATCTGGGTCTTGGCATCTCATAAGTACTGTGTACTCCCAAGTTATTTCTATGAAATGTTAAATAAAACATTTATTGGATATGTTACCCTGTTCACCAGGCAGGAGCTATTATTCCTCTGTAGATGGGAGGGAATCATTATAAGGTAATGAAAGGTGAGAAGTAGTTACTCAGAGGAGTCAGCCAGAAAAATTGTACGGCTCAGTCTCATTATAGTAGAAATAACAATCAGAAATCTGTCCTGATCTTTGCCATGAGGGAATATAAGCAGCTATTTCTGAATGCCTGAGGCTAGTGATTCCAATAGCAGTTCAGGTGAATCTACAAGGTTAAAACAGAAGAGGGAACAAAAAAGATCTGATGAGCCACAAGCCAGTTCCAGCCACACCAGTAACGGAGTAAGAGGTTCTGAAGAAGTGGGTGCCTCAGGAGATTCACCTGTATGTGTCCATGGGTATGCACAGCCGTGGGCATTCTTGGACATTTGGGGTTTGATATGTCCTGGAACAACTCTAACAACTGACTTGGTTGGAAGGGGCCACTTTCAATCCCCCAGAGAGTGGTAACTTA
This sequence comes from Oryx dammah, assembly GCF_014754425.2. Lineage (NCBI taxonomy): Eukaryota > Metazoa > Chordata > Mammalia > Artiodactyla > Bovidae > Oryx > Oryx dammah. The sequence goes on from NW_024070185.1 coordinate 39,468,110, forward strand.
AGATGATAACTCAGATGAGGTATTTGAAATCTCTGGTGAGTACAGCCTCTGTCTCTATAAGCTGGTATAGCCTTACCAGACGAAAATGTCAAGAATGGTACTAGTGACAAGTTTTAAGGATTTAGGGACCCAGCCATTTTCTAAACTACAGCCAGCCTGGGATTTAGGGATCTGGTTGTCTCCTGAACTGCAGCCAGCCTAGAAAGTTTTAGAGTGGAGGAGTGCAGGCAGCAGCAGCAGAGGCAGCCCCGAGTGAATTCTATAAGATGACTGGTTGTTAGTAGGATTTTTATGTTATAGGAACATTTTTTACACTCATCTAATCTGCTCTGAATAGAGACTTCACTGTATAGTGTTGTCTGTGTGAATGCCAGACAGGCTGTAACCCAAACACATATGTTAAAACACATGTGCACATATACATACTTGTGTGCCTACCCCTCTGGGAGCATTTGTAGAGATTCTAACTGTATGAAGTTTGTCAGGGCCACATGAATGTGACGCACAGACTGCGAAATTTCTGATCTATGGCCTTCCCAGGTGGTGCTAATGGTAAAGAACCCGCCTGCCAATGCAGGAGACTTGAGACCCCATGTGATCCCTGGGTCAGGAAGATCCCCTGGAGAAGGATGTGGCAACCCACCCCAGTATTCTTGCCTGAGAATCCCCATGGACAGAGGAGCCTGGCGGCTACAGTCCATAGGATCACAAGGACTGGGACCTGCCTGAAGTGACTAAACACGCAAGGACAACAGAGGCAGAGGCTTTTGTCTCTTTTGGTCAGTGATATATCCCCAGTGCCTAGAAGAGTGCAGCATAGGGGTAGTGTTTCACCATCTGTAACAGCAGCACCAACAAGACTACCAAGAACAAGTACATTAGCAAACTGGAGAATTTCCCTGGATGAGGAGCACTTCAACTCAGGAAGAGTACTTAGCAAGTTGCTTGGTTTGTGCTCCTTAATTTTTTAATGAGTGGGTGAACTTTTGTATTAGTCTAGTTTTATTTTTTTAATTATGAAAGTAATATCTGGCCATGGTAAACACACACACACACACGCACATTAAAAGAAGAGTATATAATACGAAGTAGAATTCCTCATCACTCTGGCCACCAGTCTCACTTCCCAGCAACAACTAGCGTTTAAAGTTTATGTGTGTCGGGGAGAATATACTCTACACTGCCCTGTCCTTGCCCTTGCCTTTCTTGTGTTGAATGTCTTTCCTTATCAGATCATATAGATCTACCTCATTTTTTTTTTCAACAAAGACATAAAATATCCATAGTATTGTATCATGTAGATATAATTAACATAACATTTAATTGGCCTCCAGTAGCTGAAATCTGCTTCATTCTGAGCCATTTGACATTTCAAACAACCTAACAGTGAATATCTTTGTCATGCCACAGTGGCACCAGTGACAAAACCTCAGTGGGAATGGTGCCTTCTGACCCACCATTGTGCAGTGCATTTGCCCTGATTCTTGCACTTTAGTTTTTGCACACATGTCCAAGTATTTCTGTAGGATAGATTTCTAGAAGGACAATTGCTGGCTCAAAGGCTGTGCTCAATGTGAATTTCATAGCTAATCTCCAAAATGTTGAATGATGTTAATATGAATCAACTGATTAGTCATTTGTTGGAGTCTGTATTAACCAGAGAAATAGAATATCTATTTATATCCTACTGGTTCTCTCTTTATATATATATATATACACACACACACACACACACACACACACACACACACACACGTGCGCGCGCACATGCATATACACACATACATATATATACATGTACACACAAACATATATACATAGATCTGTATGATCTGATATATATATATATATATATATATATATATATATACACATATATGTTTGTATGTGTGTATATACAAAGGGATTTTAAAAAATTCTTTACTGAATTTTTACAGTATTGTTTCTGTTTTACTTTCTGGTTTTTTGGTTGCAAGGCATGTGGGATCTTAGTTCCCTGACCAGGGATTGAACTCTCACCCCGTGCATTGGAAGGTGAAGTCTTAACCACTGGTCTACCAGGGAAGTCCCTATAGAGGGATTTTTTATAAGGATTTGGCCCATATGATTATAGAGGGTGAAAACCCCCAAGATTTGCAGTTGGCAGTGTAGAGACCCAGGTGAACTAATGCCTTAATAAGCTCTAGTCCAAGTCTGAATCTGAAGGCAGGAGATGGATGTCCCAGCTAGAAGAGAGACAGGCAGAGAAAGCAAATTCTTTTCTTACTTACCTTTTGTTCTGTTGAGGCCTTCAGCAGATTGGATGAGGCCTGCCTACATTGAGGAGAGCAATCTGCTTTACCCAGTCTACCAATTCAGATGTTAACTTCATCCAGAAAAGCCCTCACAGACACACCCAGAATAATGTTTAATCAAACATCTGAGCACCTTGTGGCCCATTCCAGTGACAAATACAATTAACCATTGCAGTGTCATTCATCAAAGATTTAAAATATGAAACAAATGCTACTCACTTTTTGAAATACAACTTGAGACTAGTAAATATAACTTTCATTTCTATCTTGTTTGCATGAGTAAACACACTAATGATTTGTATGTGTTACATTTTGCTTTCAGATTCTTAGTCTTTGGACACTGTTAATATTTAGAGCTAGTGAATAAATTCCACCTTTTAAAACACTTATTAATGTATTATGATAATGCCAACCCTAGCTCCTGGCATAATGCCCTCCCATGAAAGTCTAATTTAACCTTCCTTTTGCATATGTAATCTTGCAATCAGTGGGCATTTTACATCCAAAGGGCTTTGGGTTCAAACCTTTAGAGATTTCCTCACTGATATTTCTCAGCTTTTAGTTCATCAGCAAATTCCAAATTCACTCTTGATGATTTTTATAGCTATAATAGTCATTCAATTTCATTTATAAATGAAACAAGTGGCCTTTGATCACATACTCTTTGCAAAGCCTGATGCTCTCTGTTGAATGTTTTTGTACCCTTTATATTTTTAAAAGCAGTAGCTGCACTAGAGACAGCTTGACCTTACCGTGAGAAATAGCATTTTATCATGAAACTTGGCAGAGCCTTCAATTTCCTCCTGTTTAATATCTGTCAGTCATTCCCTTTGTCCAGGAAATATTCTCTCTGCTCTCCATGTGAAAGTTGTTATCTCTGGTGGCAGATACAACTTCTTTGGGGCCAGATCATCCTCATCCTACAGCTCAATCATGTAGCATTGCCGGATCCCTGTGGAAAACCAATCATGTTCTTTAAAGTGTGGCTGGAAAGTTAATGATGCAAAAGAAAGACTCTGAGTCCCCTACACATTCCATTAAATTCCTTCCCACTTCCCATAAATTGTGTGCCAATCTTTTTGACCCTGCTGATGAACCCAGCTGGCATAAAATAGAGACTGAAATGAAAGGAAGAGGTCTTATTTTACCATATCAAAGTATTGAACTGGAAGAGACTTTTAGACTTTGTCTAATCACACACCTTCCTTATAAAGACAAGTAAGCTTTGGCCCAAAATGGGAAACCGATTTGACCAAGACCACCCAGCTCATTGGTGTCAGGGCTGATTGGGGCTGGAAAGCATATATTTTTATTTAACTTATTTAATTGGTACATAATTTGCATACCATAACATGCACAGAACTTGTCCAGTTGACGCATTTTGACAAATGGATATATCTATGTAATCATAGCTAACACACCCACATCCAATCAAGATATAGAATATTTCATTACCCTGAGAAATTTTCCATATATTCCTCTAGTTGGAAAGAAGGTTTTTCACTTCTGATCTAATGTTTTTGCCTCTAGTGACCTTTTCATTATCACATAGGTACATTCATCATTTGGTGGAAAGACCCCAGGGCTGGAAACAGGGATATGGGTTCTCCTTCCAGTTCTGGTTCAATTAACTGTATAATATTGGGCAAGTAGTTTCACTGAGTCAATTTCTCTAGCTATTATAGGATGGGGTATGCACAGGGAGCCAGGTTGTGAAAGTGAGAAAGCTTGTCTTTGGTTCTTCTACCCTTCTCTGAAATCATTCTTATCACCCTTGGACCATGAAATGTTGCTAGTTCTAACTCCAGCTTCATTCTGTGCATTGTTTTGATCTAGCTAAGTACCATTAAAAAGTAAGTTGAGTTGTCCATCTTATGTCAAGGTATTAATAACTTTGTTCCTGGAAATGCTTGTGTTTAATAATCACAATGACATCTACAGTTTACTGGAACCTATGCTGTATATCAGACATGTGTTTAGTACACTGTATATGTTGCCTACATAGATGCTGCCTTACAGGAGCTGTGTAAGGTTGTTGGGTTTTACATAAGGTCAGTCTGAGGCTCAAGTAGGTTAAGTTACTGGCCCACAGTTGCACAGCTAGCAAGTAGCAGAGTTTGCACTGAGACCCAAATCTGCCCAACTCCACAATCAGGACACTTTCCATTCCCTTTCCCTGCCTCAGGGAACTCTTGAAGATGACAGCAACTTCACCCAAAGGAATAACTCTTTGAAGATAAAATTTGAGGTAGCGTATCTTTCTGGAGGGAAAATGACATCTGACCAGGGAGCTCATGGACAACTTATGCATCACCCCAGTGCTGTCACTGTGATTGTACTCATGGTCCCAGTACCATAGTGAGAAAGACCTGAGAAAGCCTTGTGAACTGCACACTGCTTTGCATGAGTTCTACTATGTTTCACTGGGTTTGGACAATTTTATGCTCTGGGGTTTTGGACTCTGTAAGATGGAGCAAATGGATTTTGGAGGTAAGGTATTACAGCCAGTCTTGCCTATAAAAAGTGAGATTTCAGGCCAGAGTATATAACTCTGTTAATTACAGGAAAAGGGAAGGGAATCATCATGCACTCACTGAAGGAAGTAACTGGCTGAGGACCTCATGCCTGCTAAAGAGGTTCTCTGTCCTCTTTCCCACAACAGAGAGAGGTGTCCTGATTTAAGGGTGTGAACTGAATTTTAATCATGCACGCACACAAAAATGCTTAGGAAGTTTTGCCTGAGAAAATACTGAGAGTTTCAGTTGGGGTATCTAATTTCATTCATATACCTTTGCTTCTGGTTGTCTGGGTTGCAAATTTAGCATAGTATTCTTTTTAAAAAGCCCTCTTGGCTATTGCATTTTTCTGAAGTAGTACAGAGGAGACTTTGAAAAATAAAAGCAACTTGACAGATACAGGGACCAAATTAAGTATAGCACACATAAGTCAGAACATACTATCCCGTTGCAAAGGATATGCAGGCCCCAGGAGAAACAACTGAGAACAATTCTGCCATGTGGTTTATGGGAGGAATCTAGGTCTGTCTTAAGAGCATTCTGGGCTCTATCCTACTACTGATTAAAACCTCCTTTTGGGTAACTTCTTGACCTTGGACTTGCTGAAAGACACTCTTAGGCAATGAATCAGAGTGCAGTCCTTAGTTTTGTTGGTAATGTACAGATATACATGCCACCCTTTGGCCAGTGCCCAGAGGCAGCTCTAAAATGCCTTAGTCATTTTTGAGCTGAGCTGAGTCTGGAGACAAACTTTGGCCTTTGAACTTTGGAAATGCTGAGGCTCAGTAAACTTGATTAGTTTTTGTGCTGATGAACTTCCACAGCTCCTTCTTATCTTTTAAAGAAAGCTACCTGAGGTCAGAGCCCTGAGACTTCACAAAAACAGATGATAAAGCAAGCAGTTGCATTCACAACAGAACAATGGTGGCTTTGAGGGGTTGTTTGACTATAGAAGTTCATACCCAGCTGTGGCTTTGTCTGGTCAGCGGGGTACAGAAGTTTGATCATCTTTGTCTCAACAGTTTTAGCCTTTAATGGCACAAGGATATCAAGATAGGACAGATCTCAGAGTATGAAAGAAAAAGAGGGTCAAGTATGTTTGTTCACTGCGGGATAAACGATGGAACCAAATCTTGAGAGGTAGCCACCATACTCCAGGCTGACATAACTTTCCAAAGAGATAACTTACTTCCTGACCAAATAAATAAACCAACAAGCCGCCAAGGACTAGAGCTCTGAAGAAGGACCCCAGTGCTCCTGGGTCTAAAGAGTAGTCATTTACATCTGCTAAATGTGTAAGCAATAGGACTTGTTTTGTGCAAAGGGAAATGTTTTTCTTTTACAGTTCACAAAATCTGTCAGTGGTTCACCAAACAATATTCATTTTTGACTAATGTCTGAGAATATTCATTTATGACCAATTCATTCTTTTGACCACTCCATCAAAGTGTTTCCTGGAGTCTATAGCACAGAGGTACAAGGACAAGCAGAACTGCCCAATACCACACCGAGCCCTTCAGGCTTGTCTTGGTCCTGATTATCTCTATGGCCTTGAAAGCCTGTGGGTGGCCAAGTGAAAGAAATCTCTCTACACAGAGACAGCCTAACCCAAAGCTGCTGCTGCTGCTGCTGCTAAGTCGCTTCAGTCGTGTCTGACTCTGTGCGACCCCATAGATGGCAGCCCACCAGGCTCCCCGATCCCTGGGATTCTCCAGGCAAGAGTACTGGAGTGGGGTGTCATTGCCTTCTCAAGGCAGAGTTCATTTAATGACTATCTATAAAGGCATGGCTATTTGGTTACCACTCTGTGCTCTCTGATACTGGAGATCAGGAAAGTCTCTTGCTTTTACCCAGAAGATGCCCTGCTGTGCCTCAGCCATCTGTGTTCTCATGCCCTCACTGGCCAGAGATACAAGCTGAACTGTGAGCTACTTTAAGATTGGAGATCAATGTTGAAGCCTTGAATAAAAAGTCTAATGTAATTTTAGTAGTCATGGGCCAACCTCAGGTTTTCCCCTGTTCCTGAGCCATATGCCTTCATGAACTTGAGGAAATCAGTTAGCTATCCAAAAGAGGGCATTACTGGGTGTTGCCTGAACCTTACAGATATTAGCAAGGCTCAAGACAATGGCTGCATTTTTGTTTAAAGGAGGAATACACTGAACCCAAACAAGCTTCTTCTATAATATCAAAAGTCCCCCTTTCTACACCAATTGTGAAATCTAATTTTATGAACAATGGTAATTCAAGTTTATACTGAACATTTTGTGAAAAGGAGGGTATAAACCTTCTAGGGATTAAACTAAATCTCCTTAGATAGAAGACACAAGTAGAGGCACAAGTTTCATTTTTCTCTCCAGATTCAGAATCCATAAATTTTTTAAAAAAACAAAAAAACTGTACATTTATTTTCTCTGAAAATGACTTTGTGCTCTAGGTTTCTAGCTCTGAGATAAAACTGGATTCTTTAAAGGGGCTCAGAAACTAATTTTAAAAACCTAAGGCTCATCAATAAAGGACAGAGAGTATTTTGGATACCATTTATGATCCTAGTTCTAGGGACCATCATATCATGTTCAGAAGAAAATTTTTCATCGTTGCTTAATATCCATTATTAGGCAATACAAATTAAAACTTTTTGTTCTTCTTGCCCATGAAAACTGTACTAATTCGGGTCAGTTAAATGTAAAGTTTGTTTTAAGTGTAAAATCTGAATTAAGAAATTCTTAGAGAAAGGTATTTTTGTGTTTTAAAGTATATTTTTGAATATTTTGCAATAAGCTTAAGCACTCAACAGTATTTTCTGAGATATGTAAAAGATTTTCCCTCACTCCCCCATCTGGATTTATATTTTGTTTAATTGTTTTTAGTTTTGGAAATTTAAAAAATATAGAGCAGTATGAAAAATAATACACTATTACCCAGTACTCACTAACATTTTATTATATTTGCTTTTAGTATTTTTTAATTAAAAAATAAGACATTTTAGGTCAAATCAAAGTCCTCTTTATTCACCATTCTCTGTCTTACCCCATTCCCAGGGTAAATTGCTATTATGAATTTAAGATGTATTCTTAAAATATTTCTAATATTTTTTATGCACATACTTATCAGAGGACAATATGTTCTGAGGAACATGTATGTTTTAAAAGTATAAGAGGGACAGTTTATCCTACTTTTTTTTTTGGTATATATCATCTTACAAGTTGCTTTTCTCATTCAATGTTGATTTCACTATGAATGTCTTGATTAGTGGGCTTTCCAGGTGGTGATAGTGGTAAAGAACCTGCCTGCCAATGCAGGAGATATACGGGTCCCAGGGTCAGGAAGATCCCCTGGAGGAGGTCATGGCAACCCATCCCAGTATTTTTGCCTGGAGAATCCCATGCACAGAGGAGCCTGGTGGGCAACAGTCATAGGGCCAAAAGAGTCGGACATGATTGAAGTGACTTAGCACACACACACACACACACACACACATATCTTGATTAGTGGATGAGCCTTATTTGTTTGTATTATTTATGGCATATGACATATTTGGAATTACTTATGCCATTTTAGTTTTTGCTTTTTCCATTTTGCTTGCTTTTCCCCTCTTCTCGTCTTCTATTAGATGGTTACATTTCTTTATTTTCCATTTATTTTTACTAGTTTGAAAGTTATACATTCTATTCCTAGTCCTCTAGTTAGGTAGCTTTAAAGTTTTGTTACACATAGCTCACATTATTTTAAAATAAATACTAAAATTAATTTATACTCTTCTTCTAAACAAGGAATTTAGCACACTTTTTACTACAAACAATCCTCTTCGGTCTCCCATAGTAATTATTGTTTAGAGTTGCAGTTCTACCTTGTTTTAAATACAAAAGAGTGTTTATTATTGTTAGTTAACATGTTTTTACATATAAAGTTGATTTGTTTGTTTTCTTTCCTCACCATTGCTCTTGAATTCCATCTTTCCTTTGGGCTTCCTTTTCTTTCTTGCCAAAATCTCTCAGTAGTTCTTTTGGTGAGGATCAAGTAACTCTCTTGGACTTTGGGTATATAAAAACTGTTTTTATATGACTTTCATTCTTGAGTTATCATTTATCTGTGAATTTTATTGTGTCAGTTTTTCCTCTTAAAGATATAATTCATTCTCTCTTCTAGCATCTGTTGCTTCCTAAGAGACGTTCGCTGTTAGTCTGAAGCCAGTCTAATTGAATGAATTTTAATTTTGAGATAATCTGCCTTTTCTGTTGATTTTCAAATTTTCTTTTAATATTCTATAGTTACACTACAGTGTCAATATTTGGAATTGCTTTTATCCTGCTCATGACTCAGTGTGGCTTTTATTTATTTTTAATCTTAAATATTTTTCTGGTTCTAAAATCTCCTCTATTTTCTCTTTACATATTGCTTCTTTCCTGTTTCTCTATTCCATTTGTCATTGTTAAAAAAATGCGCAATGTGAGGGTTGCGAGTTAAGTTTTATTTGGGGCAAAATGAAGACTGCAGCCCTGGAGACCACACCCCAGGTAGCTCTGAGAAACTTCTCTAAAAGTCATGGGGAAAAGGTCAGTATATATATGATTTTGGTAGAGAGGGAATACATGCAATCAAGCACATTTTTTTGCAGAAACTTTCTGCTAGTCATGAGAAACAGTTGTCACCGTGGAGGATTTTAGTGCTTTTCTAGATATGAGGAGATGCAGAAATTGAGCTCATAAAATCAGCTTCTGAAAATATCTAACTATCTGAAGACCTGTCTTGCCAGTTTTTCACTGAGCAGAGTACCTCGTTTCTGCTCTCCTCCCTGAACTCCTTTCAGGGAGTGTTGAAAATCAGCAGGTGCAGCAGTACATGATTTAATTCTTGAAGAGGTAGATGGCGATTTGTAGGTGCCAATTTGTAGCCAACACATTCTTCTGAAATTTCTCCTAGAATTATACTTTTCCCCTCTTTTCTTCCATGTCTCTTAGTGTCTTGTTCAAATCTTTATTTCTGTAAATTTCTCTGTTCTATATTTGCTGTTATTTTTTCAGCTCTCCGTTCACTAATTCTTTTCTCAGTTGTTTCTTTTTTTATTTAAATGAGCATTTTTTTTTGTATTTCTACTAAGTTCTTTTCCAAATCCAGTAGTTCTTGTTTCATAATCTTATTTTTAGATTAGAGATTTGTATTTTTCCTTTTTGTAACAAGGATACTATTTTTAAAACATTTTCAGATATTTTATTTTCCTGTCCTGAAAATCTTATCCCCCACATTGCAATGACTGACAGGGAAGGGGAAATGCCCACTATATTTTCTGTTGTTGTTCTTTTTTTAAAAAAAGAAAAAATTTATTTTAAAAAGACATTAATCAGTTTTCATCACCAAGTTAGATATTGTTTGAATCCACAACAGGATAATAAGCTTGAAATCCAGACTCCTGTAAATGTAGAGAAGTTATTCCAACCAGCCTTGAGGTCTAAGCAAGAAGCCAGAATCAGTAGGGAAAGTGAAAGTCTAAGACCCACCACTTTAAGGCCTGTGTGTAGGCAGGACGAGCTATGTGGATGTGCAGCCTGGCCAGTCACATGGGAACTCATGCTTAGAAGGGCCCCGTACTTGGTTTAATGCTCTGCTGTTAGTATCCAGAAATTCTTAATCATTTTTGAACAGGCAGCCCTTATTCATTTTGTACTGGGCTCTGACGATTATGTAGTTTGTTCTGGTACTAGGGGAGGTCCTGAAAAACATGAAGAGGAGGTAAAAGGAAAAATTAACTTTTACTGGCCTCAGGGCATTGGGGATAGAAGCAGCAGGAGAAAAGTGAGTGAGACACATAGATTCACTTCCTCCTTGGCCCAGGAAAGGATATTATATCACTGGAGAAGAACACCAGAAAGGGTCTTTTTGTCCCATTTAACATTTTGAATTCTGGAAGGAGAATTCAACCACCTACCTCTAAAATGGAGATAATAAAGCATTCTGAAAGAGACTTTAAATTAGTTTTTAAAAAATTCCCAAGAGATATAAAGCAGTAGGATTTTAAATTTACACGTGCTGTACTCAGGTGAACAGAGAAAATGTAGTTTAAAGAAATTTTCTATTAATTACCCAGATTTCATTAATAGTTCCCATCCTTATAGAAGTGGGGGGAAAAAAAATCTCAATTTTAAGTCAACTCCAATAAGCCAGGTCCACTGTAGTAATTGAAACAATCCTCCTAAGCTTGATTTTTGTTCTTGATTAAATTCACCTATTCTCCCTTTGTTGTCCCAGGTGCTGACTCATGTCTAGATGATACAGCGAGGTCATGGACCTTGAAGAATGGAAACTTCTTCCTGAAGATGGTGAACTGGCAAGATAGGAACCTTGATTTCAGATGACATTGTGAAAATTCCTTATCAGTTCTACCTCCTCTGAACTTCTTTTAGGTGAGAGAGAAATATATTTCTATTTTGTTTAAGTGATATTTATTTTAAATGTTCTCAGATGTTCAGACAAATTTAATTCTGATACAGATACTTAGGCTGATTCTAATTTTTTGCTGCTGTAAACTATGTTGCAGTTAGCATACTTGTCCAACATCTTTGCACATTTGTTTGAGAATATTTTGGATATATTCCTAGAAGTTGAATTATCAATTAAAATGTTTATGAACAGTTTTTATTGTTTTGTGAAATATCTTGCCTAACTTGGGGAGGCATTCTTCATGGGGATGCTCTTGGGCAGTGAACAAATTGGGTAGAAATATGTAGGACACTGATACTGGGAAAAGGTTGACATATAGGGTAATGTAAGTAAGAGCCAGATGTCCCCAGGTCAAGCTAAAACTCTTCTATTTCCTTTACTAAAATGACTGAATCAAAATCAAAATTATAAAAAAATAACCCAATAAAATATTTGTGTTTCAACTATCAGGTGTTCTATCAATCGTTCTTAAGATATTCATTTGATATAACTGTAAAGCAATAGACACATGCACAAGCTAGTCTGCTGGGCCCATTTCCTTCTGTGATTTTTAGTAGACTCTGGATTGTTAGATTATTATTGTTAGGTTATTATTGGATTATGTGAAAATCAGTCTAAAAGCCTCTTGAAAAAGTACATTTCTGAGCTTCTCATATTCTGATTCAAGTGACAGGGGTGGGACCCAGGAATATGAGTTTTAACTGTCGTACTCCTTTGAGAAGCACTTATCTGGATACTTTAAAGATTTTTTTGGCAGCTATTGGTTGAAATCCCATCCATCAGTAAATCTTACTGATTCACTGTTAATTAATTTTTTGGTCAGCTAAGCTGACCGAACATGGGGAAAGAGGTACAACTGAGATTGGCAGTTCTGGTCCTTTCCATCAGTTGATTGACATTTTATGACTCTGGATTTAAAGTAATGGCCACATATATAAATAATGAATATGATATTTTAGGAATTATTTAATGTATTTTTCATTCCTTGTAAATCAAGACACCATATGGCTTCCCATCCTTTTAATCAATGAGTTTCAATGCTTCAGGGGCAGCGTGGTTACTGGCTAGAACACCAAAGTCATCGCTCAACTTTGACTGTCAAATGAAGCTTTTTAATGTATTGTGTCCCCAGGGAGAAAGTGCTGTTGAAAGCAAGGCTACATCAAGAGAGAAAAGTAATTTCTAAATTTCGAAGCTCCCTTTATATATCATTTATTTCTAATGATATTGGATTCTTATTAGAGAATGAAGTCTGTAAAATCTCTACTTTCATACTTTATTGACTTTTTTTGTGTGTGTAGCCATGTTCATGATCAGTTTTTATAATAGGTCTTTCCTTTAATGGATGTCAAGTTCTTTAGCAATTAAAACAAGTGGCTTAAAACAAAACAAAACAAGTGAGTTGATTGTAATAGTTCCTCTGAAAACCTATATTTGTTTTTTTGTCTCCTAGATCAATAAAGTATATTAAAATCTCTTCTATAACTGTGTTTCATCTGTTTCTTTTTAACTTTTGTAGTCAAATTGTACTCTAATAATTGAAAAACAAAAGTTAAAAACAAACTGAGCAAAGTAATCCCTGCCTTATTCCTTCCTATTTCCAAATTTTCACTCCTCAGGAGCAGCTACTTCCAATTTTGCATATCTTCTGGTTGTTACTACCATATTTCAAAACTGCATGTAACTTTGTGGTTTTTTTGGTTTGTTTTTAATTTTTATTGCAGTATAGTTGATTCACAATGTTGTGGTAGTTTCACATGTACAGCAAGGTGAATCAGCTATACACATACAGGTATCCACTCTTTTTTAAGTTTATGTTTTCATATAGGCCATTGGCAGAGAATTGAGTAGAGTTCCCTGTGCTATGCTTAGATTCTTATTATCGATTTTACATATAGTAGTGTGTATATGTCAATCCCAAACTCCCAATTTACCATCCCCTGCTTTCCCCCTGGTAACCATAAGTTTGTTTTCTACATCTGTGACTCTATTTCTGTTTTGTAAGTAAGTTCATTTGTACCATTTTTTAAGATTCAATATATAAGCAATATCACATATTTGTCTTTCTCTCTCTGGCTTACTTCACTCAGCTGATGATTTCTAGGTCTATTCATATTGCTGCAAATGGCGTTATTTTGTTCTTTTTCATGGGTGAGTAGTATTTCATTGTACATATGTGCCACATCTTCTTCATCCATTCCTCTGTTGATGGACATTTAGGTTGCTGCTGTGTCCTGGATATTCCAAATAGTGCTGAAGTGAATGTTGGGTTCATTTATCTTTTTGAACTGTGGTTTTCTCTGGGTAATATGTCTAGGAATGGGATTGCTGGGTCATATGTAGTTCTGTTTTTAGTGTTTTGCTGGGGTCCCCAACCTTATTTGGCATCAGGGACTGGTTTCGTGGAAGACAATTTTTCCAGACTCGGGTGGGTGGGATGGATTTGGGATGATTCAGGTGCATTACATTTATTCTGCTTTTTATTTTTATTATTGTTACATCAGCTTCACCTCAGATCCTCAGGCATTAGATCCTGGAGGTTGAGGACCCCTGTTTTAAGGAATCTCCATACTGCTCTCCAAGTGGTTGTACCAATTTAAAGTAATCAGTGTTTTAACTAGTGCTTCAGGTGACTCTATTGCACACTAAGGTTTCAGAACCAGGGACTGGACCTTGATAATTAGCATGAATCAGTAAGGACTCTTGGATCAGATTAGTTGGCTGATACTTTGATTCAAAGTAGTCAGTTTCTATTGAGACAGTGGGAAAGGCTGGCAGGGTGTAGCCCTGGTTGAGGGGTGTCTGGTAACAAGGTCAGCCGCCAGGTAAGTATGTGAAATGAAGAGCTCTGATCAGCCCTGAACACATGGTTTCTTCCTCATTTGAAAAGCTATGTCCTACCAAAAGAGAGCCCAAGCCACCCAAGGGCTTTCAACAGCTGCTCCTGGATTTGGTGAGGACTAAACCCTGGACACCATGTTAAAATTTAGCTTTTTGAGCCCCACACCAACAAATTCTGGTTCTCTGGGTATGCGGTGGGCACCAGGAAATAACATTTTAAACAGGCACCTACAGTGATGCTGATGTAAGTGGTGTGTAAACCAAGCTCTGAAAAACATTGGTTTTATGGGCTGCTATATTGAGGCTTATGGCACCCCACTCCAGTACTCTTGCCTGGAAAATCCCATGGATGGAGGAGCCTGGTGGGCTGCAGTCCATGGGGTCGCTAAGTCGGACATGACTGAGCAACTTCACTTTCACTTTTCACTGTCATGCATTGGAGAAGGAAATGGCAACCCACTCCAGTGTTCTTGCCTGGAGAACCCCAGGGATGGGGGAGCCTGGTGGGCTGCCGTCTATGGGGTCACACAGAGTCAGACACGACTGAAGTGACTTAGCAGCAGTAGCAGCATATTGAGGCTTTGTGAGACCAACTTGTGAGACTTTCAGATTTTAACCCTGGTTCAGCTTCAGAAGGTCTAGGCTCCTCCATGGGTGTATAGGTAGCAAACCCAGATCACCATGTGCAAAGTCACTGGCCAAGCTCTTCATCCCAGTGCCTGGTTCCAAAGTGAGAATTTTGTTGTCAGCAAGAAGCTTCTTTGTTTCAGGTCTCCCCAGCCCTGTCACTGCATTTCAGTCTGACTTTGAAATGTCATTCTGGTGTCCCCACCCTTGCTTAGGAAACTTTGCCCTATGCAAAATCCAGTTTGCTTCACATGAGCCTAACTGCTTGTGATTGAAGTCAGAAGCAACACTTCGAAGAGGCTCCTTCTGAACAGAAGTACAAAGCGCTGCACATATTTGGCCTCCAGGCGGCGCCAGCCTTTTGGAAAAGGAGGCTGTTTATGTAACAGATTGGCAGTTTCAGCGGCTGTGTAAATGTCATTCTTTAAAAATAAAGATGAAACTCTCAGTTAACTCAAACAGGAGCAAATTAAAAAGTAGAGTGAAACATCTATTTCATGAACACAATTCATTTGCTGTCTCTGGTACTTCAAAATGATACCTTTTCTCCAAGTGATAACTGGCACCCTCCCACTGGCTTTAGCTAGGCAGTGACAAAACAACAGATCAATTCACTCACTTCAGTGAAGGAGAAAAATTCAGTCAGTTAGGATGGGCTTCATGTAACTCACACGCCTGGAGACTGAATCCTTTATATGCAACCAAACTTACAGGCAGAGCTGTAACGAAACTGAAATGAAACAGGTGTTAAGCTTGACCCCCAAAACATAATAAAGAAGTTTTGTGTTGAGTCTCAGTTGTTTTTTAACCCAAGGTATGATTATTTTTCTTTGTGAACTCACCAAGAGGGTCCTTGAATTATCAATCTTCAATCATTTTATAACATATAAAGTCTATAACATATAAAGTCATCTCATTTTGAGGGCTTTGTGTCCCGTATGCAAAATCTCAACCTTAGCTTCAAAATGGAATTACTTGGGAAGCTTTTAAAAAATTCCAAGGTTCAGGCACATATCCCAAACCAATTATGTAAGGATCTGGAGTTGGGACCCAGGCAACAGTCCTTTTTTAAGTTCCTGAGATGACATAACGTGAAGCCAGCCCTTTCTGTTTGCAGCTATTTTCTCTGGAGTTCAGACCCTACTCCTTCGGGCTGGGTGCAGGGACCAATCGCTAATACTCATACCGCTTCTCCCCGTTTCTCTTTTCCTTGGGTCTGGTCCAAACCTCATGCAGACCAATCCCTGATGGCTCACCAGCTCCAGGGTCTTTTCACATCATCCAGACATGTCTGAAGTCCAGTGGTGGCTACTCCTTGACCACGAGCTTGTGAACTCACCACATAATTGACTGGTAGATAGGAAAGATAGCTCATAGGTTGTCTATTATGATGATTCCTGATTCTAGTCCAATTCTGATCCTGAATAGGAATAGCTCAGGGACCTTGTTAAAATACGTATTTCTGTGCTTAAACTCAGAAAGCCCCATTCAGTTTGTCAGGAGGAAGATCTGGAAAGCTGTATTTTAACAAGCTAAGCTTCTGGGAGAAACTGATCTAAGTCCAACACTTCCAATACATAGAGGTAACAGAATCTCAGAGGATGTAACTTATTCAGGGTCACTTGGCTAGTTAGGAGAAGGTTAGAATCAAGTGTCCTGACTACTATGAAAAGAAGTCATGCTAGGAGAAATACAAGTTTTGCTTTTTAAAAATATTTTTAAAAATCAATGAATTTTCTTTCCAACCTTACCAGTTAGATATTCCAGAAAGAGCAAAGTCTTCCAAAGTCAGATCTGTGTTCTAGCTCCTGCTTAGCAACACATTAGCTGTGTGGTTTGAGGCAAGTATTTTCATCTCTTTGAGTCCTAATTTCTTTATCTTTCAAGTGGGGTGTTACTTGTCTCATAGGGTTTTGTGAGATTAAATGACATAATGTTGCAGTTCAGAGGACTTATTTTGAATGCGCATGAGAAACTGTTTAGAAACTCCTAAAATGAGGCCAGGGAGAGGATTTTACAATGAGTTAGAGCCAGAGAAATATTGTTTCTGCTGCTTTTGTGATCCCATTTTAACAGCATGCGTGGCCTACAGATAATGAATAGATGTGGAAATGGAGGTCCAGCAAGGTGAAGTGACTTGCTCAAGATCATATAGTCCATTGCTTGTTGCTTTCAGACACAGGTCTTCTGACTTATAAATAAATCACTGCTCTTTCTTCTACATCTCTTTGTCACCAGGGGAATTTCTTCCAGTCAGTAAGTTTTTACATTAGATGAACATAGTACTGTGTTGCCTACTTGAATTTCTTGGAAGTAGATACAGACACCAAAGATAGGATGAGGGAAAGATTGCTCAGGCCACTAACCTTATCCTCCTAAATCTGGTTCAGTGGTGGAAGGGAACTTAGGGCACTTTAGCAAAGGACAAGGGATCCAGGGAAGGACCCCTTGGATCCTTCTAGGATAGATAGGTCTAAACAGATCCTCATGCGGGTTCAGACCTTACCCTAAGCAATGTTGAAAATGCTCACCATTTAGCCCTGGGCTATCTGGGGCCCTTCAGGAGAGATGCTAGATGGAAACTAGGTTGGTGCCTTTCTCAGGGCTAGTGAGGTGGGGATAGACCTTGGAATCATCACATTCTGCCTGTTTTCCACACCTGAAAGCCTTGTCAACACAGGAAGAGCATGGAATTGAGATGACACTACATGAGCAAAAATCCTTTGCTGAGTAGTGTTGCTAAATCCTTATGAGTGATTGAGAATTTGCTGGAACTGAATTGTTTCATTTATCTATATATAGCTAATTGATCAAATTCACAGCTTAATTGGCTTAGGGCTTCATTTCACTTTGTGGTATAGATTTTGATCATCACTGAAGGTATTTCTTATGTTTGTAATTTTTTTTAATTATGGCACTGGGGCGTTCAGTAAAAATAGGTAGAAAGGGGTGTTTCTTCTGAGAGCCCTTCTCATTTTAGTTGTAGGTTGATGGGAATGGGCATGACTGCCCAGGTCACATGTCAAATGTGCCCATAGCCACACTTTGAAACTTTGAAACTCAGAAGTAGAAAAGCCCCACCCCACCTCTCATGCAGATAAACTTCTATAGTGTCTGTGTGCACAAGAATGAATGCTGCATCTCTTAAAGGCAGTGGTGTGCTTAGGGAGTGAGAAAGTGAAAGGAGAGGGCAGGCAAAGCAGCCTGGGGATGGCGAGCAGCCTGGGGCCCACTTCTTACTGGGCCAGGTGAGGCTGTTTGGTATTCACCTAGGTAACCTGTTGCTAGGAGGATGACAATAACTTCCCCATGACAACACTGGAGCAAGGTCCCTGGCACTGCAGACAGGGCCACAAAAGTCTGCCCTTCATTAGGCCTGCTGTTTAATGAACGTGCATTTGTGCTGCAATCATTTTCATTTCCGGAAGGGTGGAGAGGGCAGAGGGCACTCACCAGCTTTCCAGCCTCTCCAACCATCAGCTCCTTGTTTTTACAGTTACTTGTTTTGAGCTGGTTCTATGCTTTCTTTTTAAAATTTGTATAAGGACTGAATGCTATATCCAGAAAGCTCCTTAGAAACAGAAGATTTACAACCTGCTTGGGAGTTTGCCTAATACAGATGACCTTTCATTGTCCCCTGACTCAATTTCTTCACCTGTAAAAGAATCAATTCCCATTTCCCCAATTTGACTGAACTATATCACACTGCTGAGTCACACTTGCTGTAATGGTCTTGAAATTCAGATTCAAACCCCCTAAATTATTACATTAGCATATTGCCTGCCTCATGAAGTCACTGTTGTTTCTAAGTGCTTAATCCCCTAACAGTAAATCTTGTCCTTCTCTTTCCTTAGAAGGTCAGCAGAACAGATATGGTGGCAGTATTCCAGGTAAAATTTGAGGAATCCAAGAAATTCTCAAAGAAAACTGGTTTTCTGGGGGGCGGTCCTAAGATGGCGGAGGAATAGGAAGGGAAGACCACTTTCTCCCTCACAAATTCCTCAAAAGATCATTTCAACGCGGAGCAAACTCCACAAAACAACCTCTGAATGCAGGCAGAGGACATCAGGCAACCAGAAAAGCAGATCATTGTCTTCAAAAACAGTGAACCTCTCTGGGTGCCCCTCAATGTGGAGAAACCTTTCATCTTTAGCCTAGATGCTATATCATTGGTGCTGTATAGAAGGAGAAGTCTAGAGACCACCGTAAAAATAAAACCGAAAACCAGAAGCAGGAGGCTTAAGTCCAAAGCTTGAGAACATCAGAGAACTCCTGAATTCAGGGAACATTAAGCAATAGGAGCTCATCAAATGCCTCCAAACCTACACTGAAACAAAGCTCCACCCAAGGGCCAACAAGTTCCAGAGCAAGACATATCACACAAATTCTCCAGCAACACAGGAACACACCCCTGAGCTTCAATATACAGGCAGTTCAAAGTTACTCCAAAACTTTAGACGTCTCATAACCCATTACTGGTCACTCCACTGCACTCCAGAGAGAAGAAACCCAGCTCCACCCACCAGACCTCCAACACAAGCTTCCCTAACCAGGAAACCTGGACAAGCCACTGATACAACCCCACCCACAGTGAGGAAGCGCCACAATAAAGAGAACTCCACAAATTACCAGAATATAAAAAGGCCATTCCAAACGCAGCAATATAACCAAGATGAAGAGACAGAGGAATACCCAACAGGTAAAGGAGCAGGAGAAATGCCCACCAAACCAGACAAAAGAGGAAGAGATAGGGAATCTACCTGAGAAAGAATTCCAAATATTGATAGTGAAAATGATCCAAAACCTTGAAGTCAAAATGGAATCACAGATAAATACCCTAGAGACAAGGATTGAGAAGATGCAAGAAATGTTCAACAAGGACCTAGAAGAAATAAAAAAGAGTCAATATACAATGAATAATGCAATAAATGAGATCAGAAACACTCTGGAGGCAACAAATAATAGAATAACGGAGGCAGAAGATAGGATTAGTGAAATAGAAGACAGAATGGTAGAAATAAATGAATCAGAGAGGAAAAAAGAAAAACGAATTAAAAGAAATGAGGACAATCTCAGAGACCTCCAGGACAATATGAAACGCTCCAACATTCGAATTATAGGAGTCCCAGAAGAAGAAGACAAAAAGAAAGACCATGAGAAAATCCTTGAGGAGATAATAGTTGAAAACTTCCCTAAAATGGGGAAGGAAATAATCACCCAAGTCCAAGAAACCCAGAGAGTCCCAAATAGGATAAACCCAAGGCGAAACACCCCAAGACACATATTAATCAAATTAACAAAGATCAAACACAAAGAACAATTATTAAAAGCAGCAAGGGAAAAACAACAAATAACACACAAGGGGATTCCCATAAGGATAACAGCTGATCTCTCAATAGAAACTCTTCAGGCCAGGAGGGAATGGCAAGACATACTTAAAGTGATGAAAGAAAATAACCTACAGCCCAGATTACTATACCCAGCAAGGATCTCATTCAAATACGAAGGAGAAATCAAAAGCTTTACAGACAAGCAAAAGCTGAGAGAATTCAGCACCACCAAACCAGCTCTCCAACAAATTCTAAAGGATACTCTCTAGACAGGAAACACAAAAAGGGAGTATAAACCCGAACCCAAAATAATAAAACAAATGGCAACGGGATCATACTTATCAATAATTACCTTAAACGTAAATGGATTGAATGCCCCAACCAAAAGGCAAAGACTGGCCGATTGGATACAAAAACAAGAACCCTCTATATGCTGCTTACAAGAGACCCACCTCAAAACAAGGGACACATACAGACTGAAAGTGAAGGGTTGGAAAAAGATAGAGACCAAAAGAAAGCAGGAGTGGCAATACTCATATCCGATAAAATAAACTTTAAAACAAAGGCGGTGAAAAGAGACAAAGAAGGCCACTACATAATGATCAAAGGATCAATCCAAGAAGAAGATATAACAATTATAAATATATATGCACCCAATATAGGAGCTCCGCAATATGTAGGACAAATGCTAACAAGTATGAAAGAGGAAATTAACAACAACACAATAATAGTGGGAGACTTTAATACCCCACTCACACATATGGACAGATCAACTAAACAGAAAATTAACAAAGAAACGCAAACTTTAAATGATACATTAGACCAGTTAGACCTAATTGATATCTATAGGACATTTCACCCCAAAGCAATGAATTTCACCTTTTTCTCAAGTGCTCATGGAACCTTCTCAAGGATAGATCACATCCTGGGCCATAAATATAACCTTGATAAATTCAAAAAAATTGAAATCATTCCAAGCATCTTTTCTGACCATAATGCACTAAGATTAGATCTCAATTACAGGAGGAAACCTATTAAAAATTCCAACATATGGAGGCTGAACAACACGCTTCTGAATAACCAACAAATCACAGAAGAAATCAAAAAAGAAATCAAAATATGCATAGAAACTAATGAAAATGAAAACACAACAACCCAAAACCTGTGGGACACTATAAAAGCAGTGCTAAGAGGAAAGTTCATAGCAATACAGGCATACCTCAAGAAACAAGAAAAAAGTCAAATAAATAACCTAACTCTACACCTAAAGCAACTAGAAAAGGAAGAATTAGAGAACCCCAGAGTTAGCAGAAGGAAAGAAATCTTAAAAATTAGGGCAGAAATAAATGCAAAAGAAACAAAAGAGACCATAGCAAAAATCAACAAAGCCAAAAGCTGGTTCTTTGAAAGGATAAATAAAATTGACAGACCATTAGCCAGACTCATCAAGAAGCAAAGAGAGAAAAATCAAATCAATAAAATTAGAAATGAAAATGGAGAGATCACAACAGACAACACAGAAATACAAAGGATCATAAGAGACTACTATCAGCAATTATATGGCAATAAAATGGACAACCTGGAAGAAATGGACAAATTCTTAGAAAAATACAATTTTCCAAAACTAAACCAGGAAGAAATAGACAATCTTAACAGACCCATCACAAGCACGGAAATTGAAACTGTAATCAGAAATCTTCCAGCAAACAAAAGCCCAGGTCCAGACGGCTTCACAGCTGAATTCTACCAAAAATTTCGAGAAGAGTTAACACCTATCCTACTCAAACTCTTCCAGAAAATCGCAGAGGAAGGTAAACTTCCAAACTCATTCTATGAGGCCACCATCACCCTAATACCAAAACCTGACAAAGATACTACAAAAAAGGAAAACTACAGGCCAATATCACTGATGAACATAGATGCAAAAATCCTCAACAAAATTCTAGCAATCAGAATCCAACAACACATTAAAAAGATCATACACCATGACCAAGTGGGCTTTATCCCAGGGATGCAAGGATTCTTCAACATCCGCAAATCAATCAATGTAATTCACCACATTAACAAATTGAAAAATAAAAACCATATGATTATCTCAATAGATGCAGAGAAGGCCTTTGACAAAATTCAACATCCATTTATGATAAAAACTCTCCAGAAAGCAGGAATAGAAGGAACATACCTCAATATAATAAAAGCTATATATGACAAACCCACAGCAAACATTATCCTCAATGGTGAAAAATTGAAAGCATTTCCCCTTAAGTCAGGAACAAGACAAGGGTGTCCACTTTCACCACTACTATTCAACATAGTTCTGGAAGTTTTAGCCACAGCAATCAGAGCAGAAAAAGAAATAAAAGGAATCCAAATTGGAAAAGAAGAAGTAAAACTCTCACTGTTTGCAGATGACATGATCCTCTACATAGAAAACACTAAAGACTCTACCAGAAAATTACTAGAGCTAATTAATGAATATAGTAAAGTTGCAGGATATAAAATCAACACACAGAAATCCCTTGCATTCCTATACACTAATAATGAGAAAGTAGAAGAAGGAATTAAGGAAACAATTCCATTCACCATTGCAACAAAAAGAATAAAATACTTAGGAATATATCTACCTAAAGAAACTAAAGACCTATATACAGAAAACTATAAAACACTGATGAAAGAAATCAAAGAGGACACTGATAGATGGAGAAATATACCATGCTCATGGATCGGAAGAATCAATATAGTGAAAATGAGTATATTACCCAAAGCAATTTACAAATTCAATGCAATCCCTATCAAGATACCGGCGATATTTTTCGCAGAACTAGAACAAATAATTTCAAGATTTGTATGGAAATACAAAAAACCACGAATAGCCAAAGCAATCTTGAGAAAGAAGAATGGAACTGGAGGAATCAATTTGCCTGACTTCAGGCTCTACTACAAAGCCACAGTAATCAAGACAGTATGGTATTGGCACAAAGACAGACATATAGATCAATGGAACAAAATAGAAAGCCCAGAGATAAGTCCACATACATATGGACACCTTATCTTTGACAAAGGAGGCAAGAATATACAATGGAGGAAAGACAATCTCTTTAACAAGTGGTGCTGGGAAAACTGGTCAACCACTTGTAAAAGAATGAAACTAGATCACTTTCTAACACCGCACACAAAGATAAACTCAAAATGGATTAAAGATCTAAATGTAAGACCAAAAACTATAAAACTCTTAGAGGAGAACATAGGCAAAACACTCTCCGACATAAACCACAGCAGGATCCTCTATGATCCACCTCCCAGAATTCTGGAAATAAAAGCAAAAATAAACAAATGGGATCTAATTAAAATTAAAAGCTTCTGCACAACAAAGGAAAACATAAGCAAAGTGAAAAGACAGCCTTCCGAATGAGAGAAAATAATAGCAAATGAAGCAACTGACAAACAACTAATCTCAAAAATATACAAGCAACTCCTGCAGCTCAATTCCAGAAAAATAAACGACCCAATCAAAAAATGGGCCAAAGAACTAAATAGACATTTCTCCAAAGAAGACATATGGATGGCCAACAAACACATGAAAAGATGCTCAACATCACTCATTATTAGAGAAATGCAAATCAAAACCACAATGAGGTACCACTTCACACCAGTCAGAATGTCTGCGATCCAAAAATCTGCAAGCAATAAATGCTGGAGAGGATGTGGAGAGAAGGGAACCCTCCTACACTGTTGGTGGGAATGCAAACTAGTACAGCCACTATGGAGAACAGTGTGGAGATTCCTTAAAAAATTGCAAATAGAACTGCCTTATGACCCAGCAATCCCACTGTTGGGCATACACACAGAGGAAACCAGAATTGAAAGAGACACATGTACCCCAATGTTCATTGCAGCACTGTTTATAATAGCCAGGACATGGAAACAACCTAGATGTCCATCAGTAGATGAATGGATAAGAAAGCTGTGGTACATATACACAATGGAATATTACTCAGCCATTAAAAAGAATACATTTGAATCAGTTCTGCTGAGATGGATGAAACTGGAGCCGATTATACAGAGTGAAGTGAGCCAGAAAGAAAAACACCAATACAGTATACTAACACATATATATGGAATTTAGGAAGATGGCAATGATGACCCGTGTGCAGGACAGCAAAAAAGACACAGATGTGTATAGCGGACTTTTGGACTCAGAGGGAGAGGGAGAGGGTGTGATGATTTGGGAGAATGGCATTGAAACATGTATAATATCATGTAAGAATCGAAATGCCAGTCTATGTCTGATGCAGGATATGACACGCTTGGGGCTGACGCACGGGGATGACCCAGAGAGATGTTGTGGGGAGGGGGGTGGGAGGGGGGCTCATGTTTGGGAACGCATGTACACCTGTGGTGGATTCATGTCAATCTATGCCAAAACCAATACAGAATTGTAAAGTAAAAATTAAAAATAAATAAATAAATTAAAAAAAAATCTCAAAGTCAAAAAAAAAAAAAGAAAACTGGTTTTCTCTTTGATGTTGCTTGAAATTCCACTTTTTCATAAAGCATTACTTGAACTTTAAAAGAATATAACTTTTCTTGGAAGGATATCATCAATCAGGTGTAACACTCGGCAGTGATGGGGAATCAAAACAGAGGAAACAAGAAACTGCCTATTTCATTGCAGTTATGGCTAGAGCACCTCTTCCTCAAAGTTCTGAGGGAAGTTAATAGCATGACTTGAAAACAGAGTCTCATAGCCAGGTTCATTTGGGAAACATTGTGTTAAATCAACTCAAACAGGTCTCTTTTCTACAGGTCTTTGTCAGGGGCTTTAATGTTTAAGTGCACAGTATGAATCTCCTTACTGTAGAATATTTCTCAACCTTATTCAACTAGCAAACCATGTTTTTTCCCACAGAGCAGAGGGCTGTTGTTCAAAAGACTGAATTTGAGAAGATAGATCAGAGCAGTGTTGAAAGGTCTTTGATAAAGATATTGTTCTGTCACTCTTTACTGCTTAGAAAATGTTAGAAATCTCTCCCAGTCTCTTAAGATATTATTTGCTCATTCTTTAGGAAATTAAAGTCAATTTTTAAGAAAAAGCTTAGTTTTTAAACTTGTAAAATGAGAATAACAATTATCTTTCTCATAAAGTTGTTATGAGAATTGAAGGAGATATCCCAGATAAGGCATCTGTCACAGAGCAGACAATGTTATAAAGGTTAACAAGGAGTTGAAAAAACTAACATAGACCGGAGAGTCCCCTAGTGTTATAACAGTAAAGACTGTAAACAAAGAGCAATGCATTACCCATCCCAGGAAAATTGATACCACCATGTATAAGGCTCAGAATGCTGCTGCTGCTGCTAAGTCGCTTCCGTTGTGTCTGACTCTGTGTGACCCCATAGACAGCAGCCCACCAGGCTCCCTCGTCCCTGGGATTCTCCAGGCAAGGACACTGGAGTGGGTTGCCATTTCCTTCTCCAATGCATGAAAGTGAAAAGTGAAAGTGAAGTCGCTCAGTCGTGCCCGACCCTCAGCGACCCCATGGACTGCAGCCTTCCAGGCTCCTTGGTCCATGGGATTTTCCAGGCAAGAGTACTGGAGTGGGGTGCCATTGCCTTCTCTGAAGGTTCAGAATACATAGTGTCTAATACCTAATAGACATTCAATGCCTTTACTGAATGGATGGATGGGTAGATGAATGCCTAAATCTGCATTTATACGGAATGCAATCTCCATCAATAGGGACCACATGAGGATGGCTCTTGCATTAGTTACAGTGACTCAAAAGATTATAGAAGTTTCTTTCTACCTTATCTAATAGCCCAAAGGTGGATGGGCTGTCTAGGGTGGGTAGACTGCTTTCTACCTCAGGAAGTCATCCAGAGACCCAGGTGGGCTGGTCTGCCCTGCTATCTTCAATATGGTGCTTTCATCTCTGGGCACCAAGCTGCTATAGTTATCCCTGTTCTCAGTGACTAGGGCAGAGGAAGAAGGAAGACAAGAGTAAATGGCTTGTTAAAAATTAGTTTATGGACCAGAACATAATCACATGACTGGACTCAGCTACAAGGAAGGCAGGGATGTAAGTCTTCAGCTAGACAGCCATGTACTCAGCTAAAACTGGGGTGTGGGTGGTTTTATTATCACTAAGAAGAAGAGTAATAGTGGATATTGAGGCCCAGTTAGCAGTCTCTAACTGAGCTCCAAAATCACTGCAGATGGTGACTGCAGCCATGAAATTAAAAGACACTTGCTCCTTGGAAGAAAAGCTGTGACCAACCGAAACGGCATATTACAAAGCAGAGACATTACTTTGCCAACAAAGGTCTGTCTAGTCAAAGCTATAGTTTTTCCAGTAGTCATGTATGGATGTGAGAGTTGGACTGTGAAGAAAGCTGAGTGCTGAAGAATTGATGCTTTTGAACTGTGGTGTTGGAGAAGACTCTTGAGAGTCTCTTGGACTGCAAGGAGATCCAACCAGTCCATCCTAAAGGAAATCAGTCCTGAATATTCATTGGAAGGACTGATGCTGAAGCTGAAACTCCAATACTTTGGTCACTTGATGTGAAGAACTGATTCATTGGAAAAGACCCTGCTGCTGGGAAGGATTGGGGGCAGGAGGAAAAGGGGACAACGGAGGATGAGATGGTTGGATGACTCGATGGACTTGAGTTTGATTAAACTCTGGGAGTTGGTGATGGACAGGGAGGCCTGGCGTGCTGCGGTACATGGGGTTGCAAAGAGTAGGACACAGCTGAGCTCCCTGTATGCATGTAATTATTTAGTATCTTCTTCATTAGACTGTAAGCTCCATGAAGGCTGCAGTCCATAGGGTTGCAGAGTCAGACATGACTGAGAGACTGAACTGAACTAAATAGCAGCCTCTGTCTCAAAAACCTGCTCCAACTTGATGCCTAGGTCTAGGAAAGAAAGGTATAGTCAGTAAACATTGATCATTAAGGTCAAAGTGTCAATCCTATGGTATCGGGTTGGAGTATTTTCTTCCATTTCAGGGTTTTATGTAAAGAGACATAGGCAAGCTGGAGTGGGTTTGGAGGACTTCAGCCAGGATAGTTAGTGATGAGATGAGATTCCAAAGTATATGAAAAATATTTGGAGAAATTAAGTATAGTTAATGGGGAAAAGATAAAATTTAGGGATAACATTATACCTGTCTTTAAATGCATAAGGACTCCAAAGTTGACGAATGGTTAGAATTTTTCTGTGTGGCTTTAAGAGATAAAAGACAGGGGCTCAGACTTTAGTCCCAGGTGCTCTCCCTCCCAGGCCCTTGCACCACTTTACAGCTCAGCCATTTTGAATATCTTTGTGCTCCTGTAGTGAACCATATTTCTGTCGCTTCTGAGCCATTGTTCACATCTAGAACACTCTTCCTCAATGTCTCTCTTCCCACCAGATCTTCATTGGACCATTTCCTGCTTGTCTTTCAGGTCTCACCTTAGACATTTCAAACTTTGTGAAATGTTGCTTAACACCCAAATCTGTGTTTGGTGTCTGCCTTTTATTTTCCTATGGCATCCTAGATTTCCTCATCATAACCCATTATGTTCTATCATAATTATGTAATAGGTGGGACTTACCACCAATCACTCCCACTCAAGTGCAGGCTCAGGGGATTTCCCTGCCACTCAGTCATTTCTCTGGATGTCCAGACGCCCTCTATTTCAAGCTATTTCAAGGGGCTAGCGAATGTTCTGATCTGTTGAAAAGGGAGAATGAAGTTCAGTAATGGTAGTTTGAATGATAGTTATAGTGGATGGAATAGTATCACTCAAAAACGTGCAACTTAGAATGTGACCTTATTTGGAAGTAGTCTTTACTGGTATAATTAATTGAGATGAAATCATACTGGATTTGTTATTATTGTTGTTTAGTCACTTCAGTCATGTTTGATTCTTAGTGACCCCATGGACTGTAGCCCACCAGGTTCCTCTGTCCATGGGCTTCTCCAGGCAAGAATACTGGAATGGGTTGCCATACCCTTCTCCAGGGGATCTCCTAATCCAGGGATTGAACTCATGTCTCCTGCTTGGCAAGTGAATTCTTTACCACTGAGCCACCTGGGAAGCTCTCATACTAGATTAGATGGGCCCTAAATCCAGAGAAGGCAGTGGCAACCCACTCTAGTACTCTTGCCTGGAAAATCTCATGGATGGAGGAGCCTGGTAGGCTGCAGTCCATGGGGTCGATAGGAGTCGGACACGACTGAGCGACTTCACTTTCACTTTTCACTTTCATGCATTGGAGAAGGAAATGGCAATTACTGCAAACGGGGTGGCTTGTTATGGTAGCCCCAAGAAACTAATACAGATCACCCATGGAATGGGCCTTTCTTCTAGACCATCTTATGGTGACCTGCACATAGCAGTCAGTAGTGGGTACTAACCATACAGCAGTGGGAAAAGCAGCTAATGTTATCCTTCCCATGAGTGATATGCAGCAGCTTGCTGAAATGGTAATAGGTGATTTGTATGCACGAGCTGAGCTCCCTCCTGGCTCCCCTGATGCTTTTGATGGGTAATAATGAAAAGTTTCTCAATATTGACTCCACTTTTTCCAAATTATCCTGAGTCCAATCCCTCTTCTCAGCAAGTGCCACTCTTTCCCAGGTGTAGCCTTCTACTTCATCTCTAGCTTGTTCCCCAGTCCAGGTGGAAATAATTTAGTTTCTCTCAGTCCTTGGACTGGGATCTCTTTCCAATCCACTGTCAAATGTCTAAATACAACTCTAATGGTTTTTGAAGTGTGGTCCCTGGATCAGTAGCAACAGCGTTACCTACTCTGTAAGGTTTTAAAAGTATCAGTACTCAGACCTATTGAATTAGAAATTGTGGGTGAGTACCAGCAATCTGAGCACCGAAGAATTGATGCTTTTGAACTGTGGTGTTGGAGAAGACTCTTGAGAGTCCCTTGGACTGCAAGGAGATCCAACCAGTCCATTCTAAAGGAGATCAGTCCTGGGTGTTCTTTGGAAGGACTGATGTTGAAGCTGAAACTCCAGTACTTTGGCCCCCTCATGCGAAGAGTTGACTTATTGGAAAAGATCCTGATGCTGGGAGGAATTGGGGGCAGGAGGAGAAGGGGATGACAGAGGATGAGATGGTTGGATGGCATCACTGACTTGATGGATGTGAGTTTGAGTAAACTCCGGGAGTTGGTGATGGACAGGGAGGCCTGGTGTGCTGCAATTCATGGGGTCACAAAGAGTCGGACACGACTGAGTGACTGAACTGAACTGAATTGAACTGAACCAGCAACCTGTGTTTTCATAGGCCCTCCAGGTGATTCTGATATACATCAAAGTTTGAGAACCACTGATGTCCACCTTGCTGTCTTGGGAAATAGCCCTTAATTTTCAAGAGCCTTTCTTCTCTTGGCAGAGTCTAGACCGTATGAATCAAAATTCTTTGGCTTTCAAACTATTGTTTCTTCTGTGAACCTACATTGAATATCCCCAAATTAAGTTTTGACCAGATCTATTAGCATTTCTGGTGTAATACTCCTCATTTTCATCAAGGATGTGTAAAAATCTTTGACTGGCTTGGGCAATGGTGTTAGTCAAGGAAATAACACCATTGGAAAAGGAAACCACAGAGATTAATTAAGCTCAATATAGTATCTCACTGTATTCATTTATTCATCTGTATTTCCATCAAGAGTATAAGCTCTTTGAGGACAGGGATTCTTCCTGTATTACCAGCACCTAGCTGTGGGGCTGGTCCCTTGTTGGACAGATGAAAAAAAATAATACTAAAGATTGAGTCTCTCATCACTGAAGGTGTTTAAACACAGAGTAGATGCTGCTGGCAGGGATACTGTATCAGATAGATGGCCAGACTAGATGTATTTTAAAGTTCTTTGCCACCCTGGAATACTGTAATTCTTTGTTGTAGGACCCTGC
Organism: Oryx dammah; assembly: GCF_014754425.2. Classification (NCBI taxonomy): domain Eukaryota; kingdom Metazoa; phylum Chordata; class Mammalia; order Artiodactyla; family Bovidae; genus Oryx; species Oryx dammah. The sequence goes on from NW_024070185.1 coordinate 39,498,075, forward strand.
AGAGCTAGAGATCAGTCCTTGGTACAATGTCTACATATTTTTATTTATAAAATATGCTTTATAACCTCTTGATTTCTCAATGAGGTGGGTGGGGTTATAGTGACTGTTACCTAGTTATAAGACAAATTGTGATGTGTTAGAAATACCCATTGGGAAGTATTTTACCATTCAGAGGTATTTTTCTTTTTCTTTTGCAATCACATTTGTAAATTTGGAGGATTATTCTGACTATTACTGAAACACTGATTATCAGAAATGAGCTAAGAGCCTCAGTGGGAAAAAAAGGAACTTCACACACAAGTGTAAAGGTACCCTGGCCAGTTTTATGCAGGCCTGGGGTCATAGGCTCAGAATGTTATTGCTGGAAGGGACCTCAGAGAATTTTTGGTTTATATTCAAGTAAGCTGAGGCCCACAGAGGTGGGAAACTTCTTGACCCCACACAGCTGTCCAAGTAGACAGTATGTTGGAGGAATGAAAAATGTTCAGGCCATTTAACTGTTAAAACTATAGCCTGCCAATAAGGCAGGATTTGAGAGTCTTATTCCTCACCATAAGCCTTTTGTGACAAATGCTGTTGGTACCTTACTTAACAAACTGTGGAGCTTAAGAGAAGCAGGCAGAGACTGCAACCTATCAGTGCTCTTGATGGCCTGAGAACAGTAAGTGTCAGACTCCTGTTCTAACAGAGTAACAATACTAAACATTATTAGGTACTTACCATGGCAGGCACTGACCTAAGCTAAGTGCTCCATATGTTGCATGCTTTCCATCCTCACATTGCCTTCTATGATAAAGACAATTATTATCATCCTCATCTTACAGACGAGAACACTGAGGCACAGAAAGCTTGAGAATCTCATCCAAGCTAGCAATAGGCATAGCAAGATTCCAATGCAGGCCTTTCCAACCAGACATCAGGATGACTCTCCTATAAACTACTCCTTAACCTACATGATCACGCTTGGGTTCAGGAAGACTTCATCTTTATCAACCCAGGGTTTGGCTCTTTTAGGTCTCCCTGCTCCACAGAGGTTGATCTGCCAGTGGGTCATGCTTTGGGCTGGGGCTACAGTTTGCCTGTCCACAGAATGGCCAGTGAGGGTCCCTAGATTGCACCCAGTGTTGCCTGATTTACTGTGACATTCTGAGGTGTGAACACCTCTACCTGCTGCCACTTAGTGGGCGGAATGGGTCCCTGTCTGCTTTAGACAACTGGGACCCCAGGAGGAGCTGTGTCCAGATCATTCTTTAAGGGCTACAGCATCATATGGGCTGCCTGGATGTCACCAGAGGAGGCCTGGACAGGTCTTTGTCTCTTGCTCCAGACTTCTTAAGCTGCAAAGGGTGAGTCAGTCTTGGACCTCTGATCAGACTCTATGGAACATGACTTCCTGCTACAGAAGCCCTGAAGAAGCAGCATGCAAGGCTCCTGCCATCAGCAGCCCATGTGACCAGAAGGCCGTATGTGCTGGGCTACACTAGCATTGCACTGATAACAGTGATGAGTGGGGAGAGAGTGAATGACCCTGAAACATACCTAACATGAGTCAGGTGCACACAGATCCTTTCTTCTTACTTTCTTTGTGCCCAAAGTTTTTCTGAAGGCTCAGGTTTATGATGTGATTTTGGTGGAATCTGACTTCAACAGCTAAACATGAAACATTTTATTGCATTGGGCTTAGGCGTGTTGGTCACTGATCACAACCTCAAGTATTCCAGGGGAAAATGGAAGATAGGAAGAAAGGAGGCCCAGGTTAGGGAAACTAATTGTCTCCCTAGCGATCATATGTCATATGGGGCTGTTGCTTGTGCACAACATCAAGGGCATCATTGCCGTTGACTAAAAAGTGGATATGGCGCCTCAAGTTGTGCAGTGTGGTGACTGTGATCGAGCCTTTGTTCAGTAAGTTTGAAAGCCCTATCCATCCAAATTCACAAAGCAGAAAGTTCAGATTTATTTGTGACCTCTCCTTGTCTTTCACCCTTCATGTTGCCTGATTCTGCATCCAGTTCCAGTTTTTTTTTTTTTTTTCCCTCCATTAGACACCAGCTATGTGACCTATGTGGTTTAGTCACTAAGTCGTGTCCCACTCTTGTGACCCCATGGACTGTAGCCCACCAAGCTCCTCTGTCCATGGGATTTCCCAGGCAAGAATACTGGAGTGGGTTGCCCTTTTCCTCCCCAGGGGATCTTGCTGACCCAGGGATTGAACCCAGGTGTCCTGCATTGCAGGCAGATTCTTTACCAACTGAGCCCACTAGGGAAGCCCTATAATTCAGCTCAATTCTGATACGATCTATGTGGAAATAGAGTTCAGATCCCACAGGTCGTCCTCCCACACACATTTCAGATGCCAGTCACAAGTCCAGGTTGTTGCCTTAGTACCTGAATGACTAACTATAGATTAGAGGTTCCGATGACCTATTCTTTGGGTTCAATTATGAATAATTTGCTAAAGCAGCTCACAGAACTCAGAGAAAGTTGCTTTCTAGATTCTTGTTTTAGTATAAAGGCGTGTAACTTAGGAACAGCCATATGGAAGAGATGCATAGGGCAAGGTTTGGAGAAAGGGCAAGGAGTTTCCAGGCACTCACATGTTCAGCAACCCACAGGCTCTCTGAGCTCTGTCCTTTTGGGTGTTTGTGAAAGCTTCATTATGCAGGCATGATTGCTTATATCATTGGCCATTGGCAATTGATTCAACTTTCAGCTCTTCTTTCCTCCTCAGAGGCCTGGAGTGAGGCTGAAAGTTCTAATCCTCTAATCATATTGTTGGTTTTCTGGGCACCTAGTCCCCATTCTTAGGTGCAGTCCAAAAGTCACTTCATTAGCATGACAAAAACACTGTTATTACTTTTATGACTTAAAAAATTCCAAGGAGTTTAGGAGTTATGTGCCAGGAAAGGGGTCAAAGACCAAGTATATATATATATTTTTAAAAAGATAAACTGAGCATATTAAATATTTTAAGAGTTTATGTGAACAAAGCTTGATTTGGACAGTACCAAACCAAAAGTATTTAGGAATACTCTACCAGCAGGAGCTTGGGGAGAGGTTTCTTTTTAAAAATATTTATATTTATTTATTTTTAATTGATTAATGATTGTTTTACAAAATTGATTTGATTTTTGTTATACATCCAGATGAATTAACCATAGGTGTACATATGCCCTTCTCTCTTGAATCTCCCTCCCACCCCTCCAGGTTATTACACAGCTCCAGTTTGAATTCCCTGAGTCATACAGAAAATTTCCATTGGCTATCTATTTTACAGATGTTAGTATATATGTCATGCTACTCTCTCCATTCACCTCATCCTCCTGGGGAGAGATTTTTATAGTCAACATAGCATTAGTACCAAATCCGGCCAATGGCCTCCCTGTGAAATTAGTTTAACCATTTCCCCCTTTTTTGTCATCTTCTCACACGAGAGATCACAAAATTGATATTAACTCTACTTTCAGTCACTATCAGAGTTAAGTTGTTCTTGTCTCATTGTGAAACTAAGGTTATTATGTCAGATCCGTGGAGAATGGTTTTTGTTATTCATCTCATTGCCCATCCTGTTTCTGTTTTTCCAAGTGCAGTGAGACCATCTGATAGTAGTACTATTGCTGGCTTGTTGCTGTTCAGTCGCTCAGATGTGTCCAACTCCCTGTGACCCCATGGACTGTAGCACTCCAGGCTCCCCTGTCCTTCACTAGCTTCCAGAGTTTGCTCAAATTCATGTCCATTGAGTCAGTCACACTATCCAACCATCTCATCCTCTGCTGCCCCTTCTCCTTTTGCCTTCAGTCTTTCCCAGCATCAGAGTCTTTTCCAATGAGTTGGCTCTTGGGATCAGGTGGCCAAAATATTGGAGTTTCAGCTTCAGCATCAGTCCTTCCAATGAATAGTCAAGACTGATTTCCTTTAGGATTGACTGGTTTGATCTCCTTGCAGTCCAAAGGATTCTCAAGAGTCTTCTCCAGCACCACAGTTTGAAAGCATCAGTTCTTGGTGTTCAGCCTTCTTTACGGTCCAACTCTCACATCCATACAAGACTACTGGAAAACCATAGATTTGACTATAGGGACCTTTGTCGGCAGAGTGATATCTTTGCTTTTTAATATGCTGTCTAGGTGTGTCATAGCTTTTCTTTCAAAGAACAAGCGTCTTTTAATTTCATGGCTGCAATCACCATCCACAGTGATTTTGGAGCCCAAGAAAATAGTCTGTCACTGATTCCATTGCTTCCCATCTATTTGCCATGAAGTGATGGGACTGGAAGTCATAATCTTAGTTTTTTGAATGTTGAGTTACTTTCATCAAGAGGCTCTTTAGTTCCTTTTCACTTTCTGCCATAGGGGTAGTGTCATCTTCATATCTGAGGTTGTTGATATTTCTCCCAGCAATCTTGATTCCAGCTTGTGCTTTATCCAGCTCAGCATTTCACATGATATACTCTGCATAGAAGTTAAATAGGCAGGGTAACAATATATAGCCTTAAGAGAACATAGTATACCAGGGAGACTACAGTAACTATTGGGAGAGTGCCAATAGCCAGATATTTGAGAAAAGTAGAAGAATTCAGGATCCAGTTTGGTTTATAGATATATAACAATACCTCAAAGATAATAAGGAGAGCTAGAATATGATATCCACAAGATTGTGTTTCAATTTTTTGCTGAAATACTGTTTTTCCGTCTGTAATCACCTTCATTTCTTTTTTAAAAATGTATTACCTATCATCTTTTGTGTTTTGTTTAAATTTAATTTAAATTTATTTAAATTTTTGAAGGATAATTGCTTTACAATATTTTGTTGGTTTCAGCCATAGGTATAAAAATGTATCCTCCCTCTTGAACCTCCCTCCCACCTCCCAACCCACCCCACCCCACCCCTCTAGGTTGTCACAGAGCACCTGATCTGAACTCCCTGCATCATACAGAAAATTTCCACATGCTATCTAATTTTACCTATGGTAATATATACGTTTCAATGCTACTCTCTCAATTTGTCCTGCCGTCTCCTTCCCCCACTGTTCCCATAAGTCTGTTCTGTATGTCTGCATCTTCAATGCTGCCCTGCAAATAGGTTCATCAGTACCATCTTTCTAGATTCCAAGCTTGCTCAATAGTTCAGACTCTGCAACCCCATGTATTGTAGCCCACCAGGCTCCTCTGTCCCTGGGATTTCCCAGGCAAGAATACTAGAGTGGGTTTCCATTTCCTTCTCCGGGGACCACCTTCATTTCTATTAAAGATAATCATAATAGTAAGACTAATTTGTTTGCAGAATAAGTTTAGTCTCATTAAACTTGACCTGATTATTTACATAAGAGAAGTAGGAATGGTCACTGACCATATACACTGTGCTGGAACTTTTCACAAGGAATCTTAGATTGAACTTTTAAAGCCATCTCCAGGCCAAGAAGACAAGCCAAGGATTTACCATCAATCATTGCCTATAAGCACCAGTTAGAACTGGATATGGAACAACAGACTGATTCCAAATCAGGAAAGGATTACGTCAAGGCTGTATATCATCACCCTGCTTATTTAACTTATATGCAGAGTACATCATGAGAAATGCTGGGCTGGATGAAACACAAGCTGAAATCAAGATTGCCGGGAGAAATATCAGTAACTTCAGATATACAGGTGACACCAACTTATGGCAGAAAGTGAGGAAGAACTAAAGAGCCTCTTGATGAAAGTGAAGGAGGAGAGTGAAAAAGTTGGCTTAAAACTCAACATTCAGAAAACTGAGATCATGGCATCTGGCCCCATCATTTCATGGCAAATAGATGGGGAAATAATGGAAACAGTGACAGACTTTATTTTGGGGGCTCCAAAATCACTGCAGATGGTGACTGCAGCCATAACATTAAAAGGCACTTGGTCCTTGGAAGAAAAGCTTTGACCAACCTAGACAGCATATTAAAAAGCAGAAACATTACTTTGCCAACTAAAGTCCATTCTACTCAAAGCTATGGTTTTTCCAATAGTCATGTATGGATGAGAGTTGAACTATAAAGAAACCTGAGCACCAAAGAGTTAATGCTTTTGAACTGTGGTGTTGGAGAAGACTCTTGAGAGTCCTTTGGACTGTAAGGAGATCCAACCAGTCAATCCTAAAGGAAATCAGTCCTGAATATTCATTGGAAAGACTGATGCTGAAGCTGAAATTCCAATCCTTTGGCCACCTGATGCGAAGAACTGACTCATTTGAAAAGACCCTGATGCTGGGAAAGATTGAAGGTAGGAGGAGAAGGGGATGACAGAAGATGAGATGGTTGAATGGCACCACTGGCTCGATGGGCATGAGGTTGAACAGGCTCTGGGAACTGGTGATGGACAGGGAAGCCTGGCGTGCTGCAGTCCATGGGGTCTCAAAGAGTTGGACATGACTGAATGACTGAACTGAACTGAACTGATTGCCTATATTACCTATAGATTTGAGTGAATTCTCCCTTTTGGAAGTATGCAAAATATCTTGAGGTGCCTGGGCATGCCATGAAAGTGACCTTCCTTACTCATCTGGTAAAACTGCTGGTATTCTGTAAGCAAAGTACTAGGGCAGTTTTCCCAAGAGGCTTTTATTGACTCCAAAAAGTCAACTTTAGTTCCTTAAAACTGTATGGCCATATCTGATTTATCCACATTCTCAAATATTACATTCTAGTCAAAGCCTTTGTAATATAACCAGTGTTTCCAATTGTGTCCTGTTACAAGGAGAACAGGTTCTTATTGAACTTATGCATATAACTGTATTGCCATGAAAATAAGAATAGAGTTTCTGAATTATAGAGGGATCAGATAGGGAGAAAAAGATAAATGTTTCACCTTTTTGAAAAAATGTGTTTTTACCAATTTGCTGAATAGCATAAAAGAGAAAAAGTTTTCCTAAAATTTGAGAAAACAAAACAAAGAACCACAGTGTTTCAAAGATCTTAAAAACTATAATCATCCTCATCAGTTCATTTAGTCCCATGTAATTAATTCTTGTTGACCTTGTTCTTTTGTTACCAATTTTATGAAGCCATGAGTTTCTCCATTAGAATTCTGCAAATTCTTACTCAGTGGTATGATTTGAAAGTTAACAGAAACCTCTATCTGTTAGAGTCCCTTCCATGATTCTCCTTAAAGATGAAGTACTTTTGCAGGAGCATTTCTGCAAAAGCTTCAGAGTAAAACAATGTAAATGATAAAAGACTTAAAAATGGCCATGGTTAAATATCTCATGAGAGTTCATTATAATGCTATTGACAAGAAAACTTGGTTATTTCTTTGACATACAACATTTTAAGATAATCACTAGAACTACAAGTGATAACATTATCCTGGGACTTCTCAGGTGGTGCTAGTGGGATCCACCTGTCAGTGCAAGAGATGAAAGAGACATGGGGTTCAATCCCTGGTTGGAAAGATCCCCTGGCAGAGGGCATGGTGATCCATTCCAGTATTCTTGCCTGGAGAATCCCATGGACAGAGGAGCCTGGCAGGCTACAGTCCATGGGGTCACATACTAGGACATACCAAATTTCTAGGACACTTATATTGATATCATATATTCATACAAATCTAATATAATTATTATTTCTTATTTGACAATGCTTTCCATGTATTATAACATGTAAAATAAGCCTAACTAGTTCAATATCTCTTTTTAAAAGGAGAGAGAACAAGTCTTTGGAGATTTTCCAGGGGAAATTACTCCCAGGTCAAAAAGACTTCATTTAGAATTTGAAGTTTGCAAAAATATCAAAAGGCTTTGGCTAAATAGGATCACAGATCGTTATGAAACAATATATTTAATTATCTATTTCTCCAAAGTGACAAAGATTTTAAAGTCAAATACAGAAGTTTACATAGTTGTGAACAAAACTTAGCTCTTTTAATATTGAGAAGACTCAGTTTTCTTTAAGTATTTAAAGACCTGATAAAGACAATATAAATCACAGGAAATTATTTTAATAAAACACAAAATCTTTGCTCTAGGTAGATTACTTAAAGGGTAAAGAAAAATCAGAATCTCTTATTATCAAGAGCAGAAAACTTTGTCATTTTAGCAGGTAAAAGGAGAATTAAGTTTTAGTTTTACATAAGCATATTAGTATAATAAAGTTTATTTTAAATATCCTTATTATAACAATTCAATTTTAAAAGAATTTATTTGCTTTTAAATTGAAAGACAATTGCTTTACAGAATTTTTTGTTTTCTGTATCAACCTAGAGGGTTGGGATGGGGAGGGAGATGGGAGGGAGATTCAAGAGGGAAGGGACATACCTATGGCTGATTCACACTGGGAGGTTTGACAGGTAATGATTCAATTTTAGCTAGCTTCACTACCCAAGGTAAACTTTTATGTCTTTTTCTCTCTTCCCAACTTTCTATATCCATTTAGTTTAGTTCTTTGTCCTTTGTTCTCTTTTTTCCCCATTCTGAAGTAATCAGCTTTATTTTAGAACAAAATTGCTTTCATTTCTCTTAACAAAAGTGCATCTCCATACCTCATAACCTCTTCTTAGCCAAAAACACATCTTACTTTCCTTGCATAGAGTTGTTTTCCTTATTAGTTTAGTGGTTTTAATTACACATTAATTAGAATTCTTAATCCTTAGGAACCTTAATTTATAGTGAAAAATAAGAAGGAAGTAATTATGAACTGTCTTTTACCCCAGCAACAAACACATTCTTTACATGGCAAATTTATAAATACATTTCATAATTTCTAGAAGCATATGCTCCCTCACAGCATCATTTTCCACTGAACACAAGCGTGTTTACTAATAGATCCAATTATCTTGAATTCCTCTGTAATAACCCCAAAGCAGGTAGACCTATGTTCAGTAGTTAATATTTCAGTACTTTACCTTAATTTGGAGTGATCTACATATTCAATGAATATCCATCATTTAACCCTCCATTTCAGTATAACTTTAAGATTTCAAGTTACCAAAAAGATTTTGGAAACTATTTTAAAGTAAGTATACCATAAAGCATAATTATTCTTTAAAAGTTCATTTATAAACTTTTATCTTACCTTAATCTATTAAATTTGCTTGTTCTTAGCAATTATGCTTAAATTACTCATAAAAATTTTATACAATATTAAACAGCTCACCATTATCTTAAGATATATTTCTTGTTGACAAATTCTGTAACAGAACCTGTTTTTTTAAATTTTAGTCACCTAAAGTAAGAGTATTACATTTAATGCTGATAACACTACAGATATGCCTATTTTAATTAAACTAACAAACCTAAGGGCTTCCCTGATGGCTCAGGTGGTTAAGAATCTGCTTGCAATGCAGGAAACCTGGGTTTGAACCTAAACAACCTTTTATTTACCGAAGATTATCCTAGATCACGTGAAGTTGAAAAGCATTTGAGTTAGTGTTTATATTTCTGAGAGTATACTTAATTTCTCAATTTCTATGTGCATGTTTGTCTTTCTTTTTTGTATGCTGCGCTACAGCCTACAGCTTGTGGGATCTTAGTTCCTCTATCAGGGACTGACCAGGGCCCTCAGCAATGAAAGCTCCAAGTCCTGACCACTGGAGCACCAGGGAATTCCCCATGCTTATCATCAAGCCAGTTAAATAGAGCTCTCTATAAACTAATGTTGCAATACTATCCAGAGGTAGAAAAATATTATACATCTGTTTTACATAAGAAAGGTGAAAGTCTCTCAGTCATTTCTGACTCTTTGCGACCCCGTGGATAGTCCATGGAATAGTTGACTCCAAATTGTATTTCTGTCAAATGGTGTAAGTGTACTTTCTCAGTTGGCTTAAACTTTTACTAATGTTGTGAAGATTTTTAAGATTTTTCATTTGTTTAGTTTCCAAATAGCCTTTCCCCCACTTTTATTTTTCTCTTCTGATTTAGAATTACCTCCCTGAAGTTTGCTTTTCAAAGAGATGGTCCTCAATTCCAAGAGAAGACTGGGTAGAACATTTACATTTCAAAGACATAGGGAAATAATTCAGCTTCCTTCAAGAGGACTTTTGCTCCTAAATCTAGAATTTTACAATACCTACAAGCCTTTTGAGATGAATAGAGGAAACTTGGGTTTGGTAAAATGGATAGGTGGGCTTTGAATTGTCTCTAGAGCAGCAGTTTGGTTCTTATAAAGACTTGATTTTTAAGACAAGTACAGTTATTTTTAATTCCTTAAAGAATTGGGTTGCTGCTTGAATGATATCAAGCCTGACCCATCCAACTGCCTTATCTCCCTTCTTTTATGTAAAGGAGAAGTTCTTTTTAACTAATATGGAAGCCAAAGATCCCTATATTCTAGATTTAGAGCTGTTTGCCTTTGAATGTTTTTTTCCCTTCTGGGTACATAATTTCTTTTAGCTTAGGGGAAAAGGCCTTAAAAACAAAAGAACAAAAGCAAAACAAAACCAAAAAACTCTTCCTATCAGGCTCTGAATATAGCTTCCAGTTTATCCAACTTTTGACCTTAGAATTACTTTAAAGAATCCTTTCAAATGTCTTATAAGTTTTTCTGGCAGTACTGAGTAACAGCATGGGTTTAAGAAGCATCCCTAAAGAGGTACAAAAGATACTGTTTTCCTAAATCCAGAGCCACTCCCCAAGATTGCTAAAGGAAAGAGACTTAGATGATTTCCCTGGGAGCTGGCAGCAGTCAGTAAGGCCTTAGCCACAAATAGGGTGCCACCCACTGCCGGGGGCGCTCTGCAGAAAGAGAGAGGCAGTGGAACTTCCCTCAGCAAAGCTGAGGGGTCCCAGGAGAGGTGAGCCTGCTGTCCGCCAACCCAGCCCCTCGGTGAGAGAGAGACAATCAGACACCACAGGGGTTCCGTCTGAATAGTTCCGCTTTATTGCCACAAACTCTTGGTTTATATAGACAAGCAAGGGGGTTCTGCGAGGGACCTCCCATAGTTGCACCAATCACGTTAAAGGTCAAATTGTAATATGCCATAGTTGCACCAATCATGTTAAAGGTCAAATCTTAATATGCCATAGTTGCACCAATCACGTTAAAGGTCAAGTTGTCATGTGCTTCATTGTAACAGGAGTCTATGGTGATCACGTGCTGTCCACTGCACGGAAATCAAGAGAGCCAATCAAAAACTTTAACATAGACCACGCCCCTATCTCTTCCACTGGACGCCATCTTAGTTTCTGACCGCAAAAGCTAGCCCTTTTTTAAGGTTTCCCACTAGGGCCCCACAACCCACACTTCTGCTGGCAGCCTGGTGCTTGCCAAGATAAGTTCTCATGACATGAAATGAGGCAAACAAGAAGGTAGTAGCTGTCCCTAGGAGAGAAAGGACTGGCAACCAATGGCTACCTGAAAGCAGATTTACAAGTCACAATTCAAAGACCTTATTCTCAAAAAAATTTTTTTTGCCTGCCGATCTGATTGGAATGGAGAGAACAATCTGAAATTTTACCTTCTTCTCTTGACCAGGCACCACAGATAGAGATCTAGAAGGGCTGAGTTTGCTAAGAATTTTCACCCTTTGCTAGCTCTGCCAGTTTCTCCAGAATCCCATTTATAGGCTCTGCAGAAAGTAGGGGTGTTCCAGTGGGTCTCATCATGGGCACCAGAAACTAGAGGAGGAAAGGAAATTTCCCTCCACCTTCAGTTGGCTGAGACCCCATTTTCTCTATGCACCTCCTAAATGGTTGTTTATCTAGGTTGGAAGTTCTCCTCTGTGGCCACTGTAATTCAAAATTATCTTTGGTAGAGTTAACCTGCTTGTTCAGCCTTAACAAAATTTTATTCACCTGAGGCTTCACACTGGTCTGCATGCAGTTGAAGTAGACTAGTTTCTAAGTTGAACCCAGTCTGACTCTGGCCAGTTTCTGGACCCAGCCTGGAAAAAGAAAAGTCTGAAAGTTCAAAATGCAAAAACCGCACAGGTAGGAGAGAAGTACTTACCCAGCACCTCCAAAGGTGCAGCAAATTCAAGGGGCTCAGCAAGTAGCTTCCCCTGGTGGTTCATTTTTCCTGGGGACTGAGGGGACTTTCCTTCAGTTTCCTCTTCTGATGTCAAAACTGTCAAAAGATAAATTGAAACATTAACATTTTTATGCATTTACTTGAGCAAAAATAGATTGAGTCAGGCAGCACCAAACCAGAAGGGGTTAAGAGCACTAGCATAGTGGAAGCTTGGAGAGAGGATTTTTAAGAGAAAAAGCAGAAGAAAAGTAAGGAAGTTACTGATTGGTGATAGCTTAAAGGCTAGTGGTTGTTCATGATTGACTGTCCTTAGTGGTTTTAATTTTGTAACCTTGGAACATTTATAAGCTTAGATTTTGATTTGCTTATGTAGCTATGTCAGCATAGCCTAGAGTCACATCAGTCTAATGGCCTTCTTGTTTAATTAATTTAACGATTTCTTATTATAAATCACAATATCATAATGTCTGATTCATCCCAAGATATATCTACCTAAATCTCACTGGAATATCCCTTGTCTCCTCATCTTTTGCAGCACTTCCCTATCTCTCACTTTCATTGTCCCTTGCATGGATTACTGAAGTAGCCTCCTATCTGGTCTCCCCACATCTCTTTTGACCCTTTCAAAAAAAAAAAATTGCAAATCTGATAATGACAGCTCAACCTCCTTTTCTCCCCTACTCCCACCCTCAACACAACTCTGGTGATTCTTCTTTGCTCTTAGGACAAAGACCACAGGTGTGAACCTGGCCCCAGGCTCTGCCCTCTGCCACCTTCCCAGGATCATGTTGCTCCTCTGCTCTCTCAACTTCACTGCTCTGTTCAGGTCCTAGAAACCTGCTGTTCTCTCTGCCTAGGACATATTCCCTTCTCACTTCCACCCCCTGCATCATTAAAGGGAAAGTCGCTCAGTTGTGTCCGACTCCTTGCAACCCCCTGGACTATACAGTCCATAGAATTCTTCAGGCCAGAATACTGGAGTGAGTAGCCTTTCCCTTCTCCAGGGGATATTCCCAACCCAGGGATCAAACCTAGGTCTCCCACATTGCAGGGGTTCTTTACCAGGTGAGCCACAAGGGAAGCCCAAGAATACTGCAGTGAGTAGCCTATCCCTTCTCCAGTGGATATTTCCGACTCAGGAATTGAACTGGGGACTTCTGCATTGCAGGCAGATTCTTTACCAACTGAGCTATGAGGGAATCTCATTTATTTCTCACTCTTTGTTCATACCTCACTTGCTCATCAGATCTTGACATGGATCAGATTGTAACCTCCGTATGTGATTATTTATGTCTTTCTCCCCCATTTGACACTAAGCTATATATCTTTTTTAGTACCATACCCCCAGTGTCAGCACAGAGTATTCAATACATATTTGTTGTTGTTGAAGGAATCATTTTGCCCTTTGGAAGGAGGAGGGAAAACTGTGTCACTGTGAGAGGACAGGCATCCCCGCAGCCATGGATCCCTCACACCAATACCAGCCCCTCTGTCCTCCCAAACCAAGCACCGTATCTCCCTCTTCTGCAGGTGCTTTCAGCCTGAGTACATTTCCAAATCACTTTTGTTCTTTGTCCCCACTGTAGTTACAGACTTCATTATAAAAAAAAAATTGTTGTAAAATACATATAAAATTTATATGCTATTTTTAAGTATACCATTTTTACCATTTTTAAGTGTTCAGTTCAGTACACTTATATACTTGTATTAAGTATGTTCAGGACTCCCCAGGTGGCTCAGTGGTAAAGAATCTGCCTGCCAATGCAGGAGACATAGGTTTCATCTCTGGGTGGGGATGATCTCCTGGAGAAGGAAATGGCAACCTATTCCTTGCTTGGGAAATCCTGTGGACAGAGAAGCCTGGTGGTCTACAATCCATGGGGTGGCAAAAGAGTCAGACATGACTTAGTGACTAAACAGACACAGCACGTAGTTGATTTATAGTGTTTCAGATGTCCAGCAAAATGATTCATTTACAGAAAAATATTCATTATTTTCCAGATTCTTCTCCTTTATAGGTTATTACAATATATTGAATATAGTTCCCTGTGCTATATAGTAGGTCCTTGTTATTTATCTATTTTATATATACTAATTTGTATCTGTTAATCCCAAATTCCAAATTTATCCCTCCCCCTTTCCCCTTTGGTAACCATAAGTTTGTTCTGTTTTATAAATAAGTTCATTTGTATGATTTTTTAAATATTCTACATATACATGATATCATATGACGTTTATCTTTGTCTGACTTCCTTCGCTTAGTATTACTGATAATCTCTAGGTCCATCCATGTTGCTTACAAATGACATTATTTCATTATTTTTTATGACTGAGTAATACCAGTCCATTCTGAAGGAGATCAGCCCTGGGATTTCTTTGGAAGGAATGATGCTGAAGCTGAAGCTCCAGTACTTTGGCCACCTCATGTGAAGAGTTGACTCATTGGAAAAGACCCTGATGCTGGGAGGGATTGGGGGCAGGAGGAGAAGGGGACAACCGAGGATGAGATGGCTGGATGGCATCACTGACTCGATGGACGTGAGTCTGAGTGAACTCCGGGAGTTGGTGATGGACAGGGAGGCCTGGCGTGCTGCGATTCATGGGGTTGCAAAGAGTTGGACACGACTGAGCGACTGAACTGAATATTCCATTATATATGTGTATATATGTGTATGTATATATATATATATATGTATATATATGAGTGTATATATATACATCTTTAAAATTTTTTTAAATTTATTTTTGACTGCACTACATGGCACGTGGGATCTTAGTTCCCCCACCAGGAACTTAATTCATACCCTCTGCAGTGGAAGTACAATCTTAACCCTTGGACCACCAGGGAGTTCTCCATACCATATCTTTTTTTTTTTTTTTGAATTGTTTTATTTTATTTATTCGACACACAGCATGTGCGATCTTAGTTCCCCAACCAGGGATCAAACCCATGTTCCCTCCATTGGGAGCTCAGAGTCTTAACCACTGGACTACCAGGGAAGTCCCAAACCACATCTTCTTTATCCATTACTCTGAACAGACTCAATTTTTTAAATGACATACTTTAATTGTAAGATCAACGGATGATATCTCCCTCATATTGATATAATGGAGTATTTACTTCTTCCCCCCAAAGTATCTGCTAAGTCTTTCACTAAGCTGGCTCCAAGTTAGACATTCCCCTCTCTGAGAAATTAACATGTACAGCAAAAGTCTGTGCCCCAAATGACAGTTATACCTGGATGAGGAAACAGGTTCTGTGAAGTTCTGAATGCTATGTTATGTATTCAAACTTTATCAGAACTCAGAAGGGAGAGATCAAAGTGTCCCTGAGGGCTAGAGAGATATATTAGTTTTCTATTGCTGCTGGAACATACTACCAAAACTTAGTGACTTAACACAAATATAATCTCTTTTAGAGAGGCCAGAGGTCTAAAGTCAGTTTCTCAGGGCTAAAGTAAAGGTGTCAGTAGGGCTGAAGTGAAAATGTTAGTTGCTTAGTCATGTCTGACTCTTTGCAACCCCATGCACTGTAGCCTGCCAGGCTCCTTTGTCCATGGGATTCTCCGGGCAAGAATACTGGAGTGGGTTGCCATTCCATCCTCCAGGGGATCTTCCTGACCCAGGGATTGAACCTGGGTATCCCAAATTGCAGGCAGATTCTTTACCTTCTGAGCCACCAGGAAAGTGTCCAGTAGGGCTAGTTCCTTCTATAAGCTCTGAGGGGGATTTGTTTCCTTGCCTTTTTCAGTTTCTAGTGACCTTCTGTATTCCTTGGCTTGTGGCCCTTTTCACCATCTTCAAAGCACATCATTCCAGTGTCTGCTTCTACCATTGTATTACCTGCTTCCCTGAATCTGATTCCTCCTGCCGTCCTCTTAAAAGAACTGTTGTGATTACATCAGGCAGACATGGATAATTTCCCCACCTTAATATCCTCAATTTAATCATATCTGCAAATTCCCTTTTGCCATATAAGGTAACACATTCACAGGTTCCAGGTATTAGGAAGTGGGGATATTGTGTGTAGATGGGTATTATTCAGCCTCCCATAGCAGGCTGAATGTGCTTCCTGTAGAGGCATGTGGGCTGGCCTAAACAATTGGCAGGGCCTGTAGAAGTGGGTGGAGACAGCATCTAGTGAGGAGGTAGATGCGTGCTATGTAGTCTGCTCCTAACTGGGCAGGATCTTCTTTCTTCTGTGTATGATTCAATAGACATGTGCCCAAGGCCCACTGTGAGCCTAGACCCTCTTCGCTGTACCTGTTTGAGTATTCTGTATTTTGCAAGTACCCACTATGTGTTACTGACCAGGGATCAATGCCCTGGACGTATAGCAGCAATGGAGACCATTGGCATTGAGTGCTCGTGGATCTTTAAAAAATTCACTCCTTGTCTACATTTTTGGGCACCTCCAAGTGCCAGATATTATGTTAAGCTTTTGGACACAGATAACTGACATATAGTTCGCTTATCCAGGGTATCTTTTTATTTTTTCTTTCTCAAGTTTCATATCATGAACAGGACTCCATTTATAACTGACAAAAAAACCAAAACAGTATCTATATGAAAATATAAAGGAGTTGGTTTCAATGCCTTAGAGGAAAGTGAATCTAAAGTGCACTTTTTCTTGTTTTAGTGCAGATGAGAGTTAGACAAGGTAAGAAAGACATCCTTTGTTTTGGAGGTGATTGCAAAAACGTAGATGTTTTCCAGGAAAGGGACAGATATCAGAGAATGGAGATAACCAGAATTCTAAGTGAGGACAAACTTTGGGACCTGGGCTTTGTAAAAATTCCTAGTAGGCTCTGAAAGTTCAGTGCAAATGCTGATTTAAAGATGAACTGGTCTACGGCCATACCACCCTGAATGTGCCTGATCTCATAAAGATGAACTGTATGTTCTTCCTTAAATCTTTCTTTCTTTCATGCTTGCCCAATGTTATGCCATAGCACATTTCTGAGAGTTCTCATCACCACATCAGGGGGTCCTCTACTCTTTAAAGTTGTTTCAAGGGGAACTTGTCACTCGTCAGGGATACACAAACAGCCCCAGAGTAGGTCCTATGCTAGCCTCAAAAGTAAAACATAAGGGAGAAAAAAAATGTGATTGGGTTTGTAGTTTGGAAAACCCAGTTTATGCATTTAAAGGTCAAAAGTGTGCTACAAAATATGGGCTTTGCACTCACATCGTTCGTGCTCACATCCCAGCTTAAGGCTTTTACCCACTGGGTGGCATTTCTCAGTGATTCCTTGGACTTGTCTGTGAAATGGGGACAAAAATAGTACCTAGGGTATCAGGGTGTTATTAAGGATTAAAGTATTTAACATATTACTCAGCATTTAGTAAGTTCTCAGTAAATGTTAATTGCCATTCAGTGGGAAAGATGTTATTTAAACTTATATGGGTACATCTTTTTAGTCTTTAAATCAAAGTAAGAGAAAATGATGATTAAAGTTGCTCCTTTTTCTCAGAAACCTGAAAGAAATCACCCAAAGCCAAAACAAATCAAGTGACTTACAGAAAATGGTGCAAAACAAGTCAAATGATTTATAGAAATTGGTGTTTACTGAGTCATTGGCAGGTTCCTCCTTCCTTGCATTTTCCTTAGCCATTTATTTGAATCCTGGAATATGTGTTCAGATTGACCTCAGTCTCTTTATGAAGAGATATTTCAGAATCCAGATCTGCTGCCAAACTATGTCAAAGAAGGGGGAAAAGTTTGAAACAATCAAGGAAGAATATTAATCATAATGTTAGCTTCCATAACACAACTAACATTTGTATTCACCTATGGTTGCCTCATGCGAAGAGTTGACTCATTGGAAAAGACTCTGATGCTGGGAGGGATTGGGGGCAGGAGGAAAAGGGGACGACAGAGGATTAGATGGCTGGATGGCATCACAGACTCAATGGACGTGAGTTTGAGTGAACTCCGGGAGTTGATGATGGACAGGGAGGCCTGGCATGCTGCAACTCATGGGGTCGCAAAGAGTCAGACACGACTGAGCGACTGAACTGAACTGAACTGAACTGATGCCTGCCAAAGAGCTTTTTCACCTGTTTTAGTTCATATGGTTCTCAAAACAATCCTATGAGGTACCTATGCTGGGTGTTATTATTAATTTGGTTTTACTGATGAAAATACTAACATTGAAAGAAATTAGATAATGTATCTAAGATGACACGGAAAATAAGCGGCAAGGTAAATGACTCCATATTTGTGCCTTTAGAAAAAGTCATTACTCTATGCTATCAGCATCACTGTGAAACAATGTATATAAAAATAAACACACCTTGTTCTACGTAACCAGAGAGGGTTGTTTTTCACAGTGGTCACTTTTTTTTTTACAGTGGTCACTTCTGTACAAGCATTTTTAGGATTCTTTTCCAGTTATGACACATATACATACACACGCACATTTCATTATTTTTTGATTCCTTCCCATTGTTGGTCCAAAATGCCGAGTAATTCATTAACCTTAGGTTTCAAATGACTTTTTGCTATCTTAAAAACTCAAATCTGCCCTTTTCAGATGTGACTTGAGACCAATAAAGATATTCAGATAAGATCCACAGGCCCTCATGATACAGCCAAAAGATTTTAAACCAGAGTAGCCTTGATGTATTGGGATAATGTATCACTTCCTCAGGGGACTATTTTGAAGGGCATCATCCCTCATTTGAGTTTGAAAGTTCTGGTATGTTTGTTTAAACACAAGGGTCATATTACTTTATAGTTGTGGTTTTAGGAAGTCAGTAAAATAAATCCCTTTCTTCCTCGCCCAAATTAACTACCAATTGAGAAATGAGACCTGGAAAGCAGATAGGCAGAGATCAAAGTGTGAACTATTACTGAGAAACTGATGAGAGAACTGATTTCTTAGCTGTGGCCAAAAGGTTAGCAACCTAACCCAGGTTGCCAGCAACCTAACCCAAAGTTGGAGAGGTTTTCTCACCAGACACCCCCACCCCCATGGTGGAGCCTGTCTCACTAAGGTCTCATGCCAAAGAGGGGCAGAGCAGTGTGTCTGAATTCTACAGCCAGACTGATGACAGCTGTTGAAGGGTTGAGAGGGCAGAGGAGGGTTGGGTGCAGGGAGCAGGAGAGAGATGTGAATACAAAGCCCATGTTTGTTCCAGTACATCAAGAAGAATTTTGGATCATGCACAAATAATCACTGGGTAAGGTAATGAGTGATAACAGCTTGGAGGCTGAAGAGATTGTTCCATCTGGGAAATCAGGGAAGTATTTTGGAGGATATGGCATTTGAAGTAGGCACTGTGTAGGATTTAAACACTCACAAATGAAGAAAGGACTCTCTGGGAAGAGAGAACAGTATAACCATAGATAAGGTGATTGATGAGAAATTATCAGGACTTGAAAGGTAAAGGAATTGAAAATAGTACATATGGAAGTCACATTGGGTTGGGATGGGGTAAGCACCATTTCCTTTCTTTTTGCAAAGTGTGTGTTCGTCTGGGTGCGTTGGCTCTTCGTTGCAGCGCTTCAGATCTTCCGTCGTGGCACATGGACTTTAGCTGTGGCGCAGGCTCTGGAGCGCAAAGGCTCAGTAGTTGGAGGCGCAGGCTCTGAAGCGCAAAGGCTCAGTAGTTGGCACACATGCTTAGTTGCTCCGAGGCATGTGGGATCTTAGTTCCCTGACCTGGGATTGGACCCATGCTCCCTGCATTGCAAAGTGGATTCTTAACTACTGGACCACCCAAGAAGTCCCAGCAGTATTTTCAAAGTTCAGTTCAGTTGCTCAGTCATGTTCGACTCTTTGTGACCCCATGAATCGCAGCACACCAGGCCTCACAGGAGTGTGCAAATAACTGTGAGGGGTCAGGGAAATACCACAATCAGACCTAATGTCAAAATTTTAAGCCTAGGTAGCTGTTAAAGAATGATGATGGCATTAATAATATATGAAAGTCAGGCAGTGAGGCTGGTTTTTATAGTTATTTATTATTGAACATGTTTATTTGGATGTACTATTTATTAGAGGTAAATACTTATTTTCATGATTTATCCATTCATTTAAGTAATAGCTTTTATTGAGTCTTTATGATGTGCTAGGAGGTAGGGATTTAATAGCAATCAAACATAGCATGGAGCCTGCTCCTCAAGTGGATGGGGGAACAGGTCACACTAGATCACATGATGTGAAATTGCTACTGTGGTAATGACGACAGTGGAGATGTTCAAGGTGCTTTGAAGGTCTATAATAAATAAGGGGGTCTTACCTGGTTATGAAGATAAGGACATATTTAATGAAGTGACACCTGAGCTGAGATCTGAGAGATAAGTAAGAGTTAACTGGACCAAGAAGAAAATTTGCACTGCAGGCATGGGGACATTCACATAATGGGCTATTTGTTGTTTGTTTGTTGTGAATCGATGAGTTGTGTCAGTTTCTTTTGTGACTTCATGGACTGTATCCCGCAAGGCTCCTCTGTCTATGGGATTTCCCAGCAAGAATACTGGAGTGGGTTGCCATTTCCTTCTCCAGGGAGTCTTTCTGACCCAGGAATTGAACCCATGTATCCTGCATGCAGGTGGATTCTTTACCACTGAGCCATCAGGGAAGCTCCTAATGGAACTTTGCACAGCAATAGTTTCCCAGGTGGTGCTAGTGACTCAGAGCAGAGAGGGTGCCCCTCAGGCCTCTGGACAGGAGGGAGGGAGGGACAGATGGAAGGCCAAGGCTCCTGCACTGTGCAGAGGCGGGGAGGTGGTGGAGTAGAGGTGGGAGCCGAAAGCGCAGTGTCTTGGGCTGGGCCTCTCCCTCGGCCCTCGGTCTTCTTCCTTTGCCACACCCAGCCTCTGAGGCCGCTGTCCCCCTCGCTCACCCCTGGTATGATTATTTCGTCTGCTGGATGTGGCTGTTTTGTGTGG
This sequence comes from Oryx dammah, assembly GCF_014754425.2. Taxonomy (NCBI): domain Eukaryota; kingdom Metazoa; phylum Chordata; class Mammalia; order Artiodactyla; family Bovidae; genus Oryx; species Oryx dammah. Next base: position 39,518,900 of record NW_024070185.1, read on the forward strand.
CACTGTGTGCTGCCCCGCCCCTCTCCAGTCCCCCATGTGTGCACCCCCACTGAGATGTATGCCCCTTGCCCCTCCCCATGTTAATAATTTATATATTAAATTATTATTTAACATATCAGTTAATATCCACAGATTATTTATATAAATATGTTTATATATTATTTAATATTAATAGCATTAATATTATTCATGTATATTAATATTTGTTAATTAATCCCCAAGGAAACTAACCAAACAAAAACATCCTCATGACTCCACAGGGAAAAAAAACAGAATCCTCCTGCCAGTGCAAGAGACACAAGAGATGTGAGTTCAGTCCCTGGGTCAGGAAGATCCCCTGGAGGAGGAAATGCCGACCCACTCCAGTATTACTCCCTGGAAAATCCAATGGACAGAAGAGCCTGGTGGGCTACAGTCCATGGGGTAGCGAAAAGTCTGGCATGACTGAGCGCACCATCCTAATCCTCCTGCACTGCAGCCTGGCTCTTTACCACCGAACCACCAGGGAGTCCCCTAATGGAATATTACACGGCAATAAACATGAGTAACTATGCTGCTCACAAGTAGTTGGGACTCATGACTGTAGATGGATATCGGTAACATAATGTTGGGTGGGAAAAAAAGCTATACTTCATGACACCTTTTAATAAAGTTTAAAAACGAAAAAAATTAAACACATCACTTGGGTATACAAATATACGTGATTTTTTTTTTAAGGCAATGAAAAATAAGAAAATTTACAGAGTGAAAATTCAGAGGAGGAGTCATGGGGGAAGGGATGGGAGGTTCATAACGGGACCTGCAAAGTGTAAATTTTTGTAAAACATGGTGTTCTAGATATTGGGGTGGATGGGAAGTTCCAAAGAGTTCATTATATTATTTAAATTAAATAAAGAGGGCCACATACCAGCCAATTTTAATGGTGTGAAAACTAAGGATTATGAGTAATGCAGTTTTGGGCACCTGATTTTTTTTTTTTAAGGGATTATGCTAAGTATTAGAGACTTAAAGAATATTGGGATAGCTGGCATAGAAATGCAGAGGGGGAAAGATATGAAATGAGGCTACAGAGATGGCTGAGCTCTGGACCATCTTGTAGGCTTTTCAGTCAGTTTTCCCATTATACCAAGAGCTGTGGGAACCATTGAAGAGTTTTAACCAGGAGACAGGCTTCAAAATTTGCATCTTGAAAAAATTCACTTTGCCTTCAGTATAGTGACCAGACTGAAGAAAGACCAGAATGAACGTGGATGAATCACTTAGAATTGTCTAGACATAAGGTAGTGGGAGCTTAGGATGAGGTAGCTGTTGCAGTGGTAAGATGGTGAGACTGGTGTTGGTGATGTTAATGGTGATAGTGGTTGCGGTAGTCTTGGAGGTGATGGTGGTTTCAGTGTTGAAAATAGAGCTAAATGGACAGGTCTGAGAATATTTAGGAAGTGAATCTATAGAATTTAGGGGTAGAAGTACTTGATCAATAAAGTGATATATGTTTTGATGGAAAGGAAGACAAGACAACAGGGATAATCCCTCAACTTTTGACTTGTCAATTAGGTGGGCATGGTGCAGGAAGGAGAAATCAGTGATTCAGTTTGGGGCATGTTGCGTTTAAGATGCTTTTTCAAGTTCTAGTTCTTTTGCAGCTCTTTTCCACAGATAGTGATTCACTTTCCTCTTTGTTCCCTAAATGAGAGCTCACAAACTCAAATCCTTTTGGGGGCCAGGTGCGTAATTGGAGTGAATGAACTGGAGCAAGTGAAGCAGGCTGAGTCAGAGCCAGATTCAGAATGGTGAGGACTTCAGTGACCTGTAGAAAATATGACCCATCAAAGAGGGGGTGGTGGTGGCTGCAATTCAGCCTAAGTGTTGTTGATTCAATTTTTCAAGAGGAGCCAAAAAAATCATGATTTTAATGTTTATTGTTGTTGTTTAGTTGCTAAGTCATGTCTGACTCTTTTTCAACCTCATGGACTGTTTCCCCACCAGTCTCCTCTTTCTATGGGATTTCCCAGGCAAGAATACTGGAGTGGGTTGCCATTTTCTTTCCAGGGGATCTTCGCAATGCCAGGGTTGAACCTGCATTTCCTACGTTAGTGGTGGATTCTTTACCACTGAGCCACCTAGGAAGTCCCTAATGTTTATTAGTTAGTGACTAATTTAACACACCAAAAAACCTACTATAAGGGCTAATTCTGTGGGTGGGCCAAACAGAATTAGTTTGTGATTCATAGGTAACTAGAGAGAATTTTGGTTCTAAATCACTTATTAATATTAATTTATTCATTATATTATTGATCAAGTACATTTCAATACAGTTATTGGGATAGAAAGTTTCTGATAACATAGCACTATTAAGAGCTACTTGCATTTGAATTTTACCAAAATGTACTCTACATACTCTTTTTCTATTCCTTTTCAAATTCTTTTCCCACATAGGTTATTACAGAATATTGAACACAGTTCCCTGTGCTATACATTAGGTCTTTGTTGGCTATCTATTTTATTTTTTAAAAAATCATTTTTTGCTACACTGGGTCTTCAATGCTTTGAGCAGGCTTTTTCTAGCTGTGGTGAGCAGGGGCTACTCTCTAATTGTGGTATGCAGGCCTCTCATTGCGATAGCTTCTCTTGTTACATAAGAAGCATGGGCACTAGCGTGCACAGGCTAAAGTAGTTGTAGCTCTTGGGCTCTAGAGTAGGGGCCGAGTGGTTGTGGAGCGTGGGCTTAGTTGCCCCAAGGCATGTGGAACTTCCCAGGGTATGGACTGAACCTGTGTTGCTTGCATTGGCAGGCAGATACTTAACCACTGGGCTATCAGGGAAGTCCTGGTTGTCTCCTTTACTTTACCTATTTTTTAAACCTTTTTATTTTGTTTTATGATATAGCTGAATGACAGTGTTGTGATAATTTCAGGTGAAGAGTAAAAGGATTCAGCCATACATATACATGTATCCATTCTCTTCCAATCCATCCATTCTCTTCTTTCTTTGATCAATGCAAAGAAATAGAGGGAAACAATAGAATGGTAAAGACCAGAGATCTCTTCAAGAAAATTAGAGATACCAAGGGAACATTTCATGCAAAGATGGGCACAATAAAGGACAGAAATAGTATGGGCCTAATAGAAGCAGAAGGTATTAAGAAGAGGTAGCAAGACTATATAGGAGAAGTATACAAAAAAGATCTTCAAGACCCAGATAATCACAATGGTGTGATCACTCACCTAGAGCCAGACATCCTGGACTGTGAAGTCAAGTGGGCCTTAGAAAGCATCACTACAAACAAAGCTAGTGGAAGTGATGGAATTCCAGCTGAGCTATTTCAAATCCTAAAAGATGCTGCTGCTAAAGTGCTGCATTCAATATACCAGCAAATTTGGAAAACTCAGCAGTGGCCACAGGATTGGAAAAGGTCAGTGTTCATTCCAATCCCGAAGAAGGGCAATGCCAAAGAATGTTCAAACTACCACACAATTGCACTCATCTCACATGCTAGCAAAGTAATCTCAAAATTTGCCAACTGAGGCTTCAACAGTATATGAACCAAGAACTTTCAGATGTTCAAGCTGGATTTAGAAAAGGCAGAGGAACCAGAGATCAAATTGCCAACATCCATTGGATCATTGAAAAAGCAAGAGAATTCCAGAAAAACATCTACCTCTGCTTTGTTGACTATGTCAAAGCCTTTGACTGTGTGGATCACAAAAAACTGTGGAAAATTCTTCAAGAGATGGGAATACCCAGTTGCCTTACCTGCCTCCTGAGAAATCTGTATGCAGGTTAAAAAGCAACAGTTAGAACTGGACATGGGACAACAGACTGGTTCCAAATTGGGAAAGGAGAATGTCAAGACTGTATATTGTCACCCTGCTTATTTAACTTATATGCAGAGTACATCATGAGAAATGCTGGGCTGGATGAAGCACAAGCTGGAATCAAGATTTTAGAAAGAAATATCAGTAACCTCAGATATGCAGATGACATCAAACTTATGGCAGAAACTGAAGAAGAACTAACGAGCCTCTTGAAAGTAAAAGAGGAGAGTGAAAAAGTTGGCTTAAAACTCAACATTCAGAAAACTAAGATCATGGTATCTGGTCCCATCACTTCATGGGAAATAGATGGGGAAACATTGGAAACAGTGACAGACTTTATTTTTTGTGGCTCCAGTATCACTGCAGATGGTGACTGCAGCCATGAAATTAAAAGATGCTTGCTCCTTGGAAGAAAAGTTATGACCAACCTAGACAGCATATTAAAAAGTAGAAACATTACTTTGCAAACAAAGGTCCGTCTAGTCAAAGCTATGGTTTTTCTGGTAGTCATGTATGGATGTGAGAGTTGGACCATAAAGAAAGCTGAGCACCGAAGAATTGAGGCTTTTGAACTGTGGTGTTGGAGAAGACTCTTGAGAGTCCTTTGAACTGCAAGCAGATCAAACCAGTCAATTCTAAAGGAAATCAGTCCTGAATATTCATTGGAAGGACTGATGCTGAAGCTGTAATTCCAATCCTTTGGCTACCTGATGTGAAGAACTGATTCATTTGAAAAGACCCTGATGCTGGGAAAGATTGAAGGCAGGAGGAGAAGGGAACAACAGAGGATGAGATGGTTGGATGACTCAATGGACTTGAGTTTGATTAAACTCTGGGAGTTGGTGATGGACAGGGAGGCCTGTCATGCTGCGGTACATGGGGTCGCAAAGAGTATAACAGTGTGTACGTGTCCATCTCAAAGTCCCTAACTATACCTTCTCCCCATCCTTCCCCCCAGCAATGGTTATCTACTTTAAATATGGCAGTGTATACATTTCAATCCCAAACTCTGTCCCTTTTCCCTCCCTTCCCCTTCCCCACTGTAAACATAAGTTTATTCTTTATATACTCAGTTTTAGAACTTCATTTTTTGATATTTAAAATATTCATTTTGAAAAATATTAAATCCTCAGAAGAGTTGCAAGAATAAAATGATTCCTTTACCCAGATTCACTGTTTGTAAGCATTTCTTCACATTTGAGTTCTCTTTCCCCGACCTCCTCAGCCACTGCCCCCCCGCATCTAAACCATTCTAGAGTTAGTTGCAGGCATCATCCCTGGTGGCTCAGAGGGTAAAGCGTCTGCTAGCAATGCGGGAGATCCGGGTTTGATCTCTGGGTCGGGAAGATCCCCTGGAGAAGGACACGGCAACCCCACTCCAGTATTCCTGCCTGGAGAATCCCATGGACAGAGTCTGGTGGGCTATATATATAGTCCATGGGGTCACAGAAAGTCAGACATGACTGACTGACTTCACTTTTTCATGACCTCAAATACTTTGGTGTATATTCCCTGTACAGTGACATTCTCTTACATACTACAATGTAATGGTTAAAACTCAGGATTGATACAATACTATTATCTAATATACAGTTAATACTAAATTTTATAATCTTTTTCTGATCCAGAAACCAGGGTGAATCATCCATGGTATTTGGTTTTCACGTATACTTACTCTCCCTTAATCTGGAACAGTTTTGCATGTCTTTTATGACGGTGATTTTTTCGAAGAGTACAAGCAAGCTGCTTTTGAGAATGCCCCTCAATTTGAGTTTGCTTGATTGTTTCCTCATGATTAGATTCAGGTTATGCATTTTTGTCAGGAATACTATGTAAGTATTGTTGTGTCCTCAGCACATCACATCAGGAGGTACATGATGTCACTTTGATCATTTAGGGTGGGTTGTACCTGCCAGATTTCCCCACTTGCAGGAACTTGCTGTCTTTGTAATCAGCAAGTAATCTCTGGGGAATGGAATCAGTTTGAGACACTGCAAATATCTTATTCACCAACAACTTAACATCCCATAGATTTGGCGGCCACTGAACATTCGCATCTGAATCTATTCCTACTATGGAGGTTGCAGATTTGTGATTTTTAAAAAATCTTCCGCGTGTATTAGCATTCCACTGTAAAGAGGAGATTTGTCCTCCCATTTATTTGTTTGTTTACTCTGTCTTTCTGTATCTGCATAGGCACTTGGTTGTTTTGTCTCCAACGTTTTCTAACCTGCTGCTGTTTTTATGCTAAAGTTGCCCACGGTTTTCTGCCAAATTGCCTGCACCTTCAAGCTGGCTCCTGTGTTCTCTGACATCTCCCTGTCAGTTTTTGAGGATTTACTTTCTGCCACAAGATACTATGGCTTGCTTTGTATTTACTTTCCCAGTCCTGGTCCTGGAATCTGCCATTTACCTAAAGGGCGCTGCTTGCATTTACTGAGGAATGTGTTTAGAAATACAAATCAGAGACTAGGTGTGCGAATCACTCAGTTCAGTTCAGGTCAGTTCAGTCACTCAGTTGTGTCCGACTCTTTGCGACCCCATGAATCGCAGCACGCCAGGCCTCCCTGTCCATCACCAACTCCCGGAGTTCACTCAAACTCCTGTCCATCGAGTCCGTGATGCCATCCAGCCATCTCATCCTCGGTCGTCCCCTTCTCCTCCTGCCCCCAATCCCTCCCAGCATCAGAGTCTTTTCCAATGAGTCAACTCTTCACATGAGGTGGCCAAAGGACTGGAGTTTCAGCTTTAGCATCATTCCTTCCAAAGAAATCCCAGGGCTGATCTCCTTCAGAATGGACTGGTTGGCTCTCCTTGCAGTCCAAGGGACTCTCAAGAGTCTTCTCCAACACCACAGTTCAAAAGCGTCAATTCTTTGGCTCTCAGCTTTCTTCACAGTCCAACTCTCACATCCATACATGACCACTGGAAAAACCATAGCCTTGACTAGATGGACCTTTGTTGGCAAAGTAATGTCTCTGCTTTTGAATATGCTATCTAGGTTGGTCATAACTTTTCTTCCAAGGAGTAAGCGTCTTTTAATTTCATGGCTGCAGTCACCATCTGCAGTGATTTTGGAGCCCAGAAAAATAAATTCTGACACTGTTTCCACTGTTTCCCCATCTATTTCCCATGAAGTGATGGGACCAGATGCCATGATCTTCGTTTTCTGAATGTTGAGCTTTAAGCCAACTTTTTCACTCTCCTCTTTCACTTTCGTCAAGAGGCTTTTTAGTTCCTCTTCACTTTCTGCCATAATGGTGGTGTCATCTGCATATCTGAGGGTATTGATATTTCTCCCAGCAATCTTGATTCCAGCTTGTGTTTCTTCCAGCCCAGCATGTCCAATGATGTACTCTGCATATAAGTTAAATAAGCAGGGTGACAATATACAGCCTTGACGTACTCCTTTTCCTATTTGGAACCAGTCTGTTGTTCCATGTCCAGTTCTAACTGTTGCTTCCTGACCTGCATATAGGTTTCTCAAGAGGCAAGTCAGCTGCTCTGGTATTCCCATCTCTTTCAGAATTTTCCACAGTTTATTGTGATCCACACAGTCAAAGCCTTTGGCATATCACTATTGAATGTCATTGATCCTAGGTGCTTTCAGTGGACAGAACTAGGAGGCATGTGTTTTCTGAAAAATTAATGGGTTCATTCTGATACTCCTAATTCCAGTCAACACTAGAGGGCTCTTACTTGCTTCCGCCTCAGTGTATTTTTCTTCCCCCACAGTGGGTACCTGGCTCCTAGTAACATCAATGTATTTGCTTATTTAAAGAATGTATTTTAATGCAAGAGAGTTTTCCTCTTATCCTGCCTCCTTTCCCAGCTAATGGGATAATTTATTTTGACATTCCTCAGTTCCTATAATTTTTCCTAGTTAACTTTTCCCCCACATTTTAAGCATGTTAAGATTTATATAAGTGTATCTTTGCAAAGATTTCACCATGTAGAGATACTGTGTTAATCTTATCTATCATTAATCATGTGGAAAGCAATTCCTTTGTTTTGAGTGAGGCTGAAATGAGGGTTATTGACAATAACTTCCATCTACTTGGCAGTTCACACTTTGCAAAGTACTTGTTTACATGTACGACTTCATTTACTTTTAATGGTTTGAATTCTTTAAGTCCCAGACAAAATGAGGAATACAGAAACTGAGAGCTTCATGAGTGTTTCACAAGGTAGGACTCAAATAATACCTGCTGATTTTTAAGAAGATGCATTTAGAATCTGGCAGATGAAAACTGGTATTATATAAAATCATGCATAATCCTCACTAATAGATGATCTAAAATCTTTTTTAAACACCCAAACTTTATTTTTAATATTTTCGGCCACACCATGCAACTTGTGGGATCTTAGTTCCCTGACCAGGGATTGAGCCTGGCCCCTAAGCAGTGAGAACCTGAGTCCTAACCACTGGAATGCCAGGGAATTCCCTAGATGATCTAAAAATTTTATACTCACCTCAGCACTTCTTGCCATTGCCATTTTGTAGGAATCTGTGTCTTTCTTAGATTGATATTTTAAAAATACATCTGCTTTCTAAACATACACCAAATTAAAAATGCCTTTAATGTAGTGGTTCTCAAATGTGGCTGTATCACTGAGCCACAAGGGAAGCTTGGGTCACAGTTACACAGAAGGTAGCTTGATCTGGATCTGCATTCTGATTTAAACATTGATACTTGTCAGACACAACTGAGTGACTGAGCATGTACTTAAAGTTTGGGCTTCCCTGGTGACTCAGCGGTAAAGAATCCGCTTGCCAGTGCTGGAGATGCAGGTTTGATCCCTGTGTCAGGAAGATTCCCTGGAGAAGGAAATGGCAAGCCACTCCAGTATTCTTGCCTGGGAAATACCATGGACAGAGGAGCCTGGTGGGCTACAGTCCATGGGGTCTCAAAGAGTCAGATATTACTTAGCAACTAAACAAGAACAGCAACTTAAAGTATGCAAGAATGTGTTTTGAACTTGACCTAGCAGTTGAAAAGTACCGAGCACATTATTTTATCTTTTTCATTAGCCAGCCATATTCTCTTTATTCTAAGATTTACCTGATTTTCATGTTTCAGTATTTCTAAAATCATGTCATGACCTAAAATTAAATGTGTGTGTACATGAGTGTACACACATTCATTGTAATGGCTATATCTAGAGCAGGGTTCTTAAAACTGAGTGTGCATCAGAAATATTTGATTACTTGTTATAAATGTGAAGTCTTAGGCTGGTTTGGGGCTTTTTGAAAAGGCTAAGGTTAACCAGCACGCTGGATGATTCTGATTCATCAGGTCCTTGGACTTTGCTTTGAGCAGTAGTTTACAAAGAGTAGACTTAGCTCCTCCCCCCGCCCCAAACTATGTCTATATCACCTAGGAACTTGTTAGATATGTACATTCTCAGACCCTACCCTGGACTTACTGAACCAGAAACTCTGAAAGTGGGGACGAGCGTCTGTATTTTTACAGGCCCCTAGGAATTCTGGGACTTCCCTGCTGGCTCAGATAGTAAAGAATTCACCTGGAATGCAGGAGATCTGGGTTTGATCCTAAGGTTGGGAAGATTCACTGGAAGAGGGCATGGCAACCTTCTCCAGTATACTTGCCTGGAGAACCCCCATGGACAGAAGAGCCTGGCGGGCTACAGTCCATAGTGTCACAAAGAGTTGGACTGAGCGATTAAGCACTGCACAGGAATTCTGGTGTAAGATAAAATTTCAGAACCACTATTTTGAGGAACACTGCCAGTGTTTGCCATCCTTCTTTGATGATAAGAATCACCTTGCATGCTTTAAAAATCCCACATCTGGGCTCCATCCTGGATCTACTGAATTAAAATTCCACGGAGGGTGGGAAAGTTCCAAAGGAACAGGTAGAATCTGTAAATTAACAAGCTTCTCAAGTGATTCTTATCTTCAAACAAATTTGGGAAATACTGAGGTGGAAAAGCCACGGATTTGCCAATCCACAGCCTTATATTCCCTGTTTAGGTTTATCTTGGGTTTTGTGTATATCACTGTATTTAAATTTTATAACACCTTTAGGAACTAGAGACTATTATCAAACCCATTTTATAGATGACAAAACTGAGGTTTGAAGAACTTAAAAAACACACTGGGTCATTTAAATAGTAAACCAGAGAGTTGGAACTCAAATTAGGAACTTTCTGACTCCAGAGCCTTTGTTCTTGAACTGTTGTAAGATAACTGCAAATCATTGATGTTGTTGTTACAATGTAGTATAGCCTTGTGGATAGATACTTGCCCAGAGACATTCCTTGGGTCAATACTTCAGTGTTGCCACCTGTAATCCCAACCCATCCTTGACCTCCCTTTGTTTACTCCTTCCTTTACTGTTATATTCACTATACTCTTATTGATGAAAAGTATCCATCCTCTTCTGTTGTTGTTCAGTTGCTCAGTCATGTCTGACTCTTTGCAACCCCATGGACTGCAGCACACCAGGCTTCCCTGTCCTTTACCATCTCCCACAGTTTGCTCATACTCATGTCCATTGAGTTGATGGTGCCATCAACCGTCTCATCCTCTGCTGCCCCGTGCTCTTCCTGCCCTCAATCTTTCCAAGCATCAGCATCTTGTCTTTTAAGCCTCTTCATTACTCATCTGTTGCTTCTTCTCACAAAAGGATTGTATTTTGTGAGTCAAAAGACATGCCTCAAGACACTATTTCAGTCTCATTTCTTCTGTGAAGAACCCCTGACCACACTAAGCAGCAGTGACTTCTCCCTTCTAGGATTTACAGTGACATTCTTGGCCTGCACTATTTAGTCCCCATCATGGTGTGTCCTGCTTACACATCTTAATCTTTCATCTAGATCTGAAGGTGCTGCTCTGGCCCTGGCCAAGTAGTAGGAGTGCTAAAATATCTGTTGACCTTCAATAATGTCAGTGTAGTTTAAGACTCACAAAAAATGAAGATGGATTTTTACATGGACGGAGGAGCCTGGTAGGCTACAATCCATGGGATTGCAAAGAGTCGGACATGACTAAGCGACTTCACTTTCACTTAACCACCCAAACTGATCTACACATTCAATGCAATCCTATCAAATTCAAATGTCTGTATAGCACAAGGAATTCTACTCAATACTCTGTAATGGTACATAAGGGAAAAGAATCTTATAAAGAGTAGATACAATATATGTATACGCATAACAAATTCACTTTGTTATATATCTGAAACTAACACAATGTTGTAAAATAACTATATTCCAATAAAACCTTTTAATTCCCCCCCAAAAAAATGAAGATGGATTTTTAAAAGCAATTAAGACAAGTTGTTGGATTCTCTTCCTGGAGAATCTGTGAAGGGGGTTACACTGACTGTCATGTGAGCCATCAGTGGGTTGTTTGCAAGGGTAGATGAATTTAATGATTATTCCTTCAAATTTAGTTTACAGGAATCTTATCCACTCTTCCAGACTTAGAAAAAAAGGGGGGGGGCGGCGAGAATCTTGTTTTGGTGAGGATGGAATGACAGTTTGGGAGAGGGGGGTGGAGATGTGGTGCATGCTTTGTAAAGGGGAATGGCTTTAATTAAAAAAAAAATTTCATTGTCATCTCATTCCAGACTAGAATGTATTTTCTTTTCAGAATACTATGGCTAATGCCTATTGTGGCTGCCTTCCAGATGTTGAGGTTTTGGAACAACAGCATCCCACGAGGTAGCATGAGACTTGCTAGTTCTGGAAGAACATGTCCAGGTGTCTCTGAGCTAGGGTCAGGGCAGTGCTGGGGAAAGGGCTCCACCTACTGACCGTCCAGAGTCACACTGTTTCCTGGCAGAAACCTTTAGTGGGGTTTGACTCCGAGCTCTTGCCTCAGAGAGGGTGGCCCCAGAGGCCCAGGGGGGGTTCTCTGCCAACACTCACTGTGCTTCATGCGGAAATTCACGAGCATGTAGCCACACAAAGTGAGGTATTCCAAGAGTATGTTTTCTGTGAGAATCTCTTTCAGGAAATGGGTTTTCCTTTGAGGAAAAATATCAGCAGCCTCACTGTGGAAAAGGGTAGAACTACTATTTGGTTGAATATTGTTATGTAAAGTTATGGTTCCATCACATGGATTTCAGAGACATCTGTGTTATTAAGGGATGGACAAAACAGAGGGTGATCTTTAGGACTTAACTCTGTTTTAGAAGAATTTGAATCCATTAGTGGTTTAAATAATTAGTGGTCCATTTCATTTAAAAGTAAAATTATATTTTCTAGCATAAAGAAAATTTTATTCTGTTTTTTAGTGTATGTTGATGGAAGTGACGAGACCCTGACAGAAAGGGTGCTAGTATCTCAAGCGTTCAGTGTGAAGTTCCTTGTTTAGTTGATAGTTATAATTGTTTATCTTCTCAAGACCCTACTGGGTCACTTTGAAAAGTGTGTTAGAGGTTGACTAGATGGACAGGTGGGACTTGTTCCTTCCACCTTGCAGATGCATCTAGGACACTTGATCATAGGCATGAGAAAGGCTGCTTCCTAAGTCAACTGTGATCCAAAATCAGACTCTTTCGCTGTTTTGGTGGGAGTGGCATCTTAAAGAAAACATGTTTTCATTGAGTCGGTACACAGGGGAATGTGAGAGAGTGGGAGGACTAAGAGAGGAGAAGGAGATGTTCCTGCGGCAACTGGAAAAGGACTTCACAAGCTACATCTTGGCAAAGTGACTTTCAGGGGCGTCCCACTATCACCCTCAGCAACACTTAATCCCTGGGGAATTCCAGCCCTTTGGACCCTGATAAGCAAAATCACACTTAACCTTCCATTGAGATGCACTACCAGGAGGGTTTTACCTAAACTAGAATGAGAGGAAAGGAGTGCTGCTTAGTATAAAATAGTAGAACTGACAGGCAACACTTACTGGTACCAGGCACTGTGCTAAATGCTTTCCACAGATCACTTCATGGATGCTGCCTACAGTTCAGTGAAGCAGGACTAGCATAGGCTCAGGGTTGGGGATTAAGGAACTTGCCTAATGTCCCAGAGCTAAGGAGTGAGAAGGCTAAGATCTGAACCCAGTTCTGCGGGGCTCTAGAATCAGTACTCTTCCCCATGTGACATTCTGAACCTCCAATCAGAAATTGCTAGTGAAATTATCTTAGAGTTAGGGAAGCTATGAAAGATACCATGGCCCCTCTCTTTTTTAGGTATAGGGAGATTTTCTGTGCTATAGTTGACAGAGAGGCCCCTATTTTCTTTTGACTGAAGACTATGTAGCTTCCTCAAGCTTGTGTGTATATACATGTGTATGCATCTTTTTGTTTGTTTGTTTGTTTGGAGCAGGTTTGTTGAGCCAAGAATAGTAAACTGAAGAAATGGAGAGAAGTCTGCACAATGCCAGGTGATGGAGCCGGAAGTAAAGAGCAATGAACGGGGGTCAGGGATTCTAACTCTGGCTCTGCCATATACAACAACAACAATAATAGTAGCAGCTAACATTTGAGTACTTACAGCGTGTCAAGTACTGTTCCAAACACTTTGTACGTCTTAATTCACTTAATCCTCATGATCATCCTATGGATAAGCACTGTTCTTATTTTACTGATGAGAAAATTGAGTCATACAGAGGTTGTTACTTGCCCCAGGTCATACCAGCTAATAAATGGTAGGAAGCTGGCTTAAAGTCAGGCAGTCTTGGCTTACTACACTAACTATTATGTAATACTGTTTCTCAGCTAACTGATTATGTCAGTTAACTTTTCTAGGTTTTAGTTTTTCCCATTTATAAATTCACTTTTTTTAAAAAAGTAAATGTTGAGTTCCAAACTTATCAGGTAGAGATGGAAAAGGCCATGCACACGGAGTACAAAATGCAAAGAATAAGGAGTCCACATGCCATTGGCAGCACCAGGAAAAGCTGGGGTTGGCACTGGAACTTATCTTATGGCTGAACCTCTTACACTGGTCCTCAAATGGCATCCCAGGCCGAGGTACAGTTCAAGGTGACTTTGGGAACTTTTGGATTGAAGACAGGATATTGGGCACAGAGACACTGCCAGAAGGAAAGAGGTTAAGGAGTCACATTCAGGACCACTACTATCTTAAGTCAAATTCATGTGGGGCGAGACTGGTGGCAGGGAGACCAATGAGAAGGCAGAGAACTGAGGACCTCAAGTTGGATGGAGGAGGTAGGGATTTCACAGTGGGGCCAGATGCCAGAAATATCAGGAGAGAGGGTGGTGAGGGTGGGACAGGGTGGAGGAGGTAGTGAGCCAAATGCAAGTGAGAGGGTGACAATGGCTTGCAGAGGACGGTTCAATTGTTCGCGTCTTCAAGCTAAGATTCCTGTGGACTCTGTACTCAGATATGCTTGACCACAGCTATGGGATTTATATGACTGAAGCTCAGAGCGATGATCTTAGGAGGAATGTGATAATGACAGGTATGGGTCAGGCATTCCCTCCCACTCACAGTATCTTTTGTCAACAGAATATTGCTCTGTGACAGGTTCATGGCTTTCATTTTGGACGGATTTCCCTTCCCCAAGGAGGCAGATGGCTTAGTGCTAGCAGGGTAGACTCTGAAGTCAGAAAACTAGAATAAGTAGAGGAGCTACTGACTAGTTAGTTGTATATCTTGGGCAAGAACTTTCATCTTTCTGTGCCTCCGTGTGTACATGTGTAAAATGGGAATAATATCACCCACTTTATAGAGTTGTTGTGAGGATTAAACAAGTTAATATATGTAAAGCGACTGGCCTGAGTTAGCCCATGCTGCTGCTGCTGCTGCTAAGTCGCTTCAGTCATGTCCGACTCTGTGAGACCCCATAGACGGCAGCCCACCAGGCTCCCCGGGATTCTCCAGGCAAGAACACTGGAGTGGGTTGCCATTTCCTTCTCCAATGGATGAAAGTGAAAAGTGAAAGTGAAGTCGCTCAGTTGTGTCCAACTCTTCGCTACCCCATGGACTGCAGCCCACCAGGCTCCTCCGTCCATGGGATTTTCCAGGCAAGAGTAGTAGAGTGGGGTGCCATTGCCTTCTCTGAGTTAGCCCATAGGAAATATTAATTATTGCTGTTGAGTAAATGAAGGAGCAGAGAGATGAAATGATTGTTCGAGGACTCACAGCTCAGCATTCTAACCCAGGCCCACCTAGCTCCAAGCCTTCCTTAATTTTCACTGTGCCACATTAGGCTGAGAGCAGAGTCTGAACAGAGATAAGAAAGAAGTCAAGAGGACTGTGGAAATACTACAGCAGATGGCAGAAGGATGTAGAGGAATACATGAAGTAGCAAGGAAAAATTATTAGGAAGAACAGAATAAAGAACTAAACCTTTCCTGTTTTTCTGATTATTAAGTTGAAACAGCCTCACTGTAAAAATTAAAACATCATAGAACTAAATTATGTGGTCTAACTTCCTCCCCTGCTTCTCTGTCAGATTTTGAAAAAACAAAAACAAGCACAGGACTTTATGGCATCACAGAAAGCAGGGCAGACTCAAAAGAGCAGAGGCGGCTGACAAAGGCCAGGGCCACAAGGTTTGGTGTTAGGGAGGGCAGCGAGGAGACATCATGGTAGAGGTTCCAGGGGCAGATGAGGCAGATCTGGTAGTTCGATTTGGAGTGAATCTGGGGTGGGAGGGAAGGGGCAGTGGGCATAGGCAGCTCCAAGATGAGGAGGCTGGAGTGGAAAGTTGTGGGAATAGGAAATATTTTGTGCTATAAATCCCTTTGGAAGCCTCATGAAGCTTAGGGACCTCTTCCCAAAAAAAGGTTTTAATACCTAAGATAAAAGACCTGAGATGACAAAAGGTTGCCACTTCTACCCACCAACATCTTGGAATTCAGAACTCCTATAAGACGCTTCCAGTTTTAAGATTTGGTACTTTACTAAAGTTTCTATCCTTAGAAAGAAACGACTTGCTGCCCTCAGAATCCTCTAAATCCTCTCTGTATAGAAACCCAAAGATACCTCCAGAATGCACAATGAGTCTATGTCTCTGGCTCCAGACTAATTTTAGATGAGGATCTCTTCAAGTAATTTGGATACCCTAAATGCAGAGAAGTTGTATAAAACATCAACATTACCAGAGTAGAAAGTGTTTTGGAAACTGTGTTTTGATCAAATCCTCATAATGTTCTCTCCCCAAAATTTCACTGGAAACCAGAGGCGGGTAATCCTGGGTTATTGACTCATCACAAGAAGTTCTTGGTATGCTCCACATGCTTGGAAGACAGCTGATGTGCTTTTCTGTGGTGTTGGATCCATTCCGTCAGCCCCATATGGGCATATTTGGGGTTTAAGTTTGCAAATAAAACTCAGCAAATCACCAGTGACCAAGTGGAGGGCAAGGGGAGGGTTGACAGCAGGTATGATCAGGATGGAACTCAGGGCATATACACTAGAAAAATGAGTTTCTGAGACTTTTCGTATCATCATTCAATCAGAAACTGGCTGAGCCTGCCTATGAAGCCATTATTAATACAGTAGAGAAGGGGTCTACATAAATAATCCCATTTACTGTACAATTTTCATATTTTTGCCTAGCCACAGGAGTATGTCTATAGGAAAAGGGTTATTCTACTTCTTGCTCGTAGCTTGAAGTTAAAATCATCACCCCAACTACATCCATTGTTGGAAGGACTATTTTGGGTTGGCCCTGTGTAATGTGAAATGAAGAAAAAAAGTGTGTAGCTGAATCTTGATATGGAGATCCAGACTTAAAAACATTCTCTGATGGTTTGGCATCCGTGGGATAAATTGGTCATAGTTTTCAACAACTCAGATCAAAGCCAAATGCTGTTTGCATTCAGACAGTGATTCAGGGACCATGTCTTATTTGGTTTCTTTGAAAACAGAGCACAGACATTTTTTCATACCTTTGAGAGAAATCTTTTGGCCGCCAAATTTGTGCCTTGTAAATATTATTGTACCCTAATACACAATTTTACATCTTGTCTCAGATGTCTTTTTAAGTTATTCCACCATCCCCAAGTGAGTGGCTTGTTGCAGGGAGGGTCTCCTGATGTTAAAGAGAAAAAATAGGCCAACTGCTAAAGATAAAAAAAAAAAAAGAGAGTAAATAAAACACATATGGAATGTCTGCTTTCAGAGTTAAAATGTATATGAGTGTGTATGCAAATCAGCCATCCAAATAGAAATCTAGACTGAGCCAACCTTAGGCACAGCTATGAAGGAGAAAAGGCCTTTTATTCCCCTTACTAGATAGTCCCTCCTTGATCACCTCTACCTCTCTTCTTTCTCAGGCTATTTTTGATCCTTCTCAGTAAGAGAATCAATATTCACTTTGGAACTTCTCTCTCTGCCATGCATACACTTCCTTTCACTTCTCAGTTCAGTTCAGTCGCTCAGTCGTGTCTGACTCTTTGCGACTCCATAAACCACAGCACGCCAGGCCTCCCTGTCCATCACCAACTCCTGGAGTCCACCCATACCCCTGTCCATCGAGTCGATGATGCCATCCAACCATCTCATCCTCCATCGTCCTCTTCTCCTCCTGCCCTCAATCTTTCCCAGCATCAGGGTCTTTTCCAATGAGTCAGCTCTTTGCATCAGGTGGCCAAACTAGTGGAGTTTCAGCATCAACATCAGTCCTTCCAATGAACACCCAGGACTGATCTCCTTTAGGATGGACTGGTTGGATCTCCTTGCAGTCCAAAGGACTCTCAAGAGTCTTCTCCAACACCACAGTTCAAAAGCATCAATTCTTCGGCGCTCAGCTTTCTTCACAGTCCAACTCTCACATCCATACATGACCACAGGAAAGACCATAGCCTTGACTAGACGGACCTTTGTTGGCAAAGTAATGTCTCTGCTTTTTAATGTGCTGTGTAGGTTGGTCATAACTTTCCTTCCAAGGAGTAAGCGTCTTTTAATTTCATAGCTGCCATCACCATCTGCAGTGATTTTGGACCCCAGAAAAATAAAGTCTGACACTGTTTCCACTGTTTCCCCATCTATCTGCCATGAAGTGATGAGACTGGATGCCATGATCTTAGTTTTCTGAATGTTGAGCTTTAAGCCAACTTTTTCACTCTCCTCTTTCACTTTCATCAAGAGGCTTTTTAGCTCCTCTTCACTTTCTGCCATATGGTAGTGTCATCTGCATATCTGAGGTTATTGATATTTCTCCCAGCAATCTTGATTCCAGCTTGTGCTTCTTCCAGCCCAGTGTTTCTCATGATGTACTCTGCATAGAAGTTAAGTAAGCAGAGTGACAATATACAGCCTTGATGTACTCCTTTTCCTATTTGGAACCAGTCTGTTGTTCCATGTCCAGTTCTAACTGTTGCTTCTTGACCTGCATACAGGTTTCTCAAGAGGCTGGTCAGGTGGTCTGTTATTCCTATCTCTTTCAGAATTTTCCACAGTTTGTTGTGATCCACACAGTCAAAGGCTTTGGCGTAGTCAATAAAGCAGAAATAGATGTTTTTCTGGAGCTCCTGTGCTTTTTTGATGACCCCGTGGATGTTGGCCATTTGATGAGCTATGGGTGGAGCTTTCGCTTCTACTCCCCTTCCAATGCATGTGTCCTGTGCCCCTTTTCTGTGGGCTTTGCTTGTCAGGGAGGAGTTCCAGGGGTAACGGGAATTATTTAAATGGCAATTCTTTTAAAAAATGAGCTCATAGCCAGTTTTTTTTATTTTAATAAACAGATTTTATTTTTTGAATTGTTTTCTGATTTTGTTTTGTTTATTTAATGGACTTTATTGAGTGTGTATTATACAGAGTGCAATGGCTGTGGTGTAGTGGGAATTATAGAAGGAAATGGCATCCTACTCCAGTACTCTTGCCTGGAAAATCCCATGGATGGAGGAGCCTGGTAGGCTATAGTCCATGGGGTCCCAGAGAATCGAACACGACTGAGCAAATTCTCTAGTTGTTAATTGGGGGTGAGAGTCATATATGCAAAATGTTAAACAGCATGACAACATAGAGTAACAACTTGGAAATGATTTTATCATCTGATTTTATCTTATGAATGCTTATATTGTACATTCAGTGTGGCAGACACTTTTCTAAGTGCCTCTCAATAATAACTCATTTAGTCTAAGACAAATATTTAACTCATGTAGTCTTCAAAACAATGTTCTGTTATTATTGCTACAGTCATTCCTATTCTGAAGATGGAGAGCTAGGCAGGGAGAGGTCAAGTGACTTCCATAGGGTCACTCAGCTATTAAGTTTGGAACCAGGACTAAATTCCAGCTGTTTGGCTCCAGGGTCTGGGTCCTTAAATCATCCTGATGCAGCATCTCCAGCTTTAGGTGATGAGTGCCAAGTGTGAGACAGACATGGGCTCTGAGTTTGACAGCAGGACTCATTCTAGGTGAGCTGAAGTGGTCAGAGTGCTTTATGACAGTGGTTCTTACCCTGGCTGCCCATTACAGTGATCTGGGAAGTTAAAAAAAAAAAAATCCCCATGCTCTGACCAGGTATTAAATCAGAATCTCTAGAGGTAAGGCCTGGCCAGTTATATGAAGTATTCTAAAGGGGCAGACAGCATGGAAACCACTGCAGGGAAAAGGCACCAAACCTGGATCCTGGAAAGTGGGCTGGAGCTCATGAAGTTGGGAGGAGAGAGGGTGGTCAGATGGGAAGTGGGGAGGCAGAGAGAAAGGTCCTTTCTTTTCCCCCTTTTCCTCTTCTCTTCCACCACCATGCTTCTGGATCTTCTTCCAGCCACCCTTCCTTTTTTTCCTCCTGGTTTCTGACTTCATTGTCCCCTTCTTTCCTTTGCTTCTCACCCCTCTCCTTTCAACCCTCTATCCCTTTCCTTCTTACATCCTCCTGCTGCCCAGTCTCTTCCTTTGAGTTCACGACCTTTTGGTCATCTCACTTAACATTGTTCCTCCTCCCAGCAAAAAGAGAGCAGAGGTTGAGGCTTTTGGGTCAATGCAAGACCCATTCATAGTGCTCCTGAATGGAATTAAAGGAAAGCCTGGGAGTACAGATCCAACTTCCAAGTAGTACAATTAGGATTAAATACTGGTAAGAACTGTGCTGTATTCTTTGGGAACAAGAGCACGGGGTATGCCTGGCTCTGTAGTGAGTGGAGAGAGGAGAGCTTGAAAGGTGTCTTAGTTTTCTGTTGCTGTTGTAACAACTTACCCTGAATATGTTAGCTAAAATAATCCATGTTCATATCTTACAGTTTTCTAAGATGGAAGTCTGACCTGAGTCTCACTGGCAGGGTTGTATTTCTTTCTAGATGTTCCAGGAAAGACTCTGTTTCATTGCCTCTTCCAGCTTCTAGAGGCTGTCCACATGCCTTGGTTCATAGTTCCTTCCTCCATCTTCAGAGCTAGCAACACAGAACCTCTCTTGCCATGTTTTCATTACATTACAGTACTTTCTCCACCTCTTTTCTTCTGCCTTTTCTACTTGTAAGAACTCATAATCACATCGGACCCATCTGGAAAATTCAGGATAATATCCCTATATTTAAGGTTATTTTATTAGCAACCTTAGTTCCATTTCCACCTTAATTCCCTTTGCCATGTAACCTAACATATTCACAAGTTCCAGGGATTAGGATATAGACATTTTAGTAGGGATATTAATCTTTCCATAACAGAAAGCCTCACAGAATAGGAGGAGAAATGGACAGTAAAGTTCATTTCATGTAGATAACAGCAGATACAAAGGCATAGGGGCTTTGGAGAGTGTTCAAGGTAGGTTTTGAAGAACTATAGTTTAGTATCACTTTGTAGTATCATGAAACAGGCCATTACATTGCCACTTATACAGTATATATTGTTCTTAAAGTTTACATATTATTATGTTTACCACATATTTCAGCAAAAAAATCTTACAATAAACAGTACTCTTTGAGGGCAATACAGTATTACAGCTAACAGCATGTGCCATGGAGCCATGGAAGGTAGGTTCTAGTCCTATCTCTACCACTTATTAGACTGATACCTATAAAGATTCAGTAAGATCAAGAATCTCAAGTACTTTGCTCTGCCCCTCAGTTCAGTTCAGTCACTCAGTCATGTCTGACTCTGTGACCCCACGGACAGCAGCATGCCAGGCTTCCCTCTCTATCACCAACTCCTGGAACTTGCTCAAAGACTCATGTCCATTGAGTCAATGATGCTATTCAACCATCTCATCCTCTGTTGTCCCCTTTTCCTCTTGCCTTCAATCTTTCCCAGCATCAGGTTCTTTTCCAATGAGTCAGTTCTTCCCATCTGGTGGCCAAAGTATTGGAGCTTCGTTCAGCTTCAGCTTTGGTCCTTCCAATGAATATTCAGGACTGATTTCCTTTAGGATTGACTGATTTGATCTCCTGGCAGTCCAAGGGACTCTCAAGAGTCTTCTCAACACCACAGTACAAAGCATCAGTTCTTTGATGCTCAGCTTTGTTTACAGTCCAACTCTCACAACCATATATGACTACCAGAAAACCCATAGCTTTGATTATACAGACCTTTATAGGTAAAGTAATGTCTCTGCTTTATAATATGCTGTCTAGGTTTGTCATAGCGTTTCTTCCAAGGAGCAAGCCTCTTTTAATTTCATGGCTGCAGTCACCATCTGCAGTGATTCTGGAGCCCAGAAAATAAAGTCTGTCACCATTTCCATTGTTTCCCCATCTATTTGCCATGAAGTGATGGAATCAGATGTCAATCTTAGTTTTCTGAAGCTGAGTGTTAAGCCAACTTTTTCACTCTCCCCTTTCACTTTCATCAAGAGGCTCTTTAGTTCCTCTTTGCTTTCTGTCATAAGGGTGGTGTCATCTCCATATCTGAGGTTACAGATATTTCTTCCTGCAATCTTGATTCCAGCTTGTGCTTCATCCAGGTCTTGTAGGTCTTCATAGAACCATTCAACTTCAGCTTCTTTTGCATTAGTGGTTAGGGCATAGACTTAGATTACTGTGATATTGAATGGTTTGCCTTGGAAGCAAACCAGGATCATTCTGTTGTTTTTGAGATTGCACCCAAGTAATGCATTTTGGACTCTTTTATTGACTATGAGGGATACTCCATTTCTTCTAAGGGATTCTTGTCCGCAGTAGTAGATATAATGGTCATCTCAATTAAATTTGCCCATTTAATCTGGTCCATTTTAGTTCGCTGATTCCTAAAATGTCAACATTCATGCATGCCATCTCCTGTTTGACCACTTCCAATTTGCCTTGATTCATGGACCTAACATTCTATGTTCCTATGCAATATTGTTCTTTATAGCCCTGGACTTTAGTTTCATCACCAGTCACATCCACAACTGGGCATTGTTTTCACTTTGGCTCAGCCTCTTCATTCTTTCTGGAGCTATTTCTCCATTCTCCTCCAGTAGCATATTGGGCTCTGCCCCTGGCACATAATAAATGTGAGCTGCTATTATTTCCGTGGGCTTCCCAGGTGGCGCTGGTGGTAAAGAACCCACCTGCCAATGCAAAGACACAAGAGACACAGGTTCTGTCCTTGAGCTGGGAAGATCCCCTGGAGGAGGGCAAGGTGACCCACTCCAGTATTCTTGCCTGGAGAATCCCATGGACAGAGGAGTCTGAGAGGCTACGGTCCAAAGGGTTGCAAAGAGTCGGACACAGCTGAAGTGACTTAGTACAAATGCGTGTGTTATTGCCATAATTAAACTATGTCTTATGCTAATGGCTTGTAACTTGCCACTCTCACTTTCTCTCTCTCTCTTTTCTAACCTCACTGCGAGGCTTGTGGGATCTTAGTTCCACAACCAGGGATTGAAACCGGGCCCTCAGCAGTGAAAGTGCAGAGTCCTAACCACCAGATTGCCAGAAAATTCCCTCACTTTTCCCCTAATGTCCATTTTTTGATGGAAAAAAAAAGAAAGCAGTGATAGGAAGAACATTTCTGACCTATGTAGCCTGCTGAGATAACATTGTTATTATCAAGTTCAAACTAACTACTGAGCCCTTACTTCAATCTAGAATTTAAGGACTCTCTGCCCCTGCTGCTTTTGCCAACAAAACCCAAATGTTATCTATAGCTGAGTTTTAAATGACATTTGGTTACGAATGTAGAAGACAGAAAAGCAAGTGGGTGGGGAAAGGTGTGTTCCAGGCTAAACTGAGACTTTCTAAGGTAGGATTAATATTAATAACAACAGTGACAAAAATGAGTGGGACTCAGAGATGCCTGGGTACAAATGTTTTTATTTCTAAATGTAATTCCAGGAAAATCTTGGCTATGTTTTATTTGGGAATGAGATAAAGTCAAGTTTCTATAGGAATTTGGGAATACATATATATCCTATTAGGTGCTGAGTTGTGAGACTACATTTGTTAATCAGTAACTGAGAACATGTAAAAATGGCCTGGTTTTTCATAGCAGTTGTCTGACAACAAAACTGATATGCTACTCTATCTGGTCCCTAGAAGTTGACCAGTTGTTCTGAAAGGGGGCCTTGTGCAATTATTAAGGAAGTGGGATGTTTCTTGCTTAATATTATGCTGAAAAATAGTATAGGATCTTGAAAACAGCATGAGTTATAACTTTAAAAAATTATAGCACAAAACTATTTAATTATTAGGTGAGAGTGAAAGTCACTCAGTCATGTCCAACTCTTTTCGACTCTATGGACTATACAGTCCATGGAATTCTCCAGGCCAGAATACTGGAGTGGGTAGCTTTTCCCTTCTCCAGGGGATCTTCCCAACCCAGGGATCAAACCCAGGTCTTCCACACTGCAGGTGGATTCTTTACCAGCTGAGCCAAAATGGAAGACCAAGAATACTGGAGTGGGTAGCCTGTCCCTTCTCCAGTGGATCTTCTGGACCCGGGAATGGAACTGGGGTCTTCTGCATTGCAGGTGGATTCTTTACCAACTGAGCTATCAGGGAAGCAATTACTAAGTAGTAAGTGTCTTTAAGTTTGTCTTGCTTATCTTTGTACTCTCCATGGTGCCTTATAGAAGACTGTAGATACTTCTATGACTTGGGGTCAGCTATTTGTTTTACAAATAAAAGGGATCTACTGGCTCCTTCAAATGAAATAGTCCAGTGGTCAGATGGAGATCAGGTCTGGCCCCTGCTTTCTGCAGCTGTTTCCACTCTGCCATCCACATAGTATCAGCTGTTTCTGTAGGCTGAGAGGAAGACAGCTTCACCTCTGTCTCTTCTCAACACATAGAAGAGGAAAATTCACCTTTCCAAGTGGCTCCCTAGAAGCTACCATACCAAAGAAACTTCCTCTCATGAGAACATCTCAAGAGCCTAAACTGAGTTACATGCTCATCAATGAACCTATCCTTTTGTCAGATGAATTGTCATGCATTGATTGGCTTGTGTATGAATTTATGAGCAATTCACCTTAACCAGGAGAGGGAGATTTCTCTCAGAGTCGTCAAGCCCATTCCTGGAGCTGGGACTGGGGTTCATTTCCCCTGAAGGTCTGAAACTCTGTCCCTTATCAATAGAGGAAGCCCCTGGGTGCACGTATGTGCTGCTCAGTGTTGCCATTCCCGTTCAGTCTTTGCAGTAACTCGTGTAGTTGAACTGAGGTCCCCAGTTGCTCAGGAACTAGCTCAAGTTCTCCCAGTAAGTAGTGAAGTTAGAATTTAATTTCTAGGTTTTCTGATTCCAAAGTCCATCCTCCTTCTAACACACCACCCTTCCCAAGTGAATGAACAAATAAATGTATGTTGGAAGCAGGACTCTCAGCTCTGAAAGGGTAACAGGTTGAGGGTGAAGTCGCTCAGTTGTGTCCGACTCTTTGCGATCCCATGGACTGTAGTCTAGCAGGCTTCTCTGTCCATGGGAATTTCCAGGCAAGAGTACTGGAGTGGGGTGCCATTTCCTTTCTCTAGGGGATCTTCCTGACCCAGGGATCGAACCCAGGTCTCCTGCATTGCAGGCAGACGCTTTACCCTCTGAGCCACCAGGGAAGCCCGAAGGGTAACAGAGTAATGGTTAATGTGAGAGAATCTTTCTCTTTGAAGTCTGGCCGTTCCTCTAGGAGCTGGGTGACGCTAGGAAGACATCATGCCTCTCTGCTTATGTCCTCATTTATAAAATGGCAGTTGTGCTAGATCTTACCTCATTGGGATGTTGTGAGAAATAAGTGAGGTGATGCTGGTAAAGACCTTGAAACAGTGTTTCCAGCCTGCAATAGGCCAACATCCTTGCCTAAGGTAGGTCTACCTACTTTGGGGAGAAATTGGTTATTTGTCCAGTGGATAATAAAATTACACTTCTCCCTTCTCTACAGGATTAAAAGGGGATAGAAGTATTTATACATGTGAAAAGCTCCTGAGTGCTTCAGCATCATATGGGTTTAGAATTTTTAGAAAATTTCCAAATGTGTTCAAGCTACTCTGCAAGGGTATTTGGAACTTGAAGTGGGTAAAGGAGAAGTCTGAAAATCTACAGAATCACTTTCTTTTCAGAGCTTAATTCTACCCAAAGCTCATTCATTGTTCTTTGTTATCCTGATGGTATCCTAATGCTGTCCTGCCCTTTTCATTTCCTCTCATCTTCCTCTCTGCACCCTCATTACATCTTTCCCTCTTTTTTACTCCCCATAATTTAATACAAATAATTTTTGGAAGAAGACTTCAGTGTGTGATGCAAATGACATGACTTGGAATCACGTTAAAGGGGTAGTGGGGTGTCAGATAGGGAAGGATCATCTTGTCATTGGAAGGGGAGGCTCATCCTGCTGATTCTAAGCATTGCACAGAGACTGAATTTTTCCCCCCAAGAAACAGGAAATAATATTTTAATCTTCAATTCACAGTGAAGAGCCTGGGGGCACAGAAAGAGAATGACAGGTGTTTGGACTCTTTGGGAGTATTGAAATGATTGTGCATATACACAAAGGCAATAGTTAGTGCTATTCACCATCTCTGAAAGTAGGGGAGCCATTTTTTTACTTCCTCATTAATTCATACTTTCTATTAGCATTAATTACTGACTAATGCCCAGCACTATTGTTAGACCATGAAAGGCTTATAAAGTAATGTAAATTCTGTCTATTTATAAGGTACTTACAGAAGGCAGTTATGGATAAGATAGCATCATGATGAGGGAATTAATTTTATAATACTGTATATAAGTGGCCAGTTTGAATATTAAATGAAACTGAAAACTGCCACAGGAAACTGGCTGCTTGTGAAATATTGTGTATATCTATGAATTTATTTTTATTAGGTAAACTGTAGATATACCTTAGTAATATGTCAAGAAATATACTGTAAGCCTTTGTAGAGTATTAGATGCATCTCAATTGGGCTTATACAAAATCAGAAGAAAAATTTCACCAGTAAAAAAAGATGGAGAGACATTGTATAAAGTAAAATATTGCACATTTTGGTCAGTTGTGTATGGAATGATACATTTTAGACTCTGACTTATAGTTTTGGCCTTAGAAAGGAGAAAAGGCATGATACTATGAACTTAATGAATATAAATAATAATTTAAAAAATTATATCACTGATGTATAAGCAGGAGAGTCTTAGCTAACTATACTTGTGGCAAAATTAGTAGAAAGATCAACTTAAAAGTTTTATTAGGATATCAAGCACTGATAACATTCCACTATTTGTACTACTCACTTAGAAAGAGGAAATTTTTCATCTTACACATTTAGTTCCCCTCTTTAAGTTGGCAAACACTGACTTTTTCCACTGTATTTCTATATAACTGGACTCTTACCAACTCCTGTGTGTGTGTTTTAATAGTTACACATACTATCACTGGTGTTGTTAGCTGAACTTATCTGCATTTTGGAGTTAAAACTCTCTATAGACACTCTACAGGAGTAGGAGTCTGATCATAGTTCTTTGCAAGTTTATAAATGCTTTGCTGTCAGGTCACTCAGACTGACACAAATAGTAGCTCTCCTGAAGCTGTGCAGTCAGGATGTTCCCTCCAGAGTCTACTCTGTTCCATTGCCACACCACTGAGATTGTGAATGTTCCTATTTTGTATTCTAGCTTTGTGTGAGCAGATACACTGGACTCTGCTTTTTTATGTCCTTTCTGATGCTGATTCCTTCTCTTGAAATGTTCTTGTTTATCAATTCTCTACCCATTCTTTGAAGTCCAGCTGAAACAGCCAAGCTACTTCTTCAATGTTCTATAGTAGGAAATTATTCCTTCCTCCTCCACACTCAGTTGTGCTTCTGTGACACTGATTACAAGATGCCTTTTACTTATACACCTGCAGTGTATTTTATACACATTCAAAGAGCATGCATAGTTACTGTGTAAGGGAGCAATGTTGAAAGGTCTTGGGGCTTCTACACTGGCAACCCAGATCTGTTTCCTACTCTCATTGACTGCTTCCCTGGTGGCTCAGATGGTGAAGAATCTGCCTGCAGTGCTGGAGACCTGGATTCGATCCCTAGGTTGGAAAGATCCCACGGAGGAGGGCATGGCAACCCACTGAGTATTCTTGTCTGGAGAATCCCCATGGCCAGAGGAGCCTGGCGGGCTACAGTCCATGTGGTCTCAAAGAGTCGGACATGACTGAGCAACTAAGCACAGCAGCACGATGCATTAAACTGTAGCAAATTCAGAATAGCTTAACTGCCATGAGATAAAAAGCTCAACAACAACAACAAGCTACTAAATAGAAGACTGCCAGTGGCTATCTCATATGATTACTTTGATGAGATAATATCTGTGAAGAGCCTCTGTTTGTTTGCTGTTTCTCAGGCCCTGGGAAAAATGCTTTATGTAACATCCTCCATGTATACCGTCTACATGTGTAATTCCTTTGCCCCCAGTCCTGGGACAGAGTAGGTGCTCATTAAGTATTTCTCAAATGAATGAGAACTGGACTTGAGCTGGCAGCAGGTCCTGTCTGCTGAGTCAGCTGCCCCGAGTCAGCTGTGGAGATGCAGGCAACTGAGGACTCCAGAGAGGACAGATACAGCTGGGATGTTGTTCACACTTATCTGGCTGAAAGGCTACCATGGTATGATTTCTAAGCACAATGGAGAGCTCATGGGGAAAGAAGAGTGTCATTTATGAATTGTAATTATTTACTTTTCCACCATCTCATTATTCTTCCTTCCCCAGTTCCTGCTGATCAGTTCAGTCCAGAAGAGGCACATATCTCATTCTGAGTCACTCCATGGTTGTATTTGGAACATTGTATTTTTACTATATCCCAGGGAATATATCCCTTAGAAGAAATGGAGTAGCTCTCATACTCAAAAGAGTCTGAAATGCAGTACTTGGGCGCAATCTCAAAAACAACAGAATGATCTCTGTTTAATTCCAAGGCAAACCATTCAACATCCCAGTAATCCAAGTCTATGCACCAACCAGTAATGCTGAAGGAGCTGAAGTTCAACAATTCTATGAAAACACTCAAAACCTTCTATAATTAACACCCAAAAAGGATGTCCTTTTCATCATTGGCAACTAGAATGCAAAAGTAGGAGGTCAAGAGATACCTAGAGTAACAGGCAAATTTGGCCTTGGAGTACAAAATGAAGCAGGGCAAAGGCTAACAGTTTTCAAAAGAGAGCGCACTGATCATAGCAAGCACCCTCTTCCGACCACACAAGAGATGACTCTACACATGGACATCACCAGATGGTCAAAATCAAAATCAGATTTATTATATTCTTTGCAGCCAAAGATGGAGAAGCTCTATACAGTCAGCAAAAACAAGACCAGGAGCTGACTAAGGCTCAGATCATGAACTCCTTATTGGCAAATTCAGACTTAAATTGAAAAAGGAGGGAAAACCACTAGACCATTCAGGTATGACCTAACTCAATACAGTGGAAGTGACAAATAGATTCAAAAGATTAGATATGATAGAGTGCCTGAAGAACTCTGGATTGAGGTTCATGACATTGTACAAGAGGCAGTGATCAAGACCATCCCCAAGAAAAAGAAATGCAAAAAGGCAAAATGGCTGTCTGAGGAGGCCTTACAAATAGCTGAGAAAAGAAGAGAGACTAAAGACAAAGAGAAAAGGAAAGATAAACCCATGTGAATACAGAGGTCCAAAGAACAGCAAGGAGAGATAAGAAAGCCTTCCTAAGTGAACGATGCAAAGAAATAGAGGAAAACAATAGAATGGGAAAGACTAGAAATCTCTTCAAGAAAATTAGATACCAAGGAAACATTTCATGCAAAGATGGGCACAATAAAGGACAGAAATGGTATGGACCTAATAGAAGCAGAAGATATTAAGAAGAGGTGGCAACAATACACAGAAGAACTATATAAAAAAGATCTTCATGACCCAGAAAACCACGATGGTGTGATCTCTTACCTAGAGACAGACATCCTGGGATGCAAAGTCAAGTGGGCCTTAGAAAGCATCACTATGAACAAAGCTAGTGGAAGTGATGGAATTCCAGCTGAGCAATTTCAAATCCTAAAAGATGATCCTTTGAAAGTGCTACACTCAATATGCCAGCAAAGTCAGAAAACTCAGCAGTGACCAAGGACTGGAAAAGGTCAGTTTTCATTCCAATCCCAAAGAAAGGCAATGCCAAGTAGTGTCCAAACTGCCACACATTTGCACTCATCTCACACATTTGCAACCCACTCCAGTGTTTTTGCCTGGAGAATCCCAGGGACGGTGGAGCCTGATGGGCTGCCGTCTAGGGGATTGCACAGAGTCGGACATGACTGAAGCGACTTAGCAGCAGCACAAGCTAGCAAAGTAATGCTCAAAATTCTCCAAGCCAGGCTTCAATGGTATGTGGAGTCACGAATTTCCAGGTATTCAAGCTGGATTTAGAAAAGGCCAAGGGACCAGAGATAAAATTACCAACATCCGTTGGATCATTGAAAAAGCAAGAGAGTTCCAGAAAAACATCTACCTCTGCTTTATCCACTATGTCAAAGCCTTTGACTGTGTGGATCACAACAAACTGTGGAAAATTCTTCAAGGGATGGGAATAGCAGACTACCTTACCTGCCTCCTGATAAATCTGTATGCAGGTCAAAAAGCAACAATTAGAACCAGGCATGGAACAACAGACTGGTTCCAAATTGGGAAAGGAGTTCGTCAGCGCTGTATATTGTCACCTTGCTCATTTAACTTATATAAAGAGTACATCATGTGAAATGCTAGGCTGGAAAAAGCCCAAGCTGGAAGCAAGATTGCAGGGAGAAATATCAATGACCTCAGATATGCAGATGACACCACCCTTATGGCAGAAAGCAAAGAGGAACTAAAGAGCCTCTTGAAAGTAAAAGAGGAGAGTAAAAAAGCTGGCTAAAAACTCAGCATTCAAAAAACTAAGATCATGGCATCTGGTCCCATCACTTCATGGCAAATAGATGGCGAAACAAAGGAAACAGTGAGAGACTTTATTTTCTTGGGCTTCAAAATCACTGCAGATGGTGACTGTAGCCATGAAATTAAAAGAGGCTTGCTTCTTGGAAGGAAAGCTATGACCAACCTAGCATATTATAAAGCAGAGATATTACTTTGCTAACAAAGGTCTGTCTAATCAAAGCTATGGTTTTTCCAGTAGTCATATATGGATGTGAGAGTTGGATTCTAAAGAAAGCTGAG
Organism: Oryx dammah; assembly: GCF_014754425.2. Lineage (NCBI taxonomy): Eukaryota > Metazoa > Chordata > Mammalia > Artiodactyla > Bovidae > Oryx > Oryx dammah. Next base: position 39,549,174 of record NW_024070185.1, read on the forward strand.
GGCCAAAGAATTGATGCTTTTGAACTTTGCTGTTGAAGAAGACTCTTGAGAGTCTCTTGGACTGCAAGGAGATCAAACCAGTTGATCCTAAAGGAAATCAGTTCTGAATCTTCATTGCAGGGACTGATGCTGAAGCTGAAACTCCAATCCTTTGGCCACTTGATGGGAAGAACTGACTCACTGGAAAAGACCCTGATGCTGGGAAAGATTGAAGGCAGGAGGAGAAGGGGATGACAGAGCAGGAGATGGTTGGATGGCATCACCGACTCAATGGACATGAGTTTGAGCAAGCTCCGGGAGTTGGTAATGGACAGGGAAGCCTGGCATGCTGCAGTCCACGGGGTCTCAAAGAGTCAGACAGGACTGAGGGACTGAACTGATCTGACCTGATGGACTGTAAGGACATTGTAGATCTATCTTACTGGCAAGAAAAAAAAAAATCAACCAAAGCATTGTACCTATTTAGTGCTAAATGTCTTAGGAACTGTAGAAGCTTTTGAAAATCTCACCTAAATAAAAAATGACATTTGTACCCTCAGGTTCTTATAAGTGAAGAGAATTTTGGGAATCTCCAGGTTGATGACTCATAACTTTCCCAGTGTTTTATTCTCATGAGCCATTGATTAAAATAGGGTGTAGCATTATATTTTTCTCTCCCAGCAAAGTTATTCCCATCAATTTGGAAGTTTTGGAAGCTTCTGCAAGCCCCTAGGATATAATTTCATGCTTAAAAACATTGTATTTGAAATGATATTTGAGGTACGTTGGAAAAGTCTTTTTTTTTTTTTTTTTTTGCAGCTTCCACTGAGGCTTGTCTTGTTCCTGGGAGCAGTAAGTACAGTACACAAATCTGGATGAAGAGTATTTCCCATGATGCATTGAAAGGTCAGTGTTCCCATCTTGCTCTGCTCCTCAAGGCTGGAGTTAATGAGGAAGAGTTTGTATGTGAATGTCAGGCATGTTGCAATAACTAGCCACAATGGAATAGTCATGGCAACTTCCATCACTTGGTTTCTTTGTTTTTGTGATGTTGCTGCATGCTTCATTTTATGAGTATTTTCTTTTCTTGTGTGTGGTTGAACCCATCTATTGCCATCTTGGGCTTGGATACTTGTATTTAAAAGGAGAAGAAGAACAGAGGGAGAAACTGGAAAACTGACAGAATGATATATCCTAAGAATTTGTTGCTTTATTTTACTCCCTCCACTTCTGCTGACAGATATTCTGGTGATTAATATTCTGATGAGTCTGTGACTTTGGGAAAGGGAAAAAAAAAATGCCTTCCCTGAAGAGCCTCTTGAAAAGCAGATTGTAATGAGACATAGGAAATGTTGTGAAAACTGGACTTTTTGGTGACTTCATATCTTGGATAGAGACCAACTCTAGTAATATTATTTCTGAAGTAAGATAAATGAAAATTATCAATAATCTTTGGTAAATCATTTGTATACTTGAGGGCTTTTATCTTGATCGTAGCACCTACCACCTGAATGGTAATTTATATTTCAGTGAGAGCCCTGGAATAGAATATAAGGAGTTGTGACAATCTAAGTGTCTTTAGATACCCTCATTCATTTTATTCATGAGGGTGAATAATATTCTCACTGTAGATGGGTCTAACTGGAGAATATCGGTGCTTTATATACATTGACTCCCAAGATGGAAATCTGTGCATCGGTGGCAGTACATGTAGGGGACCATTAATAGTTGGCTTTCTGGGGACAGCCTCTTGAGGATTCTGACCAAATCAAGCAGAAGTGCTGGGCTCACTTCATAGGGTATGAAGCTGAGGATGTTGAATTCTTAAGAAGAATGGTCCACTGTGTAGATGCAACATACACGGGGAATGTCCCTCTATTCCTAGCAGTCTGTATTTACAATTTTACATCCTTGTAACATTTTCATCACCTTCCTCTCTTGTCTGCCTATTCTTTAAAAAGTTGCCAAAGGCATCTTCATCCATCCATTTTCAAAGTTACATGCATCCAATCGTATATTAGAAAGGCTCTTTAGCCATTTTTTCACTTTTTAGTTTTTCTCTCCATTTTACTACTGATTTCTTTTTTAAACTTGTTTATGCTTTGACATCAACTCTTGTAGAAATGCTGACACTTTTACACGTTAAAAAAAGAACGAGCCAGTTCAACAAATAAGGCCCAAGAAGAAGGTGAAGTGTCTCCCGGCTGTTAGCCAGTTCTGGAGTTCTTTGACTCCCAGGGGCACGGGAAGGACTGTGTGCTTGGTCCTGTCGAGAGGGAGACACACAGACTCGGCCTTCGAATTGGCCAGCCTGGTGACCAGCGAGCCCGCCCCTCCTTCCCCCTCCCGCGCTCACACTCAGGAAGCAGCTGGCTACAGGCCGGCCTTCGCGGCCGCACACACATCCACTCTCCTCCCAGGCCGCCTCCTCCCTCCGTCCCCCCCGTCCCTCTCTCTTCCCCCTTCCCCTCTCCTGCAGCCGCGTCCACACTGCGCCGCCAGGGCAGCCCAGAGCGCTGCGCGCACGGGCACCAGAGCTGGGGCCGCCACCACTGCCCCTCCCCGCAGCCAGGTTCGCTGCCCGCGGCCGTCTAGGCTCGCACCAGCACCAGCGTTCCCCCGACCGAACGCGCCGAAAGCAATTAGCCAGCATCCCGAACCGGCCCCCAGACGCCCCCAGGCCCAAGGCAAGGATGAGCAAGACGCGTGAGGCACAAAGCCGAAACTCAACTTTTTAAAGATATTATTTGCTTTGTGTGCGTGTGTGTGCGCGCGCGGGGGGGTGGAGGAAGGGGGAAGCGGCAGAATGAGCTGATGCCGAGGGTACAGCCACCCCACTTCTGCCTGCCTCCTCCTCCCCCTAACGCTACTGCCCTAGCACACGCGCGCGCACACACTGCACTTGGGCCGGGTTTCGGCGCTCGGTCCCCCGGCTTGGATGGGAGTTTTCATTTCCGAAGGAGGCAGAGCCAGGGGAGCGCGCTGAAGGGCTGGAGCCCCAAGTTTCTCCTCGCCAGCTCTGGCTGCCCGCTGTCACTCGCTCAGGCTGGCCGGGGGAAGGGACCCGCACGCCAGGCTTTGTTGTGGAAATCCCGGGTTACCTGGTAAGTGGATGCCATAGGAACTTTGCTAGTAGGCGAGTCGAGAGAAGCCGGGCGCTTGAGAGTGGGGGAGTTACAACGCTCAGAGATACAAACTAGGGATTAGAAATATTTACACTCTGAGCTGCTGGCGTGGTTTAAGAATACGGGCACCCCAACACCCATATTCTCTAAATGATCTGTTTACTGAGATAGCAATTCTCAATTAGGAATCAAGCTGTGTTCTTGTCAGTTGCCTAAAAGCACTGAAAGTAGAAGAGGGAAAGGAAATCAACAAGGTTTTAAAGTTTTTCTATTTAGGAAGACTTTTTGTTCGGGGCTTTTCTTCTAAACTAGAGGGTCCAGAAGGCTACAAAATCAGGGCAAGTTACAGTACGCAAGGGCATGGTCGTGCACGCCACCCATGAGTCCCCCCAAGGGAAACTTTGGAGAAGTGGGAATTGATGGGTTGACAGGAGGTCTCTCTCCCTCTTTCCAGTTCCACGTGCTTTGTGGAGCTCTAACGAAGGCTGTTTTCCATGCTGTGTCTCACCCAATTCGATTTCCCTCCCTATTGCCCAGAGGTCCTCCGGTAAGGGGATACGTTAACTCCTCGTGGGGACGGGTGCAGCGACTCGCAGTTGCCAGGTCTTGTAACTAGAACTATAACCCACACCGCAAACTGCGCAGATTCAGACTCTCACTCCCAGCCAGGTTCGTCACCTCGCGTTTACATTTTTATAGGGCTTGGCAAAATGTCAGCACTGTTTGGAAAATGTCTCAGTCTCAGGGACTTTGTCCTGCGCAAGACTCCAGTCCCTATAAATGACCCTGTGTGTATTTTGAAGTCGTCCAAGGCCGCTTTCTGGAAAGCGTGAGTGAGCAGCCGGCTTTCTCCTAAACACACACCTTGCCTGGAGCGACACTTCCAACTTACTCACTGGAGCCGACAAGTCACTTCGGTGATGAGGAAGTCACCCAAGTGTCTGGAAAACTTGGCCCTGACGGATTTGTCATCCTATGGATGATTCAATTAGGTACCTGTAGGGAGAAACTTTCTGAAAAGTCGTCTCTGGTTTCCCGGGTCGCACCCTCGACTTCTAAGAGGCAAGAAGTGAAAGAACAAGGATTTTTAGGGGCTAGCTCGGTGCGGGCTCTGGGCCACGCAGGGCGTACGGCGCGGGGACGTGCACTCCCGGGAGGGGCGAGCAGGGCCGGGCCGGGCAGCTTCGGCTTGGGCCGGGCAGCGCGCTGGTTTCTGCCTCTTGGGCTCTGCAGTCGCCGACCATCGGCGGCGCGCATTCGGCCCCGACTTACTCGGGAGTGGGTTGCACAACAGGAAGCCTGAACGAGTTTGTTTTGTTTTGCGGCGCTCGCTGGCGGACAAGGCCGAGGGTTAGGGGCAGAGGCGGCCAAGGAGTAACGGGGTCGCAGCAGCGCATCCCAAGCAGGGCTCTGTCGCCTCAGCCCCGGACCCGCCCCTCGCTCCTTGCCAGAGAGCCCAGGGGCGCGGGCCTTGAATCCCCGCGGGCCGAGATGGGGGGCGGCGTGGGTCATGAACTGATAAAGGCTGCCGTCTCCTGCCCTGCCTCAGGCTCTTCTTCACTCGGCAGGTCCTCAGGACCCTCCCCTCACCCACCACCCGCTTGGTATTCCTCACCCCCTTACTACGCTTTCCCGGGGGCATCATCTGGGCCGTCATCCCAGCAGCATCTAAACTCAGGGCAGAAGTGAAGGGTACTTCCGGAAATTCGAGACTCGCGGCCCCCTCTTCCATAGAAGAGGGGTGTTCACTCTCTTCCCACCTACTTCCAGGACTTAGCATCTCTCCTGAGTCTGGGCCTGGGGCTCTGGAGTTTGAGGAGAGGAATGTTCTGCAGCTCCCCCCAGTGGACCAGTTCCCTTTAGGCTGTGGAAAGAGGGAATTAAGGTAAAGACCATCAGGCTAGATGGAGATCTTGGTGATCACCTACAGATGAGGAAACTGAGGCCCAGAGATTTTCAGGAGTTTTGCCCCAGACTTCAGAGCCAGTTGTCACAGTCGCAGGGCAAGCACTCAAGTTTCCCAGTTCAGAGAGCATTTCTTGGCCTGAAGGTGAACTCAAGACAAATGCAGTCTCATTCTGCCCGCTCTGAAAGCTTTGATGAGTCATGATTTCTGCCTTGGGAGTTAGCCAGACGTCTGTTTCCCTCTCCGTAGCATTTCCCCACTGGACCTCCTTTTTTACATAAATGGGGAGACTTTTTTTTTTTTGGTAAAAGATTGATTTGTGTTGGTTTAAATTTTCTCATTCCTTTTCTTCCTCTTCCAAGTTTTCTTAAGGTGAAGTGTGAAACAGGTGCAACCTGCAAAAGTTTGTAGAAAAAAGATCTGCCACAATGAGTGTTTGAAGCCATTTAGAAACAGGAGTGTGTCATATTAGATGTTATATTTGCAGTTGGGAGCTGTTGAAGTTTAAGGATCACTTTTGAACGCATTACAGTTTTCATATGTTTTCACTGCTCGTCTGTGTAGTCAGACTAGCACTAACATTACCTTGAAAAGGAAGAACGGGGGATTTCTTTTCCAGTCACTTTCAAATTCCTTTCCTTATTGGTAGTTGAAGTCTTTTCCTTTGTTGCTCAGAGGACTCAGTAATCTTTCAGTGTGAATAGCTAAATCCAATTGCTGCTCTAACTCCCTCTCCCCTTGGTTCACATTAAGCCAGTTTTAGAGAGCATCTTGTGGCTGGTCCCTGATCTCATCCAAGTTCCTTAATAGTAGTGGGTTTGTCGGATATTGAGTACTTGGGGTCAGACAATGTTCTTGGGAGGAAGTGATCATGATTCTGAATAGAAAAAGCAACTTTTTTGGGGGGGGGGATGGACTCCAGGGTCCACCTAGCAGGTGACATTCCTATTAGGCCAAAATAGGCAGGGTGGGGAGGTTAAATAGCAGCAAATTATGTTTTGCCTTGCCTTCATTTATATGATCTTTCCATCATTTCAGAAGAGGGCTTAGTGTTCTCCATCTTTTTTCTCTCAGTATTCTTTTCTGCTAGTAAATTAATTTGATGACATTATTTCTGGTGTTGTCTCTCTCATATTGTAGTTATTGATCTTGAGTTGGAATGTTAATTTGTAGTTCTTCCAGAATATATGAGGATTCTTGAGGGAGATAATTCAGTAAGTGCCATCCTATGCACATTCTCTTCCTTGGAGAAATCATTTTCTGTGTTTCTATAATTATTTTCTGTAGAGATTATTATAAAGAATGCTGAAATGCAAGACTTGACATTTAACTTTTCTCAAAGTTTAGTTGGGTCATAGGCTCAGGACTGAAAATAAAAACACAAACAAATGGCATATAGGAAATCTGTGCAATAAAACTGTGCTGCCTTATGCTTTCCAGGAGGGTTAAATTTACAGTAAGGTCTTTAAAATGACATTAATACATAGTTTGATTAAACTGAACACAACTGAGCAAGTAGCATCTGGATTTCAAGAAATAGAACATTACCAATACCCTAGAAACTTGACTCTTACTCTCTTCTCATTACTGTCTTCCCCCATCTCTTGCAACCACTGTGTTCTCCTCAAGAGTAATGACTGCCTTAACTTCTAACAGATGTAATAATTTTGCCCATTTTTTATGCCTTATGTAAGTGGGATAATTCAACATGCACTCCTGAGTTTGACTTCTTTTGCTGATATAATAGCCTTTTAGTAGGTCAGATAATTTGGACTCCCCTTTAAAGTTTAGGGAAACAGTTTGGCTTGCAGAAATTAGTTGTTTAGGCATTACTTAATATGATAGAGTTAAGGAAAAACACTAATGAAACAGTAGCCCTGTTCTCTATCCTAATGACTGTCTGATTAGGGAGACTAAACAGATATGAGTGAAACCATAAAGTGAAGCCAGCTTAGGGTGAGCAAGGAGAATGCTGAGGAGCAACTTCCACCATGACAACCCAAAATGCATTTGGCAGTCTCTCTATTAGGACCAACAACCCCCATGACAAAAAAATGCCTGGTCTCAGTACTGAAGTGACTGTATTTGTTTTGTGGCTTTCAGCTAGGATTTTTCATTGTTCACGGGTATGCCAAGATAAAGACAAGAATAATATGCCTGTTCAGAAGAGTGGGATAGACTTTTTATGCTGCTTTGTTCTAATAGAGAAAGGAATAGACTAGGAGGAATAGACCAGGAAGCACACAACTGTAATTAAACTGGTTCCACAAGACACAGAGCTTAGGGTTTATGGTCACACCTTACTTAGACTATATTTATTCAGGCAATAAATTATAAATATAGGATATGAATATACAAGTATATAATTATATATTGATTTATATGATAATTTTCAGTATAAATAGGCAGTACAGTGTGATAAATACAAGTATAATAAATATATGTACATAAATGTATATGAAAAGTCAATATATATGACATATGTAATGTGAAGATAATTTATGTACCTATAAGGACTGGGGAGAGCTTGACAAATTATACAGAGTACCAAAACTTAATGAAATTAGAATTTAGACAAGAAGGTGAAACACAGGCAAATAACTATAAGACAATGTGGGAAGTTATGAATGTTAAAGGAGATGTATGTAGAGTGAAATAGTCAACATTTATCACATGCTTCTAGGTACCAGGCACCGGGCTAAACAAGTAACATGCATCGTCTCATTTAATGTTCTATAATGCTATGAACTAGGTACAATAATACAAGCCTCACTATTTTACAGATCAGTGACAGAGGCAGATTAAGAGAGGATCAGAGAAAGCCAAAGGTGGGGTGGGCCTGGAAGGTGACTAGAATCTGGATTTGGGGGAGGAGAGGGCAGAAGAAGGGAGGAAGGGAAGGACCACTCAGGTGAATTCAAAGACAGTGTATAGAATGAACAGAAACAAGGATTCAACCATGTTCTACTTTGGGAACAAAATCAGGAGACTGAGTTGTAAAACTGAGATAATGAAGGCTCTAAGTAGTTGAGCGCAGACTTGAAGTAAAGAAAGCTGGTGTGGGGCTAATCGTGTCTGACATGATTCCTTTAGGCCAAGAATGGGAACAACTGCACATTCCTTTGGGCACACCAAGTCTTGCTGAACTACAGATGAGCAGATTGGATTACAGTGCAAGATCAGCCCCTGTTCCAGGCTCCTTGATAAAAAGATCAGACTTTTTCAGTGTCGGTTATTTCTGAAGCTCTGAGCCAGATCTATGAAGTTTTGTTTTAAGGCCTGCTGGATACTGTACACAGAAAATTAATCAGATGCTAGGATTATGTATGATTTCTTGTTATTCCTGTGTGTGAAGAAATGGATTTATGTTTTCCCAACCTTTGCAGTATGACCAATAGATTCCACTTCTGTCTGTAACTGACTGAGTCATTCATGTAGGGCTTCTTTTTTTTTTTTTTTTTTTTTAAATAAATATGTTGTCATATTGGTTAAGGGCCTAGTCATTGTTGCGGACATTCATACTTCTGCAGTGATGTCAGTGAACATAATTTAACTTGTATTAAACTTCTGTCTACCAACAGCTAAAAATAGTTACACTGGTTACTTTTCAGCAATAACTAACTACACTGAAAGAAAGAAATCACTCAATTACACATGTGATAGGGATAATTTAATATACTTGAATATTTGGTTTAATGAGTGCTAAATTGTTTTATTTCTAGAATCTTCCATAGATAGATGTTTATTACCCCTTTGAAAGGATTGTGAGTTTTAGCTTTGCAAATAGCTATTCACATGACTGAGTAATTATTTATATACATTAGGTAACCAAGAATGCACTTTAATTGCCATATTTTACAACCTATGTATCTCCTTGTGTGAAAATGGATTTTTTTTTTAAAGAAAAATCTCCAGCCAGTTACTTTTCTTTTATATTTCTGAAGAAGCCTTTGTGTCTCAAACCGTGGCCATGTGGTGTTCACTTTTTGCAATTCAGGTAATTAATTCAGTGGTGACATCATTGGGAATGTGTTCATTTTTCCATTTCCAATTCCTCCTCATAGATCTGATGTTAACTCATAAGAACACATTTCAAAAAAACTCCGTTCTCAAGGACAGTTAATTTAAACTCCCCCCCCAACCCACTGCCCCCTTTTACATTGTAAAATTGAGGTTTTATTTCAGGGAAGGTCACCTACCCCTTGCAACAAGGAAGATATAAAATTGTCAGTCATCTTGATCTCTGATTCTGTCAGTCAGTCAGTTAATTGGTATTTGTAGAGCACAACTGATCAATTGATACTAAATAAAAAGCAAAGTGAAAGATAACAGTGGTAGGAGTGCGTGTGTTTGTCGCTCAGTCATGTCTGACTCTTTGTGACCCCATGGACTGTAGCCTGCCTGCTAGGCTCCTCTGTTTATGGAATTCTCCAGGCAAGAATACTGAAGTGGATACCATTCCTTTCTCCAGGGGCTCTTCTTGAAGTGGGATTTCTTGCATTTGCAGGCAAATTCTTTACCATCTGAGTCTCCAGAGAAGCCCTGGTAGTATAGCTTTGTGTTATTTAATCCTTATTTTTCATAAAGCTAAAAATGTCAAACATTTAGCTTTTTTCTTCATTACAGCGATATTATGGGATCTGTTTTATTTTGGCTGTTTAATTCTGTCTGTTTCTACAGATTTTCTTGGTAGGTACCTGGGCTGGCAGATAGTCTCAATGCTTTTATAACAGTAGATTTTATGCGTTTTTTTGTCTGTAACCCACCAGAAAATATTTTTTTTCTTACCCAGAGCACTGTGCATATAGATATGCAGACATATACACCTGCAAATCTCTGAAATGAAATGATTCTTAACCATTAATATATTCGATGCACATTGATAGCTTCTGTTTTATTCTGTTGCTGCTGCTGCTAAGTCACTTCAGTCTTGTCCAACTCTGTGCGACCCCACAGATGGCAGCCCACCAGGCTCCCCCGTCCCTGGGATTCTCCAGGCAAGAACACTGGAGTGGGTTGCCATTTCCTTCTCCAATGCATGAAAGTGAAAAGTGAAAGTGCAGTCACTCAGTTGTGTCCGACTCTTAGCGACCCCATGGACTGCAGCCTACCAGCCTCCTCCGTCCATGGGATTTTCCAGGCAAGAGTACTGGAGTGGGGTGCCATTGCCTTCTAGTCAGTTCTATTTAATTAAAAAATGTTTCTCCATTAAATAATTGATTTCAGGGCTCACCAGTGGATTTTGACCAATTTGAAAGATAGTACTTTAGAAACAATGCTTTGTTAAACATAGATCTGACCTTACAGCCCATATTCAACTTGGGCCAATGCCTTGGCCAGGGCATGGTGCCTTTCTGAACTTACCTATGTTTGTCTTAAAAATCGTTTTCATTTCAAGTTTGTTCTCATTTTGTGTGTGTGTGGTTTTGTTTTTTTTTTTGCAGCTGACTAAGGGAATCCCTAACTATCCCCCTTCTTTTGGTAGGGTCATGCTTTTCTAGAACTTGCTGTACTCATTGGTGAGTTCATGACTGAGGCAAAGTTGAAACACTTGTAGGTAATTACTACTAAAAGTAGTAGCATTTAATAAGTTAGGGGGATATGAGAGTTGTATAGATGCACTGAAGTGTAAAAAGTAGATGCTAAGAAAGGTTATTGAACTTCTAATATTGTCCTCCAGCAGTATTTTCCTGAAGGTCCTGAACTTCTAGAAATTTATAATCACTAGCATTGTTTCGAAGGTTCTCAATGCTGCTTCTGATTTTTAAGTTAGAATTAAATGCTGCTGCTGCTAAGTTGCTTCAGTCATGTCCAACTCTGTGCGGCCCCATAGATGGCAGCCCACCAGGCTCCCCCGTCCCTGGGATTCTCCAGGGAAGAACACTGGAGTTGGCTGCCATTTCCTTCTCCAGTGCATGAAAGTGAAAGGAAAGTGAAGTCACTCAGTCGTGTCTGACTCTTTGCGACCCCATGGACTGCAGCCTACCAGGCTCCTCCGTCCATGGGATTTTCCAGGCAAGAGTAATGGAGTGGGGTGCCATTGCCTTCTCCCAGAATAAATTCCTGCATCAGATTTGGTCATTTTTTCCCCACTGCTTTCCCCTCCCCTCCCCTCTCCTCCTTTCTGTTCCTCTTCTCCCTTTCCCTTCCTTTTTTTCCTCAGTGTCCTGTCCATATTTACTATCCACATTTTTAGTATCATAGCCACTCATGTGGTTAAAAAGGCACTGCCAGATATTTTACTCCATAAACTTATGGGAAGATTATTTTTATTTTTGAGAAAATTTTATATAAAAAGTTAAAATGTTTATCTCTAATTCAGTAGCAAAGAGTTGGAGTCACAGATAAAACAATGTCAAGAATTCTATTAAATGAGATCCATAAGTTCATTATATTGTCTTTTTTGAGTGGTCTTTGGTAGAATGGTTATGGATTTCTGAAGGGAACACTGATTTATCTTCATGCTTTTAATTGAAGCATGGTATAACTCAAAGGTAAACCTCTTTAATTTTATTTTAATGGTGATTATATTGTTTGAGTAGTAGCTAAACATCTTAGTATTCAAAATAAATATGTTAATATTCTTAAATTACCTATATTAGACCTTGGGAGTGCCCAAGTGGCCATGTGGTCTATATGTACTAACTACCAGGTGTAACCTCCTTGACTTTTCACTCCACATCCTAATGCCGTGGAATCATTCCAGCTCTGTTTCTGTGTAACTTCTGTTGTAAATTCTGTGAGTCTGTCAGTCTCACTGTATAAAGTTATGAAACCCCAGAAATGATCAGCTATACTTTGTGCTGGTTACTTAATATACTTTCAATTTAGAGAAATGATATTGTACACATCCAGTGTATTTCCTCTATAATATCCTCCAGCTTCACAGGCACATGTTTGCACTTTTCTGTTGTTAAAATTGCAGACAAGAGTAATTTTGATTTATTGGTGACATCTAATATAGCTGTGTTTATATTGTTGCCAATAAAATGACTTACACGATTGGTTTTTGTTTATACAATCTTTTCTGAGGAGTCAGTCACCTGTGTTAGGACAAGGTACATTCTGCTTATTAAAATGAACTCCTGGGATCTAAGAACATTCAGCTCTATCTGTCCTTGATTGAATTGCAAAATGTGCTTTATACTGCAGCCGTGCATGAGAATAACTTATATTATCTATCAATAGGCTTTTCATTTCTATATTCTTCTGGCTACAAAGCTGTAACTAGAGAAACCCATGGGAATAGCATGGGCCTATTAGTGATCAAGGCAGTGATGTTGAAAAGGCAACGTTAATGAAATTATACAATCATTAACCCGAAGGGGAAAAATAAAAAGAATCAATAAAAACTCTATTTTAGATGGTTTATATGTATATATAAGAAGTCAGCTCAGGGGCGATTTGTTTGCTGACCAGTGTTTGTGTCTCATTATCAGGTTTTCTGCACAGGGTGAGAAATGCTTGTGGCATAAAAGGAATGGAAAATGTAACAAAGGCTAAATGTAGCCTAAGGAAATGAAATGATGTATGAAAATTAATAATTAACTGGCTCATCAGATGAATTATGACTCTAGATGAGTCTATTAATAATATTAAGTAAGAAAGGGCTTTTGGATGTAAATAGACATTATGGAACTCATGTTTTTGGAATTTTCTTGAAGGGATGAGTTAACATTGCTTCTTTAAATCTTTTAACCTACAAGGCATAGTGCCTCGAGCGTTGGGTAGAAGGTAGAAGTATGATCTTGTATTTTGATTAAAGTCATAGCTTTTCTAGAAATCTATTGAAATTATCATTAAATGATTTTGTGCCTTGGTTTCCTTAGGAGTTAAGTAACTTCCTCTCTGACCTGACTTACAACAGTGTGTTTTAAGAGTTTTAATGTGGTCGAAAGGAAAGATTTATTAACTTATGTTGACTCATAGCAGAATGAGTAAACATTTTCATTGTTTTAACCAATGGAGTATTAAAAATCTACATGTGTTAATATGTCATATCCAAAGTACCCCAAATTTATCCTTCTGGATGTCCCTTGCTTTTTCTGTTTCTACTTTTTTTTTTCTTTTCTGTTGATGCCTGGATTAGTCATTGAACGGAGGACAGAAGAGAAAGTAATGCTGGAGAACGTAAACTTTTAAAGAGAAAAATGCTCTTCCAGTGGAATCCTACCAGTCAGGTTTTGATAGTGATTAGCTATGATTTTACTTTCTGGCCCAGTATAGGAAATTTTAACTCGGATGTTCGTTTCTCAGGGTGAATGTTTTCTTTTAGCACACTGCTGATGTGCAAGCCTCCTATCAGTTCTTGTTTTGATGGAGTTGTTAGAGATTGCTCTTCTTTTTTGCTTTCCTATCCACCCAATCCCTTTGATTAAAGTGCCACAGACATAAAATCTACATAATTGGGCTTCCCTGGTAACTCAGGGTAAAGAACCTGCCTGCCAATGCAGTGGACATGGGTTTGATCCCTGGTCCGGGAAGATCCCACATGGCTCAGGGTGACTCAGCCTGTGGGCAACAACTAGTGGGCCCATGGTCTAGAGCCTGAGAACTGCAACTACTGAAACCCACGCAACCTGGAGCCCCTGCTCTGCAAGCAGAGATGCCGCCACAATGAGAAGCCCCCACTCACCACAACCAGAGAAAGCGCAAGCAACAACCAACACCCAGCACCACCAAAACCAGACATGTTTTAAAAAACTACATATTTATCCTTCTTCATAGTTAATGAGTACTTCTATAATCTTCCTTTTCTTAATTATCTGAAAGAACAAAATCTCAAGTGATTATCACCAAATTCTTCATCTTTTGTGGATGAAAAACTGTCCAGAGAAGTTATAAATGGTTTGCCACAAGTAAAACTCAGGTCTCCTAAATTCTCGTTGGGAATGCTGTTCACTCTGACTCAGTGAGGATGGGTCTTTCTTACAAGTTAGTTGTTTATTCCTCTTTTGTTACCAAGTAGGCTCAAAATTACACATGATCATATTACCTAGCCAAAAAGCACATAGAATACTATATAATGTGAATAAACAAATTGATTTTTAAATTCTGGTGTCTAATGTTTGAAAAATCTGCTTTTATAATTAATGTGAGAACTGTATTATTTGGCATATTTTTCATACAGTTTATTTTATTTTTGTCTTGAGGCTGGTTTTTCTCAGCTCACACAACATTGACCTATTGGTTTTTCTTTATGGTATTAATCACTTTACTTTCTGGCTGTTGCTTTTTTAGTAATAAAATTTAAGTACATTTTTTGTTGTTGTTTTTACTTTCACCCTAAAGCTATTTAAAACAGGAGTGTGATTTATAAAAAATAAAAATAAAATAAATATTCAAGCAAGTTTGAGTTCTTATAACTAAGTTCTTAGTGCTTTAATTATTTTTCCTCTTACAAACTCACCTTCTTAATGGTTTAGTACTTACATGTTTTTATCCACATTTTTGATGAGAATTCCTACTTGTATATGATCTTACTGCCAGAACCAACTCCTTTATTTTTAAAAACCTGGAAATGGGCACAGTCTGCAGATCTGCAGATACTTGTCACTTGGACCATGGTCTTAGTGACTCATATTTCCAGTCATGTTGTATAATTCTCATTTTCAACAAATTGCCAATACAATATATTTATTTTGCCTTTTTTTTTGATTGGTGCTGAATAAGTGCTTTCTTGTGTAGGGTTCAAAGTGCTTCAGAAAACACTATTTTATCAATGAGTGGAAAATAGATGGCCAATATCATCTGGCAAAGCACAGAGACATTAAATGACTCTTGCCCACAATCAACCAATGAATCAGCAGACCAGCTGGTAATACAGTTGAGTTCTTCTAAATGGGTAGAAAAGCAGAAAAGGCATTGGGATTTTTCCAGCATTAAAAAAGAAAATCTTACAACCAGTCTGATACAGGGTTATTTCTTATTGTTTCATAAATAAATGATACAGGTTTGAATAATCTGCATTGCATTTATTTGTCCCTTCTTGGCTACTGTAGTGGAGGGAAAGAGGAATGAGACCTAGGATTGTTTCTGAGGACTAGATGGCGTGTCAGTATTAAATGTGGCAGACTGATAGAATTATTAGTAGAATGGAGACTTGATAAAGTTAAAGAAAGCATTCTAGATTTACATTGTTGGTAACCTTAGAAGTTCCTCAATACATGGACAGATACAGTCAACTTAGCGGAAGGCACAGTGAGTGCTTGGCTTGAAAATTAAATACTACAGATTTCCTCTGCTATCTGAAAGTAAAGTGGTCATAGGTCAGCTGAAATGGCTTAAAGTTAAGAAGCAATTTCTTAGGATACATGTTGCTAAGGGATGTACAAAATAAATTGAGATAAAGTGCAGATGCTCACAGACACAGTTTGATGCTATGGAGGCTTGAAGTTGAGATGCTGAGTATTGTTCCTAGGGAAAGGAGCTTGATGCTGCCAATCTCACTGCTCGAGATGAGGACTGCCTCTGTAATAGCCCCCTGCAGAACAAATGCTGAATGACATTTTTGTTTTTCACTTTTTTTTTTCTTAAGAGTGAAAATCCCTCCTCAAATTTCTTTTGGTTAGTGAAAATGGTTACTAAGATAAATCTTCTGAAAATGATGTGGCATAAAGTGAACTTTTGAAAAGCAAAGGATACCTGTGTTTCTGATTTTCTAAAATGATAAAGAAAAAAGAAAACCTCCTCACAAAAAGTTTACCATGGTTGATATCCTGTGCTTGATGATTTATGGGACACTCTTTTGGGAGGTGAGTTGGAAATATTCATCTAAGACATTGAGTGGACCATAGGAAAAAGGAAGACTCGTCCAGTTGAGGATATCTGGCCATTACTACTTTGCACCCAGTCTGTATTTCTTGTTTGTCTGTCGGCTTCTTCCATGACTGTCATGTTTACTTAAAAGAATTCAAATTGCGACTGAGTCTGTCATTTATTTGGAGTAGTGGCACTTAGTCCTTAGTCATGGCATGACATACATTTTGGGGAACTATAGATCAAGAGAGGAAAAAGCCTTTCCGAATGATCTGTAACCAGGGAGCACTGACACACGGATGGATGATGATGTCCTGTGGCCACATCGCTACTTTTGGTTCTCCCTCTGCCACTTGAGAAAGGGGGTGGCAGGATGGCAGATGGAAGCTTCGTGGAACTACTGTCCGTTTACTGTGCATGGTTCATGGTGAATATACTCACCTTGAGAAGGGTTGTTTCGTCCTTATGCTCTCTGTAAAGCATTTCACACAGCCTTATCCTTTCCTAGGATCTTACTGAAAGGTGAGAGTATTGTGATGTTGATTATATTTTTATCCCCATAAACTCAGGATCAGTATAGAACTAAGACTCTAATGCTGCTGTAAATATTTAGACATATGAAACCTTTATGAAAGTGCCATGCCTATTTAAAAAAATCTTTTGTTAATCTAGGGACCATGAAAAAATTGCTTGTTAATGTCCTCACAATCTCATTTAGAGTTTATATCATCTTTCTGTTTGTTTACTGGAAACCTTTGAGCAGTAGTCTTACAGCTCATGACGGTGATGCATTTGGGTTTCCCAGGATGCACCATAACAAATGTGAACTAGTACAGACAGATCCTCTGTGGAGCAAAATAAGTTTCATTTTGTGAGCTGGCACCAGTAGATTGGTTATAGTTGCCAAGAGCACTGTATTGAGAACAGTTCAGAGGCAAACAAAACAAAACAATGCAGTGATCCATAATCCATGTCCACCATGAATGCAGGAGGGGAGAGTGCCTGCCAATGAACCATGTATTCGATAACCATGTTCTACATAAAAGACCGTTTTGCTGAGTGCTTCCTGATATGAATGCTACACAGGTTGAAAGCTCATTGTAACTTATTTTCCTTTTTACTTTTAAAAATGCCTGCATTTATTTTTTTAAACAGGCTAATAAACCACACCATGGATAACTTATTGGACTTTGCCTGAAAGGAATCATTAGTGTCATTGGATATTTGACCAACCTGGCTACAGGTTTTTTCAGAATGAATGGAAGGTCATGCAGCATGAATCTCCACCGGACATCAGGAACCCCACAGGGGCCTGGGATGGTCAGTGGCCAACACATCCCTCCCATTCAAGCCCATTCGGGGACTCCTGGCCCCTCACCCTGTGGCAGCACAACAAGCTCTGCCATTGGAAGCCTTGCTAACAGCCTGCATCTCAAGATGCCCTCAGGAGGAGGGATGGCTCCTCAGAGCAACATGAATGAGGGCCCCATCCATCTGCCTGCCTTGAGCCCCAGCAGACAAGTGCTCGCCAGTGGGAAGCCACGTTTCCAGGTCACCCAGGCTGGAGGCGTGTCAGGGCCACACACGTTAAAGCCAAAGCAGCAGGAGTTTGGAAGCCCCTTTCCTCCAAATTCTGGGAAAGGTAGGATTGTCTTTCTGGGATCTTTTAAAAGTGGACACTGTTGTTTTTCTCTTCCTTGTCTCTTCTCTGCAAGCAAATCCTATGGAAAAATACACGATTCAGTGTCAGGGTCAAAGTCTCATAATGATATGTAGCTTCCTAGGAAAGGATGTGGATGTGTACATTTGTGCGAGGACGAGGGCACCACAGTGGTAAATGCACTGTTTCATGGACTGTGAAGCAGGGCTGAAGATGAGACGGAAAGATTGGAAACAAGGAGGTAGCATAAGTGTCATAGAGGAAACCAAGAGCATGTTTAGCAAGACCCTGCCCTCTGGATGCACAGAGCTCCATCTTGTCTTACCAGGAGCTAGATTCTGCAGGCCATGGAGGAGACGGCTGACTGCAGCTGTCATTATGTTAGTTGGATGCTAGAAGAAAGGTGATGTTTGGAAGGAAAAGGATTTAAAGTGGAGAAATTTTAATAGCCAATAAAATGAGGAACAAGTACATAAAATGATTAAAAAAATATTCTTAGAGCAAAACCTATAATCTTTATAACATAGCTAGTGACAATAGAGAAAGCAGCTAGAAGAGTATATTGAAAAGATGTATGTCTGTGCTTGTGGAGAACTAGAAAAACTTGCCAATTTGAGAGAGATGAGTGCAGAGAGAATGCTTCCAATTCAGTAGGTTTTGAATTACCATAGCTTTTTTTTTTTTTTTACCATAGATTTTGAATTAAGAATAATTGTCGGAGAATAACAAATTATTTGAATTACTTGCTCTGTCTGGAAACTGATGTTGAGTTAACGAGGTTATATTGCTAATGATATGTGTATCGGGGCTAGAAAAAAGAGCATGTATATTATGTAAAACATAGCTTTGTTATATAGAAGAGCACGATTATATTTTCCTCTGGGTATTTTTACCATTTCGTTTTAAATGCCTGTACTCAGTGTTTATGTGTGTGCGTTCTCAGTCATGTCTTCCTCTTCCCAACCCTATGGACTGTAGCCTGCCAGGCTCCTCTGTCCATGGGATTTTCCAAGCAAGAATACTGGAGTGGATTTCCATTTCCTCCTCCAAGTGTTTATACCCCCAAATAAAATTACTAGCAGCCTTGTAAGTGGCTATTTACCTAGTTAGCTCATAACTTAGCCAATTATGATGAATAATGATTTATATCAGGCAGGTAACCCAAACGTTGTTTGTTTTAGTGTCTATGTATTTCTGAGTATGGAGAAGTTGATATAAATGGATAGATTAAAAAAAACCTGAACATATGTGTAACTTTTTTTCTTTTCTTTTTTACGTATTTATTTTGGTCTATGTTTGTTTTGAATTGTCTTATTTCTCAGAGCTAACGGATATCTAGTGTGAGTACAGGAAAATTTTCCCTGGGGGCTGCATCCAAAATAGCTCTGTCATTGTTAGGTTGCCATGTTCATGACATGGCAAGATAAGTTTCTTAATGTCAAGCTCATGTGTTTGTATTTACAGGGACTGAGGCCCAGCACAATCTTTCAGCTCATGCTTGACTAGTGAACTGTAGCTTGCTTTTATATATATTTGTGTTTGAAATCCTGACTTGTAGGAAATAGTGGTGATAATATTAAAAACTTCTACTTATTATATAATAACTTAGCATGTGTTAGGCATTGTGTTAAGTGCTTTCCAATACATAGTCTCAGTTATTCCTCACAACACTCCTGAGTTGTATGCTATTGTTGAATAAATGACAAAGGAATTAAAGTCTAGAAAAAAATAAGTAACTTAAGCCTTGTCAGGCAATAAGGAGTTTGGGAATATTACTTTGATAGTGACTAGGTGTGTTTATAATTATAGTCATAGTTGATAAAAAATGTTTCAGGTACTTAAGGAATAACAAACTCTCAGGGCCAGTTCATCATGGAACTCATGTAAAAATTAGCACTGCTTCCTGATTCTCCTCTTTCTGATTTTCTGGGTCCTTGCTTAGCTTCTAAGCTTGCAGTGCCTTTTCTAGATCTGCATGATTAGGGCATGCAGGGACATGGGTAAGGAGTTGAGGACAACTATTATTCTCCCTCACCTTACAGGTTGGATGCCACTAGTGGTCTGGATGTTACCAGGAGTGGCTGATTGTGTCCCTTTCAAATCTTGGTTGACAGTTTCTAAACTAAGCCAATAACTGAGAATGGCAATCTGGAACTGTTTAAACTTCACTGAGTCGTTTGTTCTACAAATAATTATTTAGCATATGTTATGGGTGAGCTACTGTTTTGGGGATTTGTTGCTGTTCAGTCGCTAAGTCGTGTCCAACTCTTTGAGACCCCAGGGACTGCAGCATGCCAAGCTCCTCTGTCCTCTGCTGTCTCCCAGGGTTTGCTCAAATTCATGTCCATTGAGTAGGTGGTGCTATGTAACCATCTCGTCCTCTGCCACCCCCTTCTCCTTGTGCCTTCAATCTTTCCCAGCATCAGGGTCTTTTCTAATCAGTTGGCTTTTTGCACCTGGTGGTCAAAGTATTGTAGCTTCAGCTTCAGCATAAGTCCTTCCAATTAATATTTGGGATTGATTTCCTTTAGAGATGACTGTGCATTATTGCATTCCAGACTTAAAGTGAAGAAAGTAGGGAAAACCGCTAGGCCATTCAGGTATGACCTAAATCAAATCACTTATCACTCTACAGTGGAAGTGATGAATAGATTCAAGGAATTAGATTCTGGGAAGAACTATGGACGGAGGTTCATAACATTGTACAGGAGGCAGTGACCAAAACCATTGCAGAGAAAAAGAAATAGAAGAAAGCAAAGTGGTTGTCTGAGGAGGCTTTACAAATAAATGAGAAAAGAAGAGAAGTGACAGGCAAGGGAGAAAGGGGAAGATACACAACTAAAAGCAAAATTCCAGAGAATAGCAAGGAGAGATAAGAAGGCCTTCTTAAATGAATTTTGGGGATGTGATAGCCAATTAAACATAGTTCTGGCCCTTAGGGAGTTGAGAATTCAGAAAAATAAATGAGCAGTTAAAATAAAGTATGGTTGAGGCTGTGGTAGACATACACTCAGGGTGATAGGGCAACATTTGAAGGGGTTCCCAGCCTGAGCTTGAAAGGTGGATCTGGGAAAAGAGTAGGGTATCTGGACAGATGCCTAAAGAATGAGGGGCTAACTTTACAATCACAGAAGAGTATGTCCTGTGTGTGTGTGTGTGTGTGTGTGTGTGTGCATGCACATGCCTGTGAAGTGGCAGGGACTATCTGGAATTTGCTCTGGGTAGAGAGAAAAGCACACTGAAAACCTGGAGGGGAGAGATCATAGTCCATTTCATAGACTTCTGTCTGGTTTCACATTGAGGGGAGGTGTGGAGACCTGGGTAAGAGATGAAGCTGGAAAAGAATAAGCAGCAACCAGGTGAAGGGTCATGAGTGACATACTAAGGAGTTTGGATCTATCTTGAGGGTACTGGCAATCTGTGGAAGGATTTAACCTCGGGGTTGATGTGATAAGCTTGAGACTGACATCTCTCCCTGATTTTGCCACTGTTTTCCCATGCACTATTGACAATGTCATGATCCAGAAGGATAAGTGCCAAAGAACTTGTGACTCTGTGGGTGTATTAGAGTTTTTCAGAGACACAGAACCAATAGGAGGTATATCTATATATCTATCTATACATTGCCAATAGAATAAGTTACTTAGGGATTGTCATACAGACAAACATCTGACTTGAAAACTCAAAAATTTCCAGTTGGAGCCTCAGGTGAAATATAAATTTGATTGTAATGTTTATGTTACTTAAGGATTGAGTTCTGTTCCTATGAAAACTCAAATAGCCATGTATTTAACATTGATTCCCAAATGTGTGCCAGGTGCTCTGGGGTACCACAGGAGACTCAGAGAGAGCTATGAGATGTTTTAAATTTTGAAGGAAACATGGGATATGTGAGGTCCCTGCAGGCAAACCACTAGTTTGAGGAGGTTCAGTTTTAACATTAGATTATGGTATGTTCTTTTTGATGATATCGTAACTTTGAGAAACTACATAATTGGTAGTTGTGACTAAGAAAAGCAAGTCGTTTGTACATCCATGTTCAGAGCGACATTTTTCACAATAGCTAAAAGTAGAG
Source organism: Oryx dammah (assembly GCF_014754425.2). Classification (NCBI taxonomy): domain Eukaryota; kingdom Metazoa; phylum Chordata; class Mammalia; order Artiodactyla; family Bovidae; genus Oryx; species Oryx dammah. The sequence goes on from NW_024070185.1 coordinate 39,570,677, forward strand.
GTAACCCAGGTGTCCATCAGTGTAAATGAATGGGTAAACAAAATGTGTCATATCTATCAGTTCAGTTCAGTCGCTCAGTCGTGTCTGACTCTTTGCTACCCTATGGACTGCAGCAGATATAGTCATATTTATACAGTGGAATATTATTCAGGCTTCAAATGGAAGGAAATATGATGTATGCTATAATATGGATAAACCTTTAAGACATTATGCTAATCAAATATGCCTGACAAAGAAGGACAAACATTGTATGATTCTTCTTATATGAAGTTCCTACAATAATTAAATTCATAGAGACAGAAAGTAGAATGGTGGTTACTGTGGACCAGGGAAGGAGAGAATGAGGAGTTATTAACTCATGGGTACAGGGTTTCAGTTTGGGAAGTTGAAAAAGTTCTGGAGATAGGTGTTGGTGATGGTTGTACAACAGTGTGAATATAGTTAAAACCACTAAACTGTACACTTAAAAATGGTTAAAATGGGACATTTTATGTTACATATATTTTACGACAATAACAAAAGCAAGTGTTCAATGAAAATGAGTGTGGAATAGGAGGTGAAGGTGGTGATGTTCATTCTGATTCCAAGATTTGAGAAGTAGTAGAAGGCATGATTGAAATGCACATCCCATTAATAATTGTGGTTATTTAAAAATGAAATAAAAATGATTTTAAAAATTTATTTTTTCAAACAGATAATGTTATTAGTACATAAATACTATTAAGTTATTGACACCTAACTACTTAATAAACAGAACTGTTAGATGTTCCTTTTGGCCTAGGGGCACCATGAAAAATTTACTGAGACACTAAGAATTCCATGAACTGAGAGCATCTGGGAACCTCTGTCATAGGAGTTCATTTTTCCCACAGAAAGAGCAGTTCAGGGTGGGTGACTGCTGTTAATGGTTACAAGCTCGAGGAAGACAGGCCCATGATCATAACTGTCTTTGTTAGAAAAGACAAAAGGTTCTACTCCCTTGGAATCTACCTCCTTTCACTGGCTTTCCAGCTACTTCCATTCGTAGGTAACTAATCCCTTAAATAAAACATATTCTTCATTCCTAAATATCTTTCTTTAAAAGTTGGACTTTTTTTTCCATTTCATTTTGTATTACCTTCTATTGTATTTTACTTTTTGACATTTGCCATCTTTATCTCTAAAGTAAGCTGAAATACTTGGAAGTAAGCTGCAGACCTTGTGACCCTTTACTCCCTAATTCCTAAGCAGGTCTCTTTCATGCTATATACCTAAAATACATTAATCATAACCAAGAAATTTAGCTTTGATACAACAGCATTACTTATAAACAGTTATATCTTAAAATATAGTTCACATTCAAATTCATTATATATTTTATTTTACTTAATCATGATTTATAATATAAGGTATTACTCCCCCCCTCCTTATAATCCAGTTTTATTTGTAGCCATTAAAAAAAAAATCTAGAATCTAATAATGGAGAAGGCAATGGCACCCCCCTCCAGTACTCTTGCCTGGAAAATCCATGGACCGCGGAGCCTGAAAGGCTGCAGTCCATGGAGTCGCGAGGGTCGGACACGACTGAGCGACTTCACTTTCACTTTTCACTGTCATGCATTGGAGAAGGAAATGGCACCCCACTCGAGTGTTCTTGCCTGGAGAATCCCAGGGACAGGGGAGCCTGGTGGGCTGCCGTCTATGGGGTTGCCCAGAGTCGGACACGACTGAAGCAACTTAGCAGCAGGATCTAATAAAAGATCATCCACTGCATTTGGGTAGTATTTGGTTGTCATGTTTCTTTGGTGTCCTTTAATCTAGAATGACCTACTCTCCCTGACTTTCTTTGTGTTTTTCATGACAAAAATGTGTTAATATTTTTTAAAAGTTCAGGTCAGCTGTCTTGTCTCACAACCTGATCAATCTAGTCATTTTATCATAATCGGGTTCAGATAAAACATTTTTGGCAAGAATACTACATAGGATTTGTGCACCACCCATTGTGTTATATCAGGAAGCACTAAATGGTCATTTGTCCTAGTATTTGTAATGCTGCTTTTGGTTGTCTGTCTAAGGGAGTGTCACTAGATCTCTATATTGTAAAGGACACTTTTCAAAATTAACAAATAATCGTATGTGAATATCTTTAATAACCTTTCATAGGATTTATTGATGATCTTTGTCTGAATCAGTTATTATGTTGCTGATTGCATAAAGGTTACTTTCTGATTTTATCATTCCTTCTATATTTATTAGCTGGTCTGGAAAGGAGAACTTCTCTCCCTTCTCTTTTAGTGTCATTGCAGATTCATTTATTCTTTTAGAAAATTCACTGTGCTATAACCCATTTCCATCACTATTTTTTCTGATGGTCAAACTGTCCCAGATTTGACCAATGGAAGCCCCTTCAGGTCAGTTCTTATGTCCTTTTGACATGTTACCATTAAGTTCTTCCTTACTTTGAGACACAAAATATTCTATTATCGCTTGTACTTCCCTGCCCCAGACCTGGAATCAACCATTTTCCCCAAAAGTTAAGGTTCCTTTTAATGGGAAGTAATATTTGGGAAACTGGATGAAAAGGTATTCTTATTGGCTCTGGGATATCATTGCTTCTAGGTCCTTTCTATGGACAGAGTGAGGAAATACACCAGAACAAGGTAATGAGTTCCAATTAAAATATAACATTACAGAGTTCTTCCTCACACTTCCTCATTGCAAAGCTGTCAGTGAGAATGCTGGTTCTCAGGAACATGGGTATATGTTTATTTTCTGAGTACTACAACTAAGGAAAATTTAGCTTTGTATTTCTAAGATATATAAATTTGTTTTAAAAATGATTGCTTACTGTAATTAAAAATGTAAATTTTAATCTGTTGAAATAAGAATTTTTATATTGATCTTTTCACTGAGTGTGGAGGACATTCTGCAGCTGGCAGCTTTCTGACCCTCCTATAATTGGTGAGTAGAGAATCCCAATAGTGGTGTTTGTCACTGCTTTCTTCTTAACAGTTACAGACTGTAATTAGACTGGGAGAAATGCATTTTTCAAAGCATCTGGGAAATTGGTTTTATGATCCTCACTGTAAGTGTGTTGGACACAGCTATTTAAATACTTAAGACAGTTCGCAGTGGCCCTAGGACTATATAATTGGAAAGATTTTCATTGTAAAGGTTTTTTATTTTACTTCAGGGCCTCTGACACTTCCTGTTGGGCTCTGCTGTCCTTGGAGACAAAGGGAGTTAGTTATTCGTTAGTGCTTGTGGGTTATTCATTATTGTTGGTCAGAAAAAGCAGAATAATATCAACAAAGGACACCAAACTAATTGGAACTTTAAACTTCTTTTGTGTCACTTAAGCTTGGTGTCTTTTATAAAGACCTGTCTAAGAAAATGTGTTGTGTGAGCCTGGGAGGTCTAAAAACTAGTGTATTTTAAATACTACATCAAGTTTTATTTTTATTGTCCATGGCTTACTAATTCAATTGGTTATGATCTGGAGCTTAGGTTAGAGCTTAATTTCTTAGTGGATCAACAAGCATCATATTTTTCTCTCACTGCTGTATCAGAAATTTTAAAGTCTGCCACGGATTTAAAAAGCTACTTTCCTATATCATTGTTTCACTTATGTTGATCCCTGGTAAAATAACAGACAATAAAAAAATCTGCTAACATCAATGGGTGAAGCATGTTAAATGTAGTCATGTTAGAACTGGGGCAAGAATAGCAACTGAGGATCCCACATTTTTGAAGAGTTATAGTTGATATATTAGCTTAAGAAAGTTGGGGCAAAATATGTGGTTACTTTTTTCCCCCTCATTCTGCTTTTTAATCAGTTATATTTCCTTGCACTTCCAGTGTGGCTTCCTTTAGAATTGGAGCAATTAAAGTTAATATTCCATAAAAGATTCCAAAAATAACCAAACCAGTCAGAGACCAAAGGCTTTATTTCAGTTGAAGTAACCAGAATTTTCATTTTGTCTTGCCAAAAAAGGCAGGTGAAACACAGTGTTTAGTTTTGTTTACTCTTTGGGCTGCACAGGGTTCACTTTGTGATTTATTGATGCTGGATATAAGTCAAATTGATGATGGATTTCCAAGTATTACTGAATGGCAGACACGATTTGTTCCAGTTATAAAAGTGGTTTGTCAGTCTCGTAACATTCTACCTTTAAAAGAATATTCCGTTTAACACCCCTGCCCTCTACATATGCCTCAAATGCTATGGGACATGAAGTTGAAATGTTACATTTGTTAGGTACCCACATCATTTTCTAAAGCTGTTAAATAGCAACCACTTGTTTTTTTTTTCTTTTTTAATTTATCTGACTGCACTGGGTTTTAGTGGCAGTGTGCGGGATTTTTGTTGCTACATGAGAGATCTTTCGCTATGGCATGTGAGGTCTAGTTCCCTGACCAGGAATCAAACCTGAGCCCCTTGCGTCGGGAGCATGGAGTCTTAACCACTGGACTACCGAGGAAGTCCCTAAACTACAACTTTGGATTTGTATGGTACTTTGTAGTTCATAACCTTTCATAGTGACCATTTCGTATGATTTGATCAAAGGCATCATCCCATAGGGTAAGGTAAGTGTCACTGGTCTGATTTTAGGGATGAAGAGACTGAGGCTCATTTTTCTAGAGATCTCATTTTTCATGTGCTGCATGGATTGACACTGAAGAGCACTCTGCAGTCTGGGAGCTCCTGTTAGAAGAGTGCTGAGAAATCTTGCCCATTTTATCCATTAGAATCAAAGCTTACTGCTATTTCTGAAATAGTATACATTTATAAACTCAAAACTGTTCAGTGGTCATTTCTATTCATGAGCTGAGGCTATGGGCCCTTGCTCCTGCTTTAGAAAATTATACATGACAATTTTCAACAACAAGTCCTTCTGAGCAGTGGGGGCATTGTCTACCCAGGAGACATCAGGCAGCCTTTACATGATGGGTACCCGAGTGACATCAGTATATGTACAAGCATGAAGTCTTTAAACCCAGGCCAGGGGATATCATAAATACATGAACAGATTTGCTCCTTCTGACGTGTCATGTTTTAAGGATACAATGGGTGGTGACTGTATTTAATACCTATTTTCATGGGTGCATTATTTGAATAATGAAAGAAATAGAAGTTCTGTAATTGGACCTGACATAATAAACAAGTTAAAAAATAAGACTTGTGGAAGAGGATCTTGTTAGTCAAGGATACTCTGAGGCCAACAGCATTAGCATTGTCTGGGAGGTGGTTAGAAATGCCCAGTCTCAAGACTCCCCCAGATCTACTGAGTTGGATCTTCCATTTTAATAAGATCCCTAGATGATTCATGTGCACAGGGTTGGCTAAAAGGTGACTGCACAAAGCCCTGTCTCAAAAGAGGTGCCCTGTGCTTGGGGTATAATGCTCTGTGGTAACTGACTTGACATTCTTGCTAATTTTATCTTCGAAGTTATATTTTGTGAGTGAAGTCTGGTGGGACACTGAAACTTGTGAGGGAAGCAGGCTTGAAGTCTTAGTTCAAACGTATGTAGTTCCACACCTTGCCAGGATGGCCACTGGCTCCCCCGCCCCACTCATTGTCCACTACTGCCCTGTGCCCTCAGCAGGGACCTTGAGCATTGGTATGGTGAGGTCAAGGTCAGGTACGTATGCCCCGTGTGCTCAATCATGAGTGATGCTTTGGGCACTTTGAAGGCCTGTGTTCACTCTGTCAGTATTCCTGTGTGGAAGCAGCACAGTGTTAAATGGCAAATAAAAAATATCATGGTAAGTCAAAAGATGGGAAAAGAAAGAAAAATGCTGTTTTCCTGCTCTTTGGACAAGGAATCCAGCATTTTCGTTCTGGTCCTTGTAAGTTATGCTTATTGAAATTTGACAAGCTTTAGTATAAGAGATGGAGAAGGAAATGGCAACCCACTCCAATATTCTTGCCTGGAAATCCCATGGACAGAGGAGCCTGGAGGACTGCAATGGGTCACAAAAGATTCAGGCAGGACTTAGCGACTGAGCGTGAGTATAAATATAAGAGAAAGTGCATGGGCACAGTTCAGAAGACCCACATCTCTCTCGTTTATGCTTTGCTGGTGTATGACATTGGACAAGCCACTAGACCTCCTTGCTTCAGTTTCCTCATCTGTAAAATGGGGGTGATGTCTTATGCTCCTTTCCAAATGGGCTGGGTGTAGGTAAAGGGCAGACCTGGCAACATGTCTTTGAGTAGGAGTGTGTCCAAAATACCCCTCATCTTTGGCTTTGGTTTCATGCAGATGATAAGCAAACTTGGGCATCATGGCCTGAGAGTGGGATGGAGGTGAAGAGCAGGGTTCAGAATGGGAGAAGAAGGTCAAAAACCTCATTATCAAGTCCTTGGGAGTGGATGGAAAGCACAAGTCAAGAACTGAGGAAGGCAGGAACTGGGGATTATGGGTAGGGAGAAGTGAGCATCAGACAACTTGTGAGCTGCATGCATGGGTTTCCCAAGTGGTTACCCACTTGTTTGGAAATCTCAGACACACATGAAATTGTGGAATAGAAAAGATGCTTGCTCCTGAGACTTAAATTTGATGTTAAACATGAGAATACATTTTATGCCGTCAACTTCCAGAGACATGTAAAGTACTGTTCTTCCCTTATTATAAGGGCAATATGGATCTCCACTGGGGCTTCCTTGGTAGCTCAGCTGGTAAAGAATCTGCCTGTAATGCAGGAGACTCCAGTTTGATTCCTGGGTCGAGAAGATCCCCTGGAGAAGGGATAGGCTACCTACTCCAGTATTTTTGGGCTTCCCTGGTGACTCAGACAGTAAAGAATCTGCTTGCAGTGCAGGAGACCTGGGTTTGATCCCTGGGTTGGGAAGATCCCCTGGAGGTGGGCATGGCAGCCCACTCCAGGATTCCTGCCTGGAAAATCCCCATGGACAGAGGAGCCTGGTGGGCTACAGTCCATGGGAGTCACAAAGAGCTGGATCTGACTCAGCACAGCACAGCACATGAATCTCCATAATCCACAGCACTTGTTGCTGAATGGGATGGCCTCACCTCGATACCAGTTCATTCATGGATTTTTCCTTTGAGATAATGGACATTAGCTTAGTCATAAATTCCAAGTCTAGGCAGTTTGAAAAGCTACCTGTTGTGTGGCTGAGAACCCTAAATTCTGTCTTCACAGTTTGCCTCAGCGCTAGAGAGAAAAAATTAAAACACAATAACCAAACCTTGAGACGAAATAACAGCTTTTAAACTTGTCTTCCATCTAAAGATTTTACTCTAGATAGAGTGATCATATAATTTATTATCTAAACCAGAACAGTTTCAAAAGTGAGGTGAGGTGAGGTGAAGTCGCTCAGTTGTGTCCGACTCTTTGCGACTCCATGGACTGTAGCCTACCAGGCTCCTCCCTCCATGGGATTCTCCAGGCAAGAGTACCGGAGTGGGTTGCCATTTGAAATGGAACCCTATTAATAATTATGCCTGACTACCCTGGATGAACTGGAAAGAAGGCAGTGTCACTATACATTTAGGGGCAAGTCTCATTGTGTTTAGAAGACGCAGCATCTTACTCAACTTGACAGGATTTAATGTAAAGTAGTTCAACCTACTTGACAGGATTAGCCCTGTTTTAAGTTATTTTTTCAAAGTTCTTTCTTGGGGCTATTGAGTGATTATTAGTATATTATTATGTAGAATATATTAGTTTCTAGTTGTTACAGAATTGAAAATAAGTGAGCTATCAATTATTTAGCATTTTGTATAACTATGCTTAGCTTTACGTATTTTAGTTTAATCCTTCCCAGCTCTATGGAGTATCCCCATTGAAAACACGAGGAAAAAGAGGCTTAGAAAGATTAAGAAAATTGACCAAGAACGTATGGGTATTTTAGCCCCTGCCTCACTGACTTCACAGCCCTAAGTACTTGTATAGGATGTTCTTCTGCTTTTGTTGGCACAGAGTTTGCCCTAACAGACTAGGTTCTTGGCAATTGAGTACAGTTTCCTGAAAGACATATCTATCATAATTTCTACTATGAGTAGTGTAATATCTGCTATATATTTATTTTGAAAAGAACAGTGAAATGAAACAGAAAACCACTATCAAGTAAATTTTGCAAGTGCTTATGTTAATTTGTGTTAAAAGTGCCCCTCCTTACTTAAGATAGTAGTTTTGGTGGCAATCAGGTAGGCAATGTGATATAAAAAAGAAAGATGCAATAATGGTTAATTTTCCTGAACCCTTACTCTGGGGCAGCTGCCGCACTGAGCAGAGCTGCTGGGCCATTCAACTGGAGAACAATCCAGAAGACCTAACATGATGGCCCTGGAGTTCAGTTTCTTTTTAATCCTTGTAACAAGGATTTAATGTGTCATTAAGATTTAAGGTTTGAAGAGGTAATTTAGCAGCCATCACATGGCTAGTATGTGGCAAACCTGGGAATTGAATTCAGGTACTGTTTGAACCCAGTGCCTTGGGTCTTAACCATCCTACTATGTTCTATTGGGATGAGTCAGGTTATGGGGGCCAAGCTGGAGACCAGGGATTTCTGGCAAGTGCAGTTATTCACCAAGTATCTTATTGAGGCCTCTTATTGGTTTCAGGTAGCTGAAATCCACTGTGCTAACTCATGTAAAAAGGGATTTATTGTAAGGAACCAAGGGTGTTTCATGGCACCCCAGAAGAAGATGAAATGGCAACCCACTCCAGTGTTCTTGCCTGGAAAATCCCATGGACAGAGGGGCCTGGTGGGTACATTCCAAGGGGTCACAGGGAGTCGGACATGACTGAGTGACTTTCACTTCACTTCACTTCAGAAGAAGATGAACTATCAGATCTTCTGAAGGCTGTAAGAACAAGCTACTTCTCCATACTCCTTCTCCCTAGGCAATGTGATCTTTTATCTCTGTGTCTTCTTTTTGAACATTACTTCATTCTTCTCCTGAAGATTGCTTTTCTGTATTATTTTTTTGGTGTCTATATTAGTCAGGGTTCTCCAGAAAAATAGAACTACAGGCTTCCTTGGTAGCTCAGCTGGTAAAAGAATCAGCTTACAATGCAGGAGACCATGGTTCAATACCTGGGTCGGGAAGATCCCCTGGAGAAGGGATAGGCTACCCACTTCAGTATTCATGGGCTTTCCTGGTGGCTCAGGTGGTAAAGAATCCTCCTACAGCACGGGGGACCTGGGTTGGGATGATCCCCTGGAGGAGGGCATGGCAACCCACTCCAGTATTCTTGCCTGGAGAATCCCCATGGACAAAGGAGCCTGGCAGGCTACAGTCCTGGGGTCAGGACTGAGGGTCAGAAAGGCTCAAAAAGAGTTGGACATGACTGAGCAACTAAGCGCACACACACACACACACACACACACACACACACACACACACAATTTATTATAAGGCATTTTGCTACTAGGTAGGCAGAGATGTACCAAAATCTGCAGTTGGCAAGCTGAGTACCCAGGAGGGCTGATGGTTTAGTTCTAGTCCAAATAAGAAGGCCTGAGAACCAGGAAAGCCCATGGTGTAAGTCCAGTTCAAAAACAGGCAGCCTCGAAATTCAGTTAGAGTAAATGTTTCAGTTTGAGTCCAAAGATGGCAAGATACCAAAGTCCCAGCTAAAAGCTGTCAGGCAAGAAAAGTTCTTCCTTGGTTGCAGGAGGATTCTTTTTTTGTTCTATGTATACCTTCAACTGATTGGAATAGGCCCACCCACATTGGGGAGGGTAGTCTCCTTAACTCAGTCTGCTATTTCAGATTTTAATCTCATCTAGAAATACTTCACAGACATACCCAGAATAGTGTTTGACGAAATATCTGTTCACCCCATGGCCAAATTAGGTTGACCCATAAAATTAACCATCATGATATCTATGGTCTCAACATGACTTTCTTCCCTAGCCCTAAACATGTACTCAGAACTTCTGTGCTGTGAGTCTACTGGGTAGTGTTTCTCTATCCCATTTTTAGGTTCCTTGGAAAGAAGGAGAGTCTGGTTGGTCCAGCTGGTGTCAGGTCTGGTTGGGTTAGGGAGAGACTCATGGAATACATATGGGTCCCATCTACTCAGAAAAGGAACATGTAGACTGAGTGATACCTAGGACTTAGTCTCCTAAATAAAAGTGGTTTGGGGATAAGTTTCAAATAACAGTGATGTTTCCAAAGGTATCACAGAAATGGTGTTCTTTAGCTGGCATGATTCCAAAGTAAGGGAGAAGATTTTGGAAGTATGGCCACCAGCAAAAGTTAATTCTAAGAAAAGTTATTTTTTTTAATTATTATTTAAAAAAATTTTAAATTTATTTATTTTAATTGGAGGCTAATTACTTTACAATATTGTATTGATTTTGCCATACATCAACATGAATCCACCACGGGTGTACACATGTTCCCCATCCTGAATCCCCCTCCCACCTCTCTCCCTGTACCATCCCTCTGGGTCATCCCAGTGCACCAGCCTCAAGTATCCTGTATCCTACATCGAACCTGGACTGGCGATTCATTTCTTATATGATATTATACATGTTTCAATGTCATTCTCCCAAATCATCCCACCCTCTTCCTCTCCCACAGAGTCCAAAAGACTGTTCTATACATCTGTGTCTCTTTTGCTGTCCCGCATACAGGGTTATCGTTACCATCTTTCTAAATTCCATATATATGCGTTAGTATACTGTGTTGGTATTTTTCTTTCTGGCTTCCTTTACTCTGTATAATAGGCTCTGGTTTCATCCACCTCATTAGAACTGATTCAAATGTATTCTTTTTAATGGCTGAATAATACTCCATTGTGTATATTTATTTTTCTACTTAAAAGATAAACTACTAAACTGTGATTATCATTGTGATACTTTGTATTAGTTTTCAGCTCAGTTCAGTTCAGTCGCTCAGTCCTGTCTGACTCTTTGCGACCCCATGAATCACAGCACGCCAGGCCTCTGGTGAACTCCCGGAGTTCACTCAAACTCATGTCTATCGGGAGAAGGCAATAGCAACCCACTCCAGTACTCTTGCCTGGAGAATCCCATGGATGCAGGAGCCTGGTGGGCTGCAGTCCGTGGGGTTGCTAAGAGTCGGACATGACTGAGTGACTTCACTTTCACTTCTCACTTTCATGCATTGGAGAAGGAAATGACAGCCCACTCCAGTGTTCTTGCCTGGAGAATCCAGGCAAGCCTGGTGGGCTGCTGTCTGTGGGACTGCAGAGAGTCGGACACGACTGAGGTGACTTGGCAGCAGCAGCAGCAGCATGTCCATCAAGTCGGTGATGCCATCCAGCCATCTCATCCTCTGTCGTCCCCTTCTCCTCCTGCCCCAAATCCGTCCCAGCATGAGTCTTTTCCAGTGAATTAACTTTTCACATGAGGTGGCCAAAGTACTGGAGTTTCAGCCTCAGCATCATTCCTTCCAAAGAACACCCAGGGCTGATCTCCTTTAGAATGGACTGGTTGGATCTCCTTGCAGTCCAAGGGACTCTCAAGAGTCTTCTCCAACACCACAGTTCAAAAGCATCAATTCTTCGGTGCTCAGCCTTCTTTACAGTCCAACTCTCACATCCATACATGACCACAGGAAAAACCATAGCCTTGACTAGATGGACCTTTGTCGGCAAAGTAATATCTCTGCTTTTGAATATGCTATATAGGTTGGTCATAACTTTCCTTCCAAGGAGTAAGCGTCTTTTAATTTCATGGCTGCAGTCACCATCTGCAGTGATTCTGGAGCCCAAAAAAATAAAGTCTGACACTGTTTCCACTGTTTCCCCATCTATTTCCCATGAAGTGATGGGACTGGATGCCATGATCTTTATTTTCTGAATGTTGAGCTTTCAGCCAACTTTTTCACTCTCGTCTTTCACTTTCATCAAGAGGCTTTTTAGCTCCTCTTCACTTTCTGCCATTAGGGTGGTGTCATCTGCATATCTGAAGTTATTGATATTTCTCCCAGCAATCTTGATTCTAGCTTGTGTTTCTTCCAGTCCAACGTTTCTCATGATGTACTCTGCATATAAGTTAAATAAGCAGGGTGACAATATACAGCTTTGATGTATTCCTTTTCCTATTTGGAACCAGTCTGTTGTTCCATGTCCAGTTCTAACTGTTGTTTCCTGACCTGCATACAGATTTCTCAAGAGGCAGGTCAGGTGGTCTGGTATTCCCATCTCTTTCAGAATTTTCCACAGTTAATTGTGATCCACACAGTCAAAGGCTTTGGCATAGTCAATAAAGCAGAAATAGATGTTTTTCTGGAACTCTCTTGCGTTTTCCATGATCCAGCGGATGTTGGCAGTTTGATCTCTGGTTCCTCTGCCTTTTCTAAAACCAGCTTGATCATCAGGGAGTTCACGGTTCATGTATTGCTGAAGCCTGGCTTGGAGAATTTTGAGCATTACTTTACTAGCATGTGAGATGAGTGCAATTGTGCGGTAGTTTGAACATTGTTTTGCATTTCCTTTCTTTGGAATTGGAATGAAAATGGACCTTTTCCAGTCCTGTGGCCACTGCTGAGTTTTCCAAATTTACTGGCATATTGAGTGCAGCACTTTCACAGCATCATCTTTTAGGATTTGAAACAGCTCAATTGGAATTCCATCACCTCCACTAGCTTTGTTCGTAGTGATGCTTTCTAAGGCCCACTTGACTTCACGTTCCAAGATGTCTGGTTCTAGATGAGTGATCACATCATCATGACTATCTGGGTCGTGAAGATCTTTTTTGTACAGTTCTTCTGTGTATTCTTGCCACCTCTTCTTAATATCTTCTGCTTCTGTTAGGTCCATACCATTTCTGTCCTTTATCGAGCCCATCTTTGCATGAAATGTTCCCTTGGTATCTCTAATTTTCTTGAAGAGATCTCTAGTCTTTCCCATTCTGTTGTTTTCCTCTATTTCTTTGCATTGATCGCTGAAGAAGGCTTTCTTATCTCTTCTTGCTCTTCTTTGGAACTCTGCATTTAGATGCCTATATCTTTCCTTTTCTCCTTTGCTTTTTACCTCTCTTCTCTTCCAAGGAGTAAGTGTCTTTTAATTTCATGAGGCCACTAGAGTTTATAAGGTAACTCATTTTTTTAATGTTACCTAGATTTTCAATCCTCGATGTGGGAATTAAGAAAGAGCATGTAATAGCTGATCTGTTAAGCATTTATATTTATGTTCCATTGAGAGTTTATTGAAGGTGAAGATTGCCAGGGTTCAGACACTCAGACCTGCGATTTCTATTTGAAATCACCTTGAACAACGCAGCAATTTGAAGTGGTTTGGCTGTCAGTTTAGAATTTTCAGCATAGCTATTTCTTGTTGCCTTGGGTTAAATATTAAGAGAGTATTTATTCATGATTTGAATACTCTTGGCGTATATGCAAGTTTTATGCCAGTTTTATTAGGAATCTGTCAGGCACAAAACACGTGCGATTAATCAATGAATTAAACATTTTAAAAGTTGGAGTACATGGATTGGGTGTTGAAAGTGTATTTTCTTACATATTTGGCCCAGGTAATTTCCCCACGTACATAGAAGCAATTTCTGTACAATTATCTATACATTATTGTGACAGGCAGAATCTAAGATGGGCCTTGATCATTCCCATCTCCTGGAATTCATGCCCTTGGGTAATAGCCACTCCTTGAGTATAGACTGGATGTAGGGACTTGCTTCTAACCATGATAAAGGTGATAAAATGTCACGTCTATCATTAAGTTACAAAAGGTTTCACTGTTGTCCCGCTTGCAGACTCTCTAAATTGTCTTCTTGGTTTGTATCTTTGACAAAGAACACTGCGATTTTGGATTGGCCCATGTTGCAAGTAACAGAGAAGGGACTCTGCCCAAAAAACAGTGAAGAACTGAGTCCTCAGTCTGTCAACTGTCTGGAAACTGAATTCTACCAACAACTATATAAGATGTGAAGTATATCCTTCCACAGCTGAACATTCAGATGAGACTCTAGCTCTCACTGACGCTTTGATTGCAAGCTTGTGTGAGACCCTGAAACAAAGGACCCACTCCAGCCATATTCAGATTCCTGAAGCACAGAAACTGAGATAATAATATATGTATGTTATTTTAAGCTTTTAAGTTGCTGGTAATTTGTTATGTGTGTGTGTGTGCTCAGTCTCTCAGTGGTGTCTGACTCTGTGACCCCGGGGCCTGTAGCCCACCAGGCTCCTCTTTCCATGGAATTTTCCAGGCAAGAATACTGAAACAAGTTGCTATTTCCTGCTCCAGTGGCTCTTCCTGACCCAGGGATTGAACCAGTGTCTCTTAGATCTCTCACATTGGCAGGTGGATTCTTTACCACTGTACCACCTGGAAAGCTGTAGATAACTAATCATATTATCATCTGGACTTTTCTCTCTTTCAAGAAGCACTAGAAATTATGTAACATCTAGGAGCAGGTGGGTAGGAATTAACCTTTGGGTTTCTTTTTAGATTTTTAATTTTTTAATTTATTTTTTATTGAAGTATAGTTAAATTACTGTGTTATATTAATTACTGCTCTACAGCAAAGTGACTCAGTTATATATATTTGTGCATTATTTTTCATATTATTTTCTATTATGGTTATCACAGGATATTGAATATAGTTCACTGTGCTATACAGTGGGACATTTTTGTTTATCCATTCTGTATATACCGGTTTGCATCTGCTAATCCCGAACTCCCAATCTGCCTCTCTCCCACCTTCCTCCCACTTGGCAACCACAAATCTATTATATATGTCCCTGATTCTGTTTCTGTTTCATATGTGTCATAGTTTAGATTCCACATGTAATACATATGGTACTTGTCTTTCTCTTTCTCACTTACTTCACTTGGTATGATAATCTCTAGTTGCATGCATGTTGTTGCAAATGGCATTATTTCATTCTTTTTTATGGCTGAGTCATGGAATTAACATCTGTTGAAGGCCCGTGGTATGGAAGAGATAGTGACAGGCTCTAAGATTCAGCAGAGCCAAACTGTAAGGCCTTTTTCTATTACCTCCATTTTACAAATGTAGAAACAGACATTCAGAGAAGTGAAATTATTTGCTCATGTTTACATGAATTATAGGAGACAGAATTAGGGTTTGAATGTGGGTGTCTCTTACTCCAGTTTCTCTTTTCCTTCCATGCATCTGGCCAACACCTTCAAGCTATGGGAAACACTGGTGTGACATTTTTGCCTAGGAAAAAAGGATTAAACAAAGACATTTCATCTTTAAGCGTTCACCAAGTAACCCCGTACTCTCGGTGGCTTGTTGGAAGGACCAGTCCCCCACATCTGGTCTTTCTTCTCAGTGTCTTGTTCCCACCAGATATTCTTTTGCTTCTCTTGTCCTGCCCTCCATCTCCATCTAAACCTGCATTTCATAGCCCTACTTTTTATTAACTTCTTTATTATTCTCAAACAAAATTCATGAACAGTATTGTCTACCTATGCATATAATTTTAAAAATTTGATACAATTTTATAACTAAAGTACAAGGAAAATGAAAACAATTTATAATAAAATAAATTGCATTTAAATATGAAATTATTCAAGCACACCTGCACTAAAAGACATAATGAAGTAGATAAGCTTGGACCTAAAAGTGAAATTAGTTAGAATTCTGATGATTTAGAATTGTATTTGTTGTACTGGTGACTCAGATATCTAGTTGTTTGCTTTCAGTGATAGGATTTCATGAAATGGTGGACAATACTTCATAGTATTTCTATCAGAATGATAATTCACTTGATTTTCACTATCATTTTATTTTAGATAATTAAGTATAAATAAGAATTATGAAAATAAAATTGACTTAGGTTCTAAACTCACATGATTATTAACAGGTTTTGACCTACATGAACATCTGGTGAGACACTTGAAAATCATCTTGGATAATTTTTTTATTGTGTGGCATCCCTTTAGCACTGAATGCCAATAATGGTAACAACCCAGAATATTCCCACAACTTCCAGATGGCTCCTACCAGCCAGTGTCCCCCAAACCCACTGACATAAATCTAAGTTTGCTTTTAGCAAAAGAGATGATCAACTGATTAAAAGTATCATAATCATCAGAGGTGTTTATTTTTTAATTGGGTCAATACCTTAAGACAAAGAAAGACATCATTTATGGTAGAACTTGTTTGTGGGGGGTAGAGAAGTGCAGTGTGAAGAATGAAGAGGATCTCCTTTTTGCAGCCCTTAAACTACTTGGCATATGTGTACTCTTTATATTTTTGATTCTAGCCTTTCCTCTTAAATCCCTTTTCTGTAAGCTCCATATATACTTTATATGACAAAATAGATGTCTTTTTAAATAAAATTCTTTTTACATTTTCTGATTGTATTTTTAAGAGCTTCTTTATGTTTCTAGTGCTGTCAATAAAATCAACTGATGTTTTCTGTTTCCAACATGATATCATGCTAGCTACTAGGGAGTCAAAGGTGAACAAGATGCAGCCTGAAATCTCAGTATATTTGTGATTGTAATTCAATCTAGCATAGCATTTACAGGGCAAGGCACAATGCTAGGCATTCTATGACCCATGCACACATATATGTACATACATTTATGTTTATGCTTTTAGGGAGCTGACACATACATATAATTATGAGGAGAATCCATATAAACACAATCAAATGTGAAGAAAGGAGAAACTTTAAAAAGCGAGAGGATCTTCTCAACCCAGGGATCGAACCCAGGTCTCCCACACTGCAGGCAGCTGAGCCATCAGGGAAGCCCCTAAAAAGAAAGAGATTTTATAAATTTTAGTTTATTAACAAGGATAAATGAATTTTATCGGATTTGTGTACTTATCTGTAACTCGTAACATGTAAGTATGTATATAAGCCTTTGAAATGATATATATTTTGTGAACTATATATATGTATATAATATAACTGTATATACTGTAAATAGCCCCGGCAGGAATGAAGAAATAGAGCCAAAGCAGAAACAGTGCCCAGTTGTGAATGTGTCTGGTGGTGAAAGTAAAGTCCATGCTGTAAAGAGCAATATTGCATAGGAACCTGGAATGTTAGGTCCACGAATCAAGGTAAATTGGAAGTGGTCAAACAGGAGATGGCATGAATGAACATTGACATTCTAGGAATCAGTGAACTAAAATGGGTGAATTTAATTCAGATGATCATTATATCTACTACTGTAGGTAAGAATTCCTTAGAAGAAATGGAGTACCCTTCATAATCAACAAAAGAGTCCAAAATGCAGTACTTGGGTGCAATCTCAAAAATGACAGAATAATCTCGGTTAATTTCCAAGGCATACAATTCAATATCACAGTAATCCAAGTCTATGCCCCAACCACTAATGCCGAAGAAGCTGAAGTTGAACGGTTCTAGGAAGACCTACAAGACCTTCTAGATCTAACACCAGAAAAAATGATGTCCTTTTCATCATAGGGGACTGGGATGCGAAAGTAGGAAGTCAAGAGAAACCTGGAGTAACAGGCAACTTTGTCATTGGAGTACAAAATGAAGCAGGGCAAAGGCTAACAGTTTTCACAAGAGAACACACTGGTCATAGCAAACACCCTCTTCTGACAACACAAGAGATGACTGTACACATGGACGTCACCAGATGGTCAATAAAGAAATCAGGTTGATTATATTCTTTGCAGCCAAAGATGGAGAAGCTCCATAGTCAGCGAAAACAAGACTGGAAGCTGACTGTGGCTCAGATCACGAACTCCTTATTGCCAAATTCAGACTTAAATTGAAGAAAGTGGGGAAAACTACTAGACCATTCAGGTATGACCTAAATCAAATCCCTTACGATTATACAATGGAAGTGACAAATAGATTCAAGGGATTAGATCTGATAGACAGAGTGTCTGAAGAACTATGGACGGAGGTTTGTAACACTGTATAGGAGGTGGTGATCAAAACCATCCCCAAGAAGAAGAAATGGCAAAATGATTGCCTGAGGAGGCCTTACAAATAGCTGAGAAAAGAAGGGAAGCTAAAGGCAAAGAGAAAAGGAAAGATATACCCATCTGAAGGAAGAGTTCCAAAGAATAGCAAGGAGAGATTAGAAAGCTTCCTAAGTGAACAATGCAAAGAAATAGAGGAAAACAATAGAATGGGAAAGACTAGAGATCACTTCAAGAAAATTAGAGATACCAAGGGAACATTTCATGCAAAGATGGGCACAATAAAGGACAGAGATGGTATGGACCTAATAGAAGCAGAAGATATTAAGAAGAGGTGGCAACAATACACAGAAGAACTATATAAAAAAGATCTTCATGACCAAGATAACCATGATGGTGTGATCACTCACCTAGAGACAGACATCCTGAAATGTGAAGTCAAGTGGCTGTTAGGAAGCATCACTATGAACAAAGCTAGTGGAGGTGATGGAATTCCAGCTGAGCAATTTCAAATCCTAAAAGATGATGCTTTGAAAGTGATACACTCAATATGCCAGCAAATTTGGAAAACTCAGCAGTGGCCACAGGACTGGAAAAGGTCAGTTTTCATTTCAGTTCCAAAGAAGCGCAATGCCAAGTAATGTTCAAACTACCGCACAATTGCACTCATCTCACACGCTAGCAAAGTAATGCTCAAAATTTTCCAAGCCAGGCTTCAACAGTATGTGAACCATGGACTTCAGAATTTCAAGCTGGATTTAGAAAAGGCCAAGGAACCAGAGATCAAATTGCCCACATCTGTTGGATCATAGAAAAAGCAAGATAGTTCCAGAAAAACATCTGCTTCATTGACTACACTGAAGCCTTTGACCATGTGGATCACAGCAAGCTGTGGAAAATTCTTAAAAGAGTTGGGAATACGGACCACCTTACCTGCCTCCTGCAAAACCTGTATGTGAGTCAAGAAGCTACAATTAGAACTGGACATGGAACAATGATCTCGTTCCAAATTGGGAAAGGAGTATATTAAGGCTATATATTGTCACCCTTCTTATTTAACTTATATGCAGAGTACATCATGTGAAATGCCAGGCTGGATGAAGCACAAGCTGGAATCAAGATTGCAAGGAGAAATATCAATAATCTCAGATAGGCAGATGACACCACCTTTAGGGCAGAAAGCAAAGAGGAACTAAAGAGCCTCTTGATGAAGGGGAAAGAGGAGAGTGAAAAAGTTGGCTTAAAACTCAACATTCAAAACATGAAGCTCATGGCAAATGGTCTCATCACTGCATGGCCAAATACATGGGGAAACAATGGAAACAGTGACAGACTTTATTTTTGGGGGCTCCAAAATCACTGCAGATTGTGACTGCAACCATGAAATTAAAAGAGGCCTGGTCCTAGGAAGAAAAGTGATGAGAAACCTAGACAGCATATTAAAAAGCAGAGCCATTACTTTGCCTGCAAAAGCCCATATAGTCAAAGCTATGGTTTTTCTAATAATCATGTATGGACGTGAGAGTTGGACCATAAAGAAGGCTGTGCACTGAAAAATTGATTGCTTTTGAACTGTGGTGTTGGAGAAGATTCTTGAGAGTCTCTTGGGCTGCAAGGAGATCAAACCAGTGAATCCTAAAGGAAATCCACCCTGAGTATTCATTGGAGGGACTGATGCTGAAGCTGAAGCTCCAGTACTTTGTCCACTTGATGTGAAGAGCTGACTCATTGGAAAAGACCCTGATGCTGGGAAAGATTGAAGGCAGGATAAGGGGACAACAGGGGATGAGATGGGTGAGTGGCATCACTGACTTGATGGATATGAGTTTGAGCAAGGTCCGGGAGATGCTGAAAGACAGGGAAGCTTGCTATGCTGTAGTCCATAGGATCGCAAAGAGTCATACACAGTTGAGTGACTGAACTGTATAATATACAGTTATATACAGCTATGTATTTTTAATATATTACAATACTTATATAAAGTCTTTTATTAAATTAATAGGTTAAAGTTCCCATGGACAGCTTTTTCCTCCATTGTTTTATACATTAGAAATATATCTTTATATGTAGATACTTTAGGTCACATGGAATATCTTTAGTTTACATTGACAAGAGAAGAAGATAAGCTATCTCAAGTGGATAAGTTGAAATAAAACATTAAGAGGAGCTTCCTTTGAGGGACACAAGGGTGTTTTATTAATATGTTTCAGGGAAGAATTGGTGTTGCATTCTCTGTTATTTTTGATGATAAGGGGTGATTTTGTGTAGTGTAAGGAAGCTGGGATAAATGGCCATCTAATGATGTATCAGCCATAGTCCAGTGGGGAAAAGAACAACTACATCCATTATTTTAACAGAAAATCTAATATCAGAAATTAATGGATTAAGCATATATTGAAGGACTGAAAAGGGGAAACGAACAGAACTCTCAAGTAATACATAGGAAACAGGTACCACCTTAGGGCTAGATGACTGAAAGGAGGGAATTCTAAGTTACCCGAACCTAGAAGCTGAGAGGGGGAGCCTGCAGGCCTGGAGCCCATATCTCTGAGAAGGTGCAGTGAAATAAATGCATCATTGTCATTATGGATGATATCCATCCCATATATAATCAAGAACCACAAGGCTGAGAAGAAAGATATGTGTGTGTGTATAAAATGTATGCCTACAGTTGTGGATATGCTAGATAGCATCGGCAGTGAGAACCAGTGGCATCTTGATAGGGTACACATATGGGCTATTCCTAATTTATATTGCAGTAGAAGAAAGAAGTGATGTCACTTTACTGCATCTCTGAACTTGTAGTACCTGTTCTTAGGTCTTGTGCTATTCCAGAATTGAGCTGGAGGATCCCAGAGAATTTTCTTAGAGCTGTCAAACTTTAAGAAGGGTCCATCTGAGGCACTCCATCCTGTAAAGTTAGGAGTTAATGGAAACTTGAGGCAAGGAGTTTGTTTGGTTCTTTCTGCATAAGTCAGGCAGCTGATTTTCCTGGTGAAAGATGAAGAGCCAGGATGATTGTTTTACTGAAGTATTTGGCTTTTTCAGGTTGTGAACCTGTCACCTCTAGTTCTTATTTAAATTTATAATCTTTAGAGGGAAAGCGTTCATAATGTGGCTAATATGGGTGATGAAGTAGAATGATAAATGTCTCCTTTGATGCCTCATCAAATAACATGGCGTGTGGTCTCTGTATGTGCCTGTTTCTGCATTGGCTTGTGGTCAGTTGTCTTCAGTGAATTGTATTTGGGTAAATGAGTTCTTGTGATTTAATACAGAAATGAAATTTCAAGCAGTACAGGTGACAGCATTCTTTTCCTGTGATAGGAGGTAGAATTGAAGCATTAGAGGTCATTCTAGTCAATTCCTCCATTTTACAGGTAATGACATGTAGAGGCAGTACACGGCATAGCTTATTGTTTAAAGGTGTAGACCAGAAGTATGATCGACCTGAGATTGAATCTAAACTCTCCCTAGGATCATCTTTAGGATCCTGAGCAAGTGACTAAGATATAGCATTTATATGTAGCTCATAGAAACTTAAAAAATTAAGAAGATATTTTCAGAGTTTCATATAATTTTTGGTACATAAATTGAAAATGTTAGTTGCTTAGTCAGGTTCGACTCTTTGCGACCCCATGGATTGTAGCCTATCAGGCTCTTCTCTCCGTGGAATTCTCCAGGCAGGAGTACTGGAATGGGTTGCCACTCCCTTCTCCAAGGAACCTTCCCAACCCCGGGATCGAAGCTGGGTCTCCTGCATTATAGGCAGATTCTTTACCATTTCAGCCACTGAGGAAGCCCTCATTGGTACATAAGACATGCTAATATGTTAAGTAGTATAGTGTGAAATTAGCACAGTAAACAACAGACTTTAGACCAGATAACCAGATCTTTTGAGCTCAAGGTCTTTGCCTTGTCATCTTTCACCAGATGTAAACTTTGTGAGAACAGAAGATTGTTATTTCACTAAGAATTTGAGAGCCCACTGCATGCCCGTGTGAACAAGACAAAATCTCACCTAATGTTCTAGTGGGAATAGCAATCAACAAGTAAATGCCTAAGATATATTTTCATAGAGTGTTAAGAAACAAAGCAGATTAATGGCGTTCAGAAGGATGGGAATAACATTTTAGAAAGGGTGTCCAGGGAGGGATTCTCTGATTTAAGTGAAGAGTAAGGCATCTGAAGATCTAAGAAAGAGTGTTCCTGGAAGAGATAAAAGCAAGTGCATAGGACTTGATGTTATTCCAGTGTAGTTAGATCATTTATGTCCTTAGAGACTATAAAGTAGGGAGTTCAGAGATTTTAAGTGTGATGGAGGCTCCCTTGAAGGACTTTAAGTAGATGACTGATATGATCTAACTTATAAAAAGGAGATTCTAGTCATTATGTTGAGAATAGAGTGGGTGAGAGGGCAAGAGTACAAACAGGAAAACCAGTTAGGTTATTGCACTGCCCCAGTGAGATAGACAGAGGGATCAGACTTGAGATGAGTTTTGATGATAGGACTTGCTGAAGGATTGGATATGATGATATCAAAAAATTGAGTTTGAGAGTAGGAAGGATGTCAGGACTTTATTTTGAACCCATTGTATCTGTGACACCTGTTTACTCCTCCAAAATGAGGATGTCAAGTACATAGTTGGATACACAAGTCTGGAGCTCTGGAGTGAAGTGGGAGCTAGAGATAGAAATGTGAGAGTTAACAGCATAGAGATGACATTTGCTATCATGCCCAGGGAGAGAGTGAGGATGGAGAAACAGCCAAGGACTGAGGCCTGGGAAACCAGCATTGGAGGCTGAGAAGAGGAAGAAACTGACAAGTACAGCCAGTTAAGTAAGAGGAATGCAAAGACAGAAAATGTCCTGGAAGCCAAATGAATAAAATGTTTGAAGAAAAAAGGAGTGACCAACTTGGTCAAAAGTTCCTAGAAGGCTGGGAGAGATGAAGCCTGAAAATTCCCTGTTGAA
This sequence comes from Oryx dammah, assembly GCF_014754425.2. Lineage (NCBI taxonomy): Eukaryota > Metazoa > Chordata > Mammalia > Artiodactyla > Bovidae > Oryx > Oryx dammah. Next base: position 39,593,479 of record NW_024070185.1, read on the forward strand.
CTGGGGAGGATGGAGGCCACTGTTGGCCTTAACAAGTCCTCTTGTGCCTGGCTTTTCACTGCTACGTGTCCTGTGGAATACGTTGTGCTTGGAATATGATAGAAACATAAAAGCATCTGTAGAATACTGGATGAATGAATGAATTTACAAGTCAGTCTTTCCTCTAGCTTTTAGTTTCAGGGCAGTCTTTGCTTATTTTAGACTAGTTTTCCGTCTTATCAGGGACACAATCATATGATTATAGTAAACATGTACATGGTTTTTCTCTCAGCTAACAGTGTAATATTGACTGAACATTTATCTCATGTGTTAATTAATGAAAAGTATAGAAACCACCATAGTTTGCAACATTGTCCTATTAGTACATTAGAATGAAGTAGTTAAAGAAGTGATTGATCCATTAACACCATACCTACTGTCCTCCCAGTTCCTGAGTCTTCAGGGTCTCTCTGAGTCATCCTGGGGTTTATCAGTTACCCAAAACCTGCTGTATCTTGAATGTAGACCACTTTTAGTAGAACAGAGAAGATGTTACTTCAGGCCATTTCAGTCTGGGCCATACAGATGTTTTGCCCTTACTCTGAGATGTAAACCAGTGAGGACACTCTAAATTGGTTGCAGTAGGAAAATCCCAGCCTTGCAGTTTCTCAGACAGTTTTCTGAAGTACCCTGGGGTGACACTGTGAATTCACAGGGAGGCTGTGGGATTAAATTTTTTTTTTCAAGAAGACAAAAATAGTTAATATCTGTCAGTTACTCTGTGAACCACTGGCTCAAGGTGGTTCATAGTTTCAATATTAGATCACTGCATTCTTTTTTAATGATATCATATCTTTGCAAAGCTGGGCTCTTGGGGTTTAGTGTCCTTAAAAAACAGTATTGTATACAAAGTAATGTGGAGCAGAAAATGAGGTGGGGGAGTTCAAGCTCATTTCAAAATTTGAGAAGCTGCTAAGTGCCAGTAGTATACACATCTTATTAAAACTTGTGGTTATTTAAGAATGAAATAAAAATATTACTTTCGTATCAGTTTGGTTCTAGTTTGTGAATGCCTACCAAGTTGTTAGAACATAAATACTCATTAAGTTGTTTGGATCTACCTATTTAACAATGGAACGGTTATTATTTCTCTTGGCCCAGGGGTGCCATTAAAAAATTACTAAGACACCAGGGACTGAGAGAGTTTGAGAACCTCTGGTTTAGCCTTTTAGGCTTCTAGCAAGAAGGAAAGGAGAGAGGGAACCATTCAGCTACTATCTCCAGCTTGGTCTAATTGCTGCCTGGCATCCAGCTAAGTCCATGCCACTTTGCATTCTGTGAGTCATTTCTGTGAATGATTGGGTGAATTTGCAAAATTAACAGGTATTGATGAACATTTTTTTATATTATAGCTGTGTCAACAGTCCTACTTATGAGTGGCCAATGTTACCTCTCACCCAGGAAAGAGTCATAGCATTTTCTGTCCCCTTTCCCCCCTTCTCCCCCTTCAGCACCGCGTTTATGGTTACAGAGACTTTTTGAACTAACCTGGGTCTCTCTTGTAACCATTCATTTCTATTTTATTTGTCCCTCCATGGCAATGTATTTTGAGCACTAGACAACTACTTTACACGTGAGCTATCAGAGCTTAGCTCTGGATCTCTAGAGAACACTTCCTGGAGATATTAGAGGATATATTTAGTTATGATGTATTATATTCGGCCCTTAAAACCTTAAGAAATTCATACCTGTTCATGGGAGGAGTATGGTGCTTTTGTGTGTGTGTGTGTGACAGATTCCAGAGAAGAAAGTGAAAAAGATCCATTTCTCAGGTTCATGAGCAGTACCATGTGACTTATGACTTTCTGAAATGGGAATTGTGCTTAGTGAAATTGTAGGTTTACGGTCATTGACAAAGATGAAAGGCAGAGAAAGAGTGAATTACATGACGTGGCTTTGTCCATTTTGCTCAGGGCTATAATAAGGGCTCAGGATGCCAGAGGTATATCCTTTTATCTTCACTTTTGTGCTTTTTTTGCTGAGTGGGTTGACTCTCTTGGATTGTCTCCCTGGTCACTTGTCACTTTATTCTTGATACTGAACTTCTTACTCTTAGCCTTCAGAATTATTCTGAGTAGTGGGAAGGGTGTTTGATTTTTACCCACCATAGTGAGATTCTTTCCTACGTGTCTGTTTCTTCTTCTTCTTTTTTTTAAATTTTACTTTATAATACTGTATTGGTTTTGCCATACATTGACATGAATCCGCCACGGGTGTACATGAGTTCCCCATCCTGAACCCCCCTCCCACCTCTCTCCCCATATCATCTCCCTGGGTCATCCCAGTGCACCAGCCCCAAGCATCCTGTATCCTGTATCGAACCTAGACTGGCGATTCGTTTCTTACATGATAGTATACATGTTTCAATGCCATTCTCCCAAATCATCCCACCCTCTCCCTCTCTCACAGAGTCCAAAAGTCTGTTCTATACATCTGTGTCTCTTTTGCTGTCTCGCATACAAGGTTATCATTACCATCTTTCTAAATTCCATATATATGTGTTAATATACTGTGTTGGTGTTTTTCTTTCTGGCTTACTTCACTCTGTATAATAGGCTCCAGTTTCATCCACCTCTTTAGAATGGATTCAAATGGATTCTTTCTAATGGCTGAGTAGTACTCCATTGTGTATGTGAAGACTCTGCTGTGATGAAAGCAATGAAGAGGAGATATGGAGAGGAGGAGAGGGAAGAATGAGAGCAGCGTGGGAGAGAGAGGAAGAAGGGCAGATTGAGGCCCATCTACGTGTCTGCTTCTTCTGATCTCCATCTTCCCATTCACACCTTCACCATTCTCTCTGTTCTCTTCCCATCTCAATCTGCCTTCTTCCTCTCTCTCCCACACTCCTCTCATTCTTGTCTCTCCTCCTCTCTGTATCTCCTCTTCCTTGCTTCCATCACAGCAGAGTCTTCAAGCCCCATATCTCACTCTGACATAGCACCAAAGGAAAGAGTTGCTCATGTTGAATTGTGGGCTTTTACCCCAGACCTAAATTGACCATCCAGAGCTTTGTGATACTGATATTTTCTGCGGATGAGACACAGGTGATCTCTATAAATGGATTTTACCCTAGGATGAGTTAACCGGATTTCAGTTCCTTCATCGGTTTACTTGAAGTCCATAAAATTTGGAAATATTAGCCTGTGTTTGCTGCTTGGGTTTAAATGTCTTTAATACTAGAATCACATTATTTCTAGAGCAGCACTGCTGTGTAGAAACATTATGGTAACCACAAACATGAGCGACAGAAGTAATTTTAAAATGTTTTAGTAAGCACATGAAAAAGTAAAAAAATCAAATCGTGAAGTTAATTTTAATAACATTTTATTTAGCCAAATATATTGAAAACATCAGCCTCCCAATGTGTAATCAGAATAAAAAGAGATTGATAAGATATTTTACATTCTTTTACTCTTACTAAGTCTTTGAAATGCGGTATGTATTTTATACTTAAAGGACACTTCAGTTTAGATGAGCTCCATTTCATTGCTCAAGAACCACATGTACTAGTGGCTACTGTATCGGACATTGAAGCTCCACGTAGTAGGACATGGAGAAAAAAGATAGACTTTAGGCAGTTAAGAACTGAAAGTATTTCTTGAGTTTCATGCTTCCAGAATTCTGTGTGAATGGAGCAAGTGCTCGACTAATAGGATGAGCTTGGAAAGTACCTTCAAGTTCAATGTCAGTCTTTTAATTACCTTAATAAAATGGCTGGTTGGCTGGGGGTGGGTCTGGGGACTTGACCTGAAAGAATAGAAGGCTGGTGGGGGTCACTGCCTGTCTTTCTGTACAATCACTCAATTCCTCTTCTTCTCTATTTCCACCCCCCCACCCCGCCATGCTTGAATTTTCCCAGTTCTTGGAAGTCTTGGACTTAAAAAATAAAGATTAGTCCTTCTGGAGAAAATACTCAGAAGTTGAGAGTTCAAGTAGATCCTTTAAGTCCTGATACACATTCCCTTTTTTATATACCTTCTTTCACGTGGCAAAGGAGGAGATTTACCCTTTTCTTTGAAATTACAAAATGATATCACAGAAAGGCTCAAAAGTCACCAAATTTAAGTAATGCATTTTCACAGTTTGCATGTTACAGTGACAAGAAGGTGCCCCTTTTGAATAGAGACAAGTTAGAACAGGCCCTGCTCCTTTCACTTGGTTAAGCATTATCTTGTGTTCTTTGGGTTACTCTTGCATAACACTGTCACAGCATAAACTGAAAGCACCCCCCCCCCCATTTAACTTTGGTCTGAGTCTACCCTGAAGATAAAGGGATAGGGGGTATGGGGGTGGGGAGTTGGTGAGTTGTCAGTAACTAGGTAAATAAAATGGGAATACCAAACGTCCATTTATTTTCTTCCAAATGAAATTAGTTTGATTACATGAGAAACCTTCAGTGTTTCTCCTGAAGAAGGTCTATTTTCCATTCCCTATGTGTGAAGAGGAAGGTAGAGGCTGCTGCCTACACTGGTAGATATGGGGAACTTCTAGTTCTATAACCAGTTATCTGGCTTTTCTTAGAATCGAGCAACTGGAGACCCTTGGATCTCATGTAACCTTTGTTAGTCTCAGTTCCTAGGTTTCTGAGTTTTGTAGAATCCTTAAAGTGTTGCTCATCTATGCTTTTGCAACAGAGAGGTGGGATCTGAGTGATGGGATCTCCATTAGTGATAGACAAAGAAATATCTAGAATGTTTGGTCAGGGAGTGTGTTATGCAGGCAAACAGGGGACAGGTTCAGTTCAGTTCAGTTCAGTTCAGTCACTCAGTCGTGTCCGACTCTTTGGACCCCATGAATTGCAGCATGCCAGGCCTCCCTGTCCATCACCAAATCCCAGAGTTCACTCAAACTCATGTCCATTGAGTTAGTGATGCCATCCAGCCATCTCATTCTCTGTCGTCCCCTTCTCCTCCTGCCCCAAATCCCTCCCAGCATCAGGGTCTTTTCCAGTGAGTCAACTCTTTGCATGAGGTGGCCAAAGTACTGGAGTTTCAGCTTTAGAATCATTCCTTCCAAAGAACACCCAGGAATGATCTCCTTTAGAATGGACTGGTTGATCTCCTTGCAGTCCAAGGGACTCTCAAGAGTCTTCTCCAACACCACACTTCAAAAGCATCAATTCTTCGGTGCTCAGCCTTCTTCACAGTCCAACTTTCATATCCATACGTGACCACTGGAAAAACCATGGCCCTGACTAGACGGACCTTAGTTGGCAAAGTAATGTCTCTGCTTTTGAATATGCTATCTAGGTTGATCATAACTTTTCTTCCAAGGAGTAAGCACCTTTTAATTTCATGGCAGCAATCACCATCTGCAGTGATTTTGGATCCCCTCAAAAATAAAGTCTGACACTGTTTCCACTGTTTCCCCATCTATTTCCCATGAAGTGATGGGACCGGATGCCATGATCTTAGGGGACAGGTTAGGAGATGACAAATCCATAAGGGTCCATTGGTGTTTACCAGAAAAATTTATTTGCTGAATGATATCTGGGGCTTTGTGATAGTAAGCCAAAGAACTGTGTTTAGAAATAGAATTGGAAAAACCCAGAGACGGAATGATTTCCACATGCTAGGAATGTGGAGGGTTGCTTGGATAAAAGAGAGAAGGAAGAAAAGAGTCCAAGTAATGTCCTACTAGGTTAGTTCAGTGTTTTGTTTCCAAAGGACTTCAGAATTTTAAATATATTACTATCGTAGCAATAAAAAAGAAGTTAACATGTGAAAACATAAAAGCACCCTCAATTCTGCCATAGCAAACCAACTAGTTTCTTTTTCTGTTGATTCTGAGAGTTTCAAGGGCTAATTTATCAGGGAACATGGTTCCCCATAAAAAAAGCTGTGTGCTGAAGAATTGATGCTTTTGAACTGTGGTGTTGGAGAAAACTCTTGAGAATCCTTTGGACAGCAAGGAGATCAAACCAGTTAATCCTAGAGGAAATCAGTCCTGAATATTCATTGGAAGGACTGGTGCTGAAGCTGAAGCTTCAATACTTTGGCCACTTGATGCGAAGAACTAACTCATTGGAAAAGACCCTGATGCTGGAAAGATTGAAGGCAGGAGAAGAAGGGGACGACAGAGGATGAGATGGTTGGATGGCGTCACTGACTGGATTAACATGAGTTTGAGGAAGCTCTGGGAGTTGATGATGGACAGGGAAGCTTGGCGAGCTGCAGTCCATGGGGTCAAAAAGAGTCGGACACAAATGAGCGACTGAATTGAACTGATGGTTCCCCTTGATGATGGTATCCTCAGAAGCAAAAGGCTCCTTCTTTACTCATTAGGAGTCTACCTTTTTTTTCTTTTTAAATAAACTTTTTGGATAAATTTTAGATTTACAGAAATATTGCAAAGATAATGCAGAGATAAAGCCCAAAGACAAGCCCCTGATACTTCCCTGAGGGCTGTCTGACTAAGCTTACTTGAGGACTGACAGTGAATTTTAAGGTATTTCCCAACCAGATTTTACTGACCTATATTACCTAAATTACTTTATATTTCATTTGTCAAAACTAAGAAACAAACCTTAGTATATAACTATTAACTAAACCCAAGGCTATATATTCAGATTTCATAAGTCCATTGTGGATCTTTATCTATTAGTTTTTTTTTAAAGATTAATATTGTCTGTAATATTACTTTATTTAAATAATGCCTTTTTTTCTCTGAAAACTACATATTTTAGGGGAAATTTATTTAAAAATTTTTCAAATGTGTAATTGTAAAAAATTATATTTCATTGTATAATTAATCATTTATTTATTGACAAACAACCCTTGATGGTTTAGTCACTAAGTTGTGTCTGACTCTTGCGACCCCATGGACTGTAGCCTGCCAGGCTCCTCTGTCCATGGGCTTCTCCAGGCAAGAATACTGGAGTGGGTTGCCATTTCCTCTCCAGAGGATCTTCCTGATGCAGGGATTGAACCGAGGTCTCCTGCATTGCAGGCAGATTCTTTACCGACTTAGCTACAAGGGAAACCAGTAATTGATATGGGCTTAAACAACCCTTAGGCTCCTTTTAATTTTAGCTACTATAATTTTTTTTTCACCACTTCTCTGACAGTGTTCTCAGTGAAAGTTTCTACAAGTGTAATTATTGGATCAGTGGACCTACCTTGGTGTATGTTGCCAAGTTACTATCCAGAAACATGGTACCAATTTATATTCCCAAAGTATCCTTTGAGATACCTTCCTTCACCTTTACTAGCATTGAACATCATAATTTTTAATTCTTCTCAATACAATAGGTGAAAAGGTGTATATCTTTATTATTTTACTCTGCATTTCTCTGTCCCTAAAGTTGTCCTGTATTTTCTTAGCTTATATAAATGAACATTTATGATTAATTTTAAATCATCACTGGTTAAATTTATACTTACTTAATGGTATGATGTAAAGGTTTAAAAGGTCTTTTTCTATACAGTTAATGTACCCCCAAACTACAGATGAATATTGCTTATCCTGTTCTCAATGAATTATGTTCTTTTAAAATAAAATAGGGGTGTTTCTATTTGGAATCACTCCTCTGTTCCAGTGATTTCTCTGTATCTTTGGCCAGTACCAATATTATTTCACCATTAGGACCCTTTTTATTCAGGGCTTGGGCAAATTCCTTATCTTTTTATTCCAAAGTGTTCTAGCTCTTCCAACCCTTCCCGATTAACTTTGGAACATTTTGCCAGTTTTCAAAAAGGAATATATACTGTCCAATTTCATTGGAATTGCTTTATAATTGCTAGTTTTCTGAGTCAGTAATATGGCATGGTTCTCTAGTCAGTCTTTTTAAAAATTCTGTGTTTCTTGAAGTGATTTGTAAGTTTCCTCAAAGAGATCCAACACCTTTCTTGTTAATATTGTTATGTTTTGTTATTGTTGATGTTGTTTTTATGGTGAATGGAATGTTCATTTCCACGTATCTTCTATTTATTTTTTTTGTAGGGGTAATTACACAGGACTCGATTGGACCTTATTTATTTTTTTACCTCTTGTGCCTAGTGCGTTATCTGACACTCTGTAAGTGTCAGTTTTCAGTTCTTAATTTTGGGTTTTCTCACTGTACTATCATATTCTATAAGTATTAATATCTCTGTTTTAATATTTATATGTTTTATTTCACATCTTACTGAGTTGTTTATATCTTCCCAAGTAATGCTAAAGTACAATGGTGGTAGTATTATTTTCCATAATTTTAATAGGGATGCTTCTGGCACAGAAATTCTTAACATCCTTAGAGATCTATGGATAGGCTTTAGTGAGAGTCTGTTAACCCCTAGCATATATGTGCACATTTGATTTGATGAGAGAGATTGTGTGTGTGAGAGAGCCTTTATATAGCTATCTTTATATAATTATATATGTTATATTAATTTTATAACTTTAAATCCTATAAAATGTATCTCTTTATTTCTTTACTTCTTTTTACCATGAGATTATTATCCTTTGTTAAAGTTCATTGTTTGTTTATTTTAAAACAACTGTCTGTTGAGCTTTAAGGATATGTCCCTGTAAAATAGCTGGTTTTGGCTGATGCTACTATTAGCAGAGGGGAAAATAGCTATTGAGGAAATCCAGGCAATTGTGAGATTTAAACTTTGTAGGAGGCTGGAGATACAAATGGCACAGGGAGAGATTATCTTAATAGCATTTTGGTACACACTGAACTCATGAAGACCAAGAGAAAGATGACTGACAAGGTGTTTTTAAAATCCACAGTGTTTGAAGCATTCAGATGTTTGAGTGACAAAACATACTGAATAGAGACTATAACTATCTCACAAATGTTTTATCTTTTGCTTAAACCAAACTAAGTGTCAGCTAGTTTATTTAGGATAAAGCTTTTTAGTTCCTTTAGTGTCAGAGTTTGGTTAAAGACTGTGAAAGAGCCTCAGGAAAATGATAGAGATGATTTCATTGGACAATAGTCATTAAAACAAATTAAATATAATTTACAGTCTTTTTCAGGTGTTAAAAGAAACAACTGAAAAGCCCATTTAAGAGCTCTAAATAAGTTCTACAATGGAAAAAATGCAGTTATGTTTTAGGAAATGACAGGAGGAAAAGGATGAGGCCAGTTCTTTCCTTTAACCTTAGCAAATTTCATATCAGGTAGATGCCTTTAGTCAGCAGCAGTTACTGGGGATTCTGAAATCCAGTTTCAGTTTGGAAAATACTACAGTGATGGCTGTAGATTACTTACTACTCAAATTTTAGTGAGAGTCATTAGAAATCCTAAAACAATCTAAAGAGGCACTTAGAGAAAATGTGTGTAAATTGTAGTCATACAGAATCTCTTATGGAGTTGCAGAAACATTTTACCTTAAATAAGATCTTGAGAAGCCTACTTCCTATCTGCATACTTAGGAATACAATGTGGTCTGTTTCATCCTATGGACAGTTACTGACTTCATCATATACATTGTTTTGTGTGTGCAAAAGCACTCCAAATGCTGAGCAGCAAAAGCATTTTAAGCATTAAAAATAAAAGAAGTATTTTAAGAAAATTTATTGCTTCTTAGACTCATAAATTATATGTGCCCTCCTTGAAATAGGGTGTTTCCTTTTCTAGCAGATAGGGGAGGTGGAAACATAGCCAAGAATTACTTTTCCCTGATTATTCTTTAAGTAGTTTGCTAAGTCAAACTGGAAAAGGAAAAATAAATGCCAGAATAATGAACAGAAGATATGAGAGTGAACAAAACCCAGGAGATTTAACTACTTTGATAGTCAGTTGGAATTCTGCATTTAGACCTACCCTGCTCAGCACAGGGCACTTTGACATACTCTGTGCTGACTTAGAGCTGAAAAGAGAGGTTTCCATCCTGGAGGCATTTAACAAGGGAAAACTTAACTGTAACATAAGGCAGAGATAGGGTAATAATAAAAATATGTAGTGTTGTGGGAAACCTAGAGGACCTGGAGGAATGGAAAAGGTGGAGAATTATCAAGCTTTTCAACTCAGAGGTGAATTTAAGAAGTTCATTCCAGGCCAGAGTAAGAGGGGGGCAAAGACTGGGGATATGGAAATGTTAAGGAAGAATCTGCAGTCTCTTGTGACTTATGGTGAGAGAAACAAGCCTGTGGAGCTACATACTATGAAGTCCTTCAATGCAGAGCCCTTCAGTGTGTTGGCAGAGGTAAGTTCCTGAAGGATGTTGAGGAAAGGAATGACATGATTTGAATGTTGTTTTAAGAAGACAGCTTTGGTAGAAAATAACCATATAATTGGGGGAAAGAATAGCCATGTGTTTGTGTTTTTATTTATTTCGATCCTTCTTCCTCTGTGTATTTATCTCTTTATTCATTCATTTAGGAAAAAAGGCTGAGCATATACTGTTACATCCTTGCACTTTTCAAAGTGCCTTTATAGGACTGTCTTGTTTTTGTAAATACCCTATGAATTAAATAGGGATGATGTTATGGTTCTTATTTTATATTTAGAGTAGAAAACCTGAAAATTGCTTAAAGTCAAGAGCTAGGGAGTAGTAAATTTGTACCAGAATTTAGAGTTTCTGATTCCTTAAACAAATAGGACTTCTCCCTTTTGTACAAGACTTAATTCTGTATGGAATGCTGAGGACTGTGGGCCACAATAATCTTTTCTCTGAGAGAAGGACAATTTTTGTGAGGTCTAAGGTCACATACCTACCAAGCAGTAGAATCCCTTTTAGCCAGCATGATCTGGATTGGTTATTGTTCAGATGATTTTAACAGAATTGTTTGTGTGGGAAACCAGAAAGCTGCTCTGCCTTAATGCCTTAAACATGTTATAGCAACTTAAAGCATCTAAATGTATATTTATTTACCAGTCTTTTGATTTGGGACTGAGATCTTTTTTATCATCATGGGTCTTCTTCTTGGAGTCTACTTCAATCATCTGTCTTGTATAAGTCTTCTATAATTTCAAAGTATTGATTTATTTAATGTGGAGTATAAAACATTTGTGATGCAATCTTGAGTACAGAATCATTTTGGATTTTAATACTGCCCCCAAGATCTTTTACAAATATCTACCCCACACCTAATTTAGCAATAGGTTTTTTAGAAAAAGTGGCTGAGATTTTTTACTCTTTCCAGTGTAGTTTTTATAAAAAACCAATCTGCTTTCTTTTTCTACTCACTTTATGTAATATTTAATTAAAGTATGTAAATATAACAGCATATAACTGTCATAAACATGCCTATCATAAATGGGTTTGGGAACAAACACAGTGACTCTTGGCAAATATCCTACTCAGTTGGTGGAAGTGAAGTACACTGGCATATTTGAAAGTAACTTCTTAGTCAAGAAAATTCACTGTACCGTAGGCAATAGTCAGTATATTTCATAGAGGGAATGGGCAGTATAAGCTGTTTCAGTTGGTTGCGAAATTCAGGTGCAATGTAACCTACAGCAACATATACCACTAAAGAAATTCAGAGTGTGGGTGGGTTGAAGTGGTCTAGAAAGATTCATGGATGGCTTGGAACATTAGTTGGGGCTGGAAAGACAGGTAGGGATTTAGGAAGGTAAGTTCTGGTTTTGTGGGTATGTGGGTTTGTGTGTGCCCAAGCAGAGAAAAGCAGAGAGGTAGGGAATAAATAGGGAGTGGTCTAGTGTTCTCAGCAAAGGAAGGAAGTCCATTTCCTTGAAATACAAAAATGTGGACAGTCAGATCAACTTCATCTATTCAAAATCCTCTTCTAAATTCTACCTCATGAAGGAAATCTTCTCATAATAGGTAGGTTTGAGGAGGATTTTGGTTATTTCCTAATGTAAACAAAATCATTGTGGTTCCCATACAAATTAAAAAATTTTGTTCCAGTTCTGTGAAAATGCCATTGGTAATTTGCTAGGGATTGCATTGTATCTGTGGATTTCACTGGGGGGTATGCAGAGTCAGATGCGACGGAGCAGCAGCATGGTCGTTTGAACCACATTAATCTTCCAGTTTGCAAACATGGTATACTTTTCCATCTGTTTCTCTTGTCTTCAATTTCTTTCATCAGCATCTTATAGTTTTTGGAGTGCAGATCTTTTGCCTCCTTAGGTAGGTTTATTCCTAGGTATTTTATTCTTTTTGATGCAGTGGTAAATGGGGTTGTTTCCTCGATTTCTATTTCTGATATCTAGTTGTTAGTGTACAAAAATGCAACAGATTTCTATATATTAGTTCGGTTTCCTGCAACTTTGCTGAATTCATTGATGAGCTCTCGTAATTTTCTGGTAAGTATTTTTAGGGCTTCCTGTGTGTAGTATTGTGTCCTCTGCAAACAGTGACAGTTTTGCTTTTTTCTTTCCAGTTTGGATTCTTTTTCTTTGTTCTTCCTCAATTACTACCACTAGGGCTTCCCTGCTGCCTCGGACGGTAAAGAATTCACTTGTAATGTGGGGGACCTGGTTTGATCCCTGAGGTGGGAAGATCTCGTGGAGGAGAGCATGGCAACCCACTCCAGTATTCTGGCCTGGAAAACCCCATGGGCAGAGGAGCCTGGAGGGCTACAGTCCGTGGGGTCACAAAGAGTCAGACACAACTGAGTGACTCAGCACAACGCAGCACACAGGACTTCCAAAACTATATTGAATAAAAGTGGTGTGAGTGGGTATCCTTGTCTTGTTCCTGATCTTAGAGGAAATGTTTTCAGCCTTTCACCATTGAGTATGATGCTAGTTGTGAGTTTGTGAAAAAATGGACTTCATTACGTTGAGGTATGTTCCCTCTGTGCCCACTTTCTGGAGAGGTGTTTTTTTTTTTTTTTTTAAATCATAAATGGATGTTGAATCTTGAAGAAAGCTTTTTCTGCATGATTATCTTATGGTTTTTATTATATGAAATGTGTTAATGTGGTGTATCACATTGATTTGCAGATATTGAAAAATGCTTGAGTCTTTGGGATAAATGCCAGTTGCAAATGGTGTATTGATCCTTTAAATGTATTGGTGAATTCGGTTTGCTGGTATTTTGTTGAGGATTTTTGCTTCTATGTTCATCAGTAATATTGGTCTGTAATTTCCTTTTTTTTGTTATGGTTTTGGTATCAGGGTGACGTTGGCCTTATAGAATGAAGTTGGAAGTGTTCCTTCCCCTGCAATGTTTTGAAATAGTTTCAGAAGGATAGGTGTTAATTATTTTCTAAATGTTTGGTAGAATTCACCTGTGAAACAGTCTGGTCCTGGACTTTTGTTTGTTGACAGTTTTAAAATTACTGATTCAATTTCATTACTGGTAATTGGCCTATACATATTTTCTATTTCTTCCTGGGTCAGTACTGGGAGACTGTACTTTTCTAAAAGTAAATATGCCATTTGTACAAAAATGGATGGACCTAGAGATTATCATAGTAAGGGAAGTGGGACAGAGGAAGACAAATATCATATATCTCTTATATGTGGATCTAAAAAAATTATACAAAAGATATTATTTACAAAACAGAAATAAACTCTTAGACATAGAAAATAAATTTATGGTTACCAAAGGGGAATGGGGGGGAGGAATAAATTAGGAGTTTGTGATTAACAGATACACATTATTATCTATGAAATAGATAAACAACCAAGATCTACTATATAATACAGGGAATTATATTAAATATCTTATAATAATCTATAATTGAAAAGAATCTGAAGAAAGTATATATATGAATAATTCAATCACTTTGCTGTATACCTAAAACTAATACAACATTGTAAATCAACTATTCTTCAGTTAAAAATCATTGTGGTAACTATTTTGTCTCCCACCTTCAAAATAGACTACATCTAACCCATCTCAGAAGATTAAGGGCTACCCTATTTCAAGAAAGCTGTCAGAGAAGCATTTATGATTTCTCTTAGTAATCCATTCTGATGTTCTGGCCCTCTGTAATAATTCTTTACATGTTTAAAAATCATTATTAAATCTTTCTTCCAATACCTGGAAAGAAAGTGAAAGTCACTCAGTCTTGTCCAGTTCTTTGCGACCCCATGAACTATACAGTCCATGGAATTCTCCAGGCGAGAATACTGGAGTGGGTAGCCTTTCTCTTCTCCAGGGGATCTTCCCAACCCGGAAATCGAACTCAGGTGTCCCACATTGCAAGCAGATTCTTTACCAGCTGATCCACCAGGGAAGCCCTATTTCCAATGCCTAAGCTAGATTATTCCAAAGTGATGGAACCATCATTTCATATATTCTTTATTCTGAATTTCCTCAGTAGAAAGAGAGAGACATTACAAAGCATAGATTTCCCATTCACAATTTTAAGTCAGCCATGAAGGATGTTGGTCCTGTAGGAATATATCTGTGTTAGTACTATGTGTGTATGAGTACATCTGTATTGCATATATATGCATGTATGAACATAAATATGTGTCTAAAACAGTGTGTAAATATTAAATATATATATATATATACACAAATGCACATACATACATACACACACATCATAGCTATTAGAAATCAAAAGATAAAGGTGCCAATGGCAGTCTCACTGGTGTTACTTAAAAAATCAGGATGTTGAGGTTCTGGGATCACCTGGCAGGGTAAGCTGATCGTTTGGTGCCCTTTTACCTTGATCATTTCTGGCTGTCCTTTCTGGCCACTTCCTCCTCCTTTCTGTGCTCTATACTCTGTCACAGGTTAAATAAGAATTGACCCTCATATCCGTTTGCTAAACTCCTTCTGATTATTAAGTGGATTTGCTACTAAAAATGGATTAAGATATCAGTCTCCTTAGGGTTATTTGTTTCTTAAGGGAGGATTTTTGGACAGAAGTCCTTGAATACCTAGGTCCTGAAGACCCAAGGCCTGGAATCTCTAATGTGGGATCAAGTAGTTGAAGGGTTAATCTCACTAGTTTGCCAGGGATACATTGAAATTTCATCGACGTACGTTCCAAGCTGGGCTTTTCTGTATGCATAGCTTATCTAGAGCAGTGCTATCCAATAGAAATACAATGTAAGGAACATGTGTGAGCCATGTATGTAATTTTAATTTTTGTGTAGGCAAACAAAAATGTAAAAAGAAACAAGTGAAATTAATTTTTATTAATTTATCTTTTTGTGACGTAATCAGTCTCTTCTTTTTTAAAAAATTATTCTCCATCATGGTTTATTACAGAATATTGGATGCAATCCCCTGTGGCATACAATAGGACCTTGTTGTTTATCCACTTTATGTTGTTTATCCATATAGTAGTTTGCTTCTGCTAATCCCAAACTCCCAATCCACCCCTCCCCACCGCCTTCCCCCTTGGCAACCACGAGTCTGTTCTCTGTGTCTCTGAGTCCGTTTCTCTTTGTAGATAAGTCTATTTGTGTCATATTTTAGAGTCCACATACAAGTGATATCATATGGTATTTGTCTTTCTCTTTCTGACTTCACTTAGTATGATAATTTCTAGGCATATCTATATAGCTGCAGACAGCATTATTTCATTCTTTTTATGGCTGAGTAGTATTCCATTGTGTGTGTGTGTGTGTATACAAATGTATACCATATCTTCTTTGTATATTCATTTGATGATAGACATTTAGATTGTTGACATGTTTTGACTATTGTAAATAGTGCTGCTTTGAACACTGAGGTGCATGTATCTTTTCTAATTATAGAGCTTCCCAGGTAGTGCTAGTGGTAAAGAACCTGTCTGCCAATGCAGGAGACAGAAGAGACCTGGACTCAATCCCTGGGTTGAGAAGATCCCCTGGAGAAGGGCGTGGCAACCCACTCAGTATTCTTGCCTGGAGAATCCCATAGACAGACGATCCTGGCAGGCTATAGTCCCTTGGGTCACAAAGAGTTAGGCATGACTGAAGTGACTTAGCATACAGGCATCTTTTCTAATTATAATTTTCTCTGGATATATGCTTAAGTGGGATTGCTGTATCATATGGTAACTATTTTTAGTTTTTTTGAGAAAACTCCATAGTGGCTATAGCAATTTACATTCCCACCAACCGTGTAAAAGGGTTCCCTTTTCTCCACATCTTCTTTAGCATTTGTTATTTGTAGACTTTTTAATGATGGTCATTCTGACTGATGTGAGGTGGTGGTACCTCATTGTAGTTTTGATTTGCATTTTTCTAATAATTAACAACGCTGAGCACCGTTTCGTGTGCCTGTTGGCCATCTGTATCTGTTCTTTGGAAAAATGTCTATTTAGGTTTCTGAAATTAATTTTAGTAATAGGTTTCATTTAACACAATATATCTAAAATACTGTAATACTTAACATATATAATCAATGAAAAATTTCACCAATGGCATATTTTACTGTTTTTATGTTAAGGCTCCTGAATTTGGTTTGTACTTTGTGTAATACATCTCTATTTGGATTAGCCACATTTTAAGCACTCAGTAGCCACATCAAGCTGGTGGCTACTCATTTGAATAGTGCAGGTCTGGAGACCTGAGAGTGCCCCATAGTGAGGACAGGGAGCCTGACGTTTCCAAGTGTTAGATCTCATTTGGTACAGGGAGCCTGTTGTCACACAGCCTCCATCAACCAGGGCATTTCCATGGTGCGCATGGTCATGCCCAATAAGTAGCTGGACTCAGGGTTTTTTGTTGAGCATGGGACTTTAGAATACCACTGTGTGTTTGATTTTACCTCAGAAGGAACAGATCGATTCCTATAGAACTCTGAATAAAGAGAATTGTTCCTCAGAAAGTTGTTGAGCAACAAGTATAAGATTTCCTGGAGAATAGCCAAACCTGAGTAGGTTTTCTATAGATTGGCTGGCACACTTCCCCCCCCCCCCACTTCCTGGAGATGCAGGAGAATTAAAGATGTAAACCAGCCAAGTATTACAATGAGGGACTGTAAAAGACACAATGTACCTGAAACTGGCCAGTTTGGAAGTTATTTCCAGAGGTCTCGGTTGGATCAGGTAGGGTCCATAGCAGCAAACTGTCTTTTCTCTGATACTCAGACTCCTGAGGCACCCCTGTAAGTTTCTTTACGTTGCTGAGGGCCTCAACACCACAAGATAAATACGGTATAATTTTACTCCAAGACTTAGAGAACAGCAGTATTATTTTTGTATTAAAACAAATATGGCTATTTTATGAGCACAATGCAAAATTCCTTTGCATTTTAAAACATAAAACACAAGTCCTGTAAAAACAGTTGAGAGTGAATTACTTTGGGACACACCATCTTTTTCCTTGGGCTTGGAGCTCATTTTCCTTTGCTTATTGGGAATACTTATAGAAGTGTTGCCCTTCCTATGTACTCCACCACACTTCTTCCAGTCTTGACTTTGCTGCACCTTCAGGTTCCAGAGCATACACAAAAAGGCAAGGAAACTCTGGTAGGGTCATAATTATAAAGAGGAATTGTCCAGTGATAGCAGTTATCTTGAAATCAATATTCTGAAAGAAAAGGACAACAAATGCCTTTAAAGGTTAATTTCAGTGGAAATTAGTGTAAAAATTATATACCCCACACATACACATGTATGTGTTTTCTTCCCCAGAGTAGCCATAGTTCTCTTTCCTCAATCTATATCATTTCTTTTCATTTGAATATTTCTTTTAGTGAACTTCAATGAACAGGGATATGCTTTTTAGATAGTTGTATTATTCCTTTTAGCATTCCAATTCATATTTTATTTAACTAGTTAATTAATTTTATTGAAATATAGTTGACACATAATATATGAGTTTCAGATATGTAACATGATGATTCAGTATTTGTATGTATCCAACTTACATTTTAAATCTTTCCTGACATTTTTGCTTTACTCGAATTATGAGACTAACACATTCTAACTATATGAATAAGATAAGGTTATCTGTTAGTTTTATGATCTGGTGCTGTTTTATAATCTTGTTTATGATTGTTACTGTTTTTAAAAAAGTTTTCTGAAGGGAAACCTTAAGAACAGAAGGTCAAAGTTAGGCTTTAGGTGATGAAATAATCATGAAAAAGATAAGATATATGTCCATCATTGACATATTATGATTTTATCAATTGCAATTGCACTTGTAAAAAGATCAAGTTAAATGGTTGCAGAAATAATTCAGCATGAAAAAACTAAAGTCAAAGTAGTAACTTAGTTTATAATGTAATTCAGATGGGTGAGATAGGATCTATCACCCTTTATTCTGATAAAGGTGTAATGATTCAGAGTGAGGAAATAGACACCATTTGCTAATACTCCTGAAACC
Source organism: Oryx dammah (assembly GCF_014754425.2). Lineage (NCBI taxonomy): Eukaryota > Metazoa > Chordata > Mammalia > Artiodactyla > Bovidae > Oryx > Oryx dammah. The sequence continues at coordinate 39,611,645 of NW_024070185.1, forward strand.
TAGTGATTGTAGTGGATAATGCTCATTGTTCATGGTCCTTTTTTCTACTGCACTTAGTTATAACCTCACAAGACTTTTTAAGCAGCTGTTGGTACAATCAAGTAGAAACTGTTTCATTTTTATATTTACTTAACATTCAGTTCAGTTCAGTTCAGTCACTCAGTCGTGTCTGACTCTTTGCGACCCCATGAATCGCAGCATGCCAGGCCTCCCTGTCCATCACCAACTCCCGGAGTTCACTCAGACTCATGTCCATCAAGTTGGTGATGCCATCCAGCCATCTCATCCTCTGTTGTCCCCTTTTCCTCCTGTCCCCAGTCCCTCCCAACATCAGAGTCTTTTCCAATGAGTTAACTCTTCACATGAGGTGGCCAAAGTATTGGAGTTTCAGCTTTAGCATCATTCCTTCCAAAGAAATCCCAGGACTGATCTCCTTCAGAATGGATTGGTTGGATCTCCTTGCAGTCCAAGGGACTCTCAAGAGTCTTCTCCAACACCACACTTCAAAAGCATCAATTCTTCATTGCTCAGCCTTCTTTACAGTCCAACTCTCACATCCATACATGACCACAGGAAAAACCATAGCCTTGACTAGATGGACCTTAGTCGGCAAAGTAATGTCTCTGCTTTTGAATATGCTATCTAGGTTGGTCATAACTTTTCTTCCAAGGAGTAAGCGTCTTTTAATTTCATGGCTGCAGTCACCATCTGCAGTGATTTTGGAGCCCAAAAAAATAAAGTCTGACACTGTTACCACTGTTTGCCCATCTATTTCCCATGAAGTGATGGGACCAGATGCCATGATCTTCGTTTTCTGAATGTTGAGCTTTAAGCCAACTTTTTCACTCTCGTCTTTCACTTTCATCAAGAGGCTTTTTAGTTCCTCTTCACTTTCTGCCATAAGGGTGGTGTTATCTGCATATCTGAGGTTATTGATATTTCTCCCGGCAGTCTTGATTCCAGCTTGTGCTTCTTCCAGTCCAGCGTTTCTCATGATGTGATCTGCATATAAGTTAAATAAGCAGGGTGACAATATACAGCCTTGATGTACTCCTTTTCCTATTTGGAACCAGTCTGTTGTTCCATGATGTAGTCTAATCAGAGAAGGGAAATAGGTGATGGAAAACCATAAAAAATTTTAGATCACTTTTTCAGTGAAACAAACAAACAAAACGGGACCTAATGATGATCTGATCCCCTACAGTTCCCCAAGTCCAAGCCTTCTGTTCTATTTGTTGCATTTAAGAAAAGATAGAGAACACTAGTGTAATAATTCTCAATCTTGTTTTCTCATTAATGAGAAAAGTTCTAGAGTTGGCACCCAGGTCTCTAGAAATGGTACAGGGTCTGCAAACCACAACTTAGGTCTGCTCATGGGGATACAAAAGTATGAGAACCTCATCATCCCTAGTCACAGAGGAAAAGAAGCTGTTGACTGCTGTGGCTAGAGAGAACAACTCTAATAATTTGTTTTAAACTCATTTCCTCATGATGAAGAATTTACAGCAGCACCAGCTATGGCTTCAGTAGTTACAGTGGTTTTAGTACATCTGTCTACTAGCCATTTCAGAAGTCTGAACTCCAGGGAAAGCCTGACTCACAGAAGAATGCTTTGGGAAATGAGTGCTTCAGGGTTTAATTAAAGAAAGTTAACGCTGAAAGAAAGATGTCAGATAGGCACAAAATACAGTGATGGAAGGTATCTGACTCATGAGGAATGACACACAGGGAGAACACTTGTTCAGAAAATTGTTCATTTTCCTATTATCAGTAAGTGAGAGAACATTGGTAACACTTGTATTATGTTGTCCATAAATGGTTAAGTTGTTGCTTTGGTTGCTACATAGAGGCCTTCTGAGTTCAAGTAGCCACAGTGGTTTTAGCAGGGCAGAGTTGGGGGATATTTGGCACTTGATTTTTTTTTTTTAATTGTAAACTGATAGGTTTTAGGTGTATTTCAGGAAGGAAGTGAGAATGTTGGAGGATGATTAATATCTTATACAGCAAAGTGCTCTCATTCTCGAACAAAGAAGAGTATATTCATATTTTATTCTTCCTCATAGTGAAGTAAAAATTCTTTCTCCTGTGTCAATTCTATTCTGGGCAGAGGTTAGAGATGGAAAGGGGTAAATACCAGGTGTCTACTAAGAGATCACTTCCCTCCCTTTTGGTCTTCCTTTTAGGTACATTGTTTTACACTATCTGAAGCTCTGTTTGGGAATCAACTTTGCCTAAAACAGACTGGGAACTCCTTTCTTAAGGAGTGGACCTGGGTCTATCCATGGGATTCTCCAGGCAAGAATACTGGAGAGGGTTGACATTCCCTTCTCCGGGGGGTCTTCCTGACTCGGGGATTGAACCCGGGTCTCCTGCATTGTGGACAGACTCACTACCATCTGAGTTACCAAGGAAGCCCGATAAAGGTCGTACTTCTAGATTTTTCAGTCACGCCTCAAGGCTCACATTCTTGCTTTCACCAGGAACTATGATTTTTGCTTTTTTTGCATATTGTAAAATATTTGTGTCATAGTATAGACTTAATTCTATAATTCTATAGTCAAATTTTTTTCTCAGTAAATGTAAAGTTGCTGTGAATGGTTAGTTCATGTTGTCATAATTTTTATGAAAGTGAAAGTGTTAGTCACTCAGTTGTGTCCCAGTCTCTGCAACCCAATGGACTCCTCTGTCCATGGAATTCTCCAAGCAAGAACACTGGAGTGGGTTGCCATTCCCTTCTCCAGGGGATCTTTCCAATCCAGGGATTGAACTCAGGTCTCCCGCATTGCAGACAGCATTCTTTATCGCCTAAGCCGCAAGAAGCTTAAGCGAAAGTTATGAGAGTTTAGGAAGCTTTTGTAAGTTTATGGCTGCATAATATTCTGCTTAGAGACTCTGCACAACCATGTCTTATGTTAGATGTTTAGATTACTTCAAAGGGTGTTTTTGTTATAACAAGTAATCCACTATTAACATATTTGCACAATACACATTTCCCCCTTATTTTTTGGACTATTTCTTTACAATTATTTTCAAGTAGAATGGGTGAAAGGAAGAGCATCTTGATGACTATACTTATTGTCAAATTCCTTTCTAAAACATTTCTCTGATTTTCACATGGTGGAGTTAAGATTGGATGTGGCCACTGGTGCCTAATGAGATTATACTGTGGGAAAGATTCCCTAGATTCAATGTAACTGAAAATGATTCTCACCGGAGGTGATGTTGAGTCATCTCCCAAGGGAATCTTGGTCTCAAAAAATACTTTTAATCAATTGCCATGGACTAAAGAAAGGAAAGCATCTGCCAATCAGAAGTTTTACGTAGCCTTTAGTGGAGCGAATTTTTATTTTTATTATCTTTTTTTAGGTTTACATTGTCTCATGTAAGTGTTTTGCAGCCTAAAACCTGGGAGTAAATACAACTTTAATAAATTGAATTTTGTTTTTTATAAGATAGCACCTGAAAAAGCCTCATACATAGTGGAACTCTAATATTTGTGAATAAATGAAATGCTGTGGGAAACTTGTCATTGAAAGTAACCCTGAAGTGAATGTTTTTTTTTTTTTTTTTTGATCAACATAACAGACATTAGACTATTCTGTTTGAAACTTAAGATATTTTTCCAACTAGGTTTTCTTAAAATGAGGTAGGCTTCTCCAGTTCATTGCTACAGCCAGTATTTCCAAATACTGTAACAAAAAACTGTTTAAACATAAAAACAAATATTCAGTCTGTCACATCCCAACCCATGTGGAAAAGGGAAATACTTTTTTACAGTGGGAATTCTTAATATTATAAATTGTTTGGTTGGAACAACAATGGTTTAAAAATTCACAGTATTAATAAGTGAAGGAGACATACTGATGTAAACTACAGACATATTTAGTGCATGAGATCGTTCAGACTCCTCACCTTCAAAAGAAAAACTTTTCCTTCTCTGTTTTTTTCTTTTTCCTTTCTTTCTCTTCTTTCTTTTCTTTTTCTGACAACCACGTCAAGTTTTCCTGGCTGTGGCCAGGGAGCAGCGCTCCAACTATTAAGCTGTGTGAGAACAGTGAACTTGGTCAGCAAGGATCATTTGTCTCCAGTTGTCAACAAAGGCTTGTTTTACTAGGAACAATGACTACGCAGGTTTGTGCAGAGTGTTGTGTGCAAAAGCGTTAATCAGTAAGCAGCTTGAGCCATACTCAAAATCTCTTTTACATAGATATTTTGCTTTTTGGGGGTGATTGTTGTCCCTGTCAATTGGCACTATCTGAAAAAGAAGTTCATCAGTATGCTGAGATGCTCTCTACAGAGAAAACTTGACTCAGTCCTCTGTTTCTTTCTTTTGATTCTCTTTGATCAGTTTTCACCAGTGCATTGCCCTGTTACTATTGATGTTTAAATACAACGAAGTGATTAAATGATAATGATCTTGGTTTCTATCCAAGATGACAGATTTTTTTAGCTTTGGGAATTCTTCAGTGCCCTGATGGAGTGCATTTTTTATACACTCACACACCCAGTCATGCTTTCACAAGCACACATACATACACACTTCACACTCACAGAGGACCTTGATTCCAAGAAGTACAGAAAGGATGACTCTTGGCTATTAGAAAGGGTGCTAGTCTAAAGCCAGTAGGAGTAAGTGGGGGTGAATGAATTCTGCTCTGTTTGGCACTTACCAAAAGGACTGAATCACTACAAGAAACATTCTGAGCTTAATTCCAGCATGACTGAATCACTGAGATCAAGTTGTTAGAAATTTGAAGCTGCTAGAAGCTTCGTTTTGAATCTGAAGGAGTCATACATATGTGAGCCTTCTCTCTATGTGCTTATTTCAGGAAACTCTTCCCAGCATTTCCCACTCAGTGACCAACCCCTCTCCTACCCATCACATTTCTGTTAAGTTCAGTGGGGGTACAGCTTTCTGTGCCTGACTGAGGCAAGTGAGACTGGGTGCCAGGGAGTGTATGGAGTGGCATGTTTTAAACTTCCAACTTCCTCCCAACTTCAGAGAGTGTTAGTGACAGGGCAAAGAGTATAGTGTCTAAGAGCTAGGACTGTGGGCTCTAATGCAGATGGACCTATGTTCTAATCTTGACAACGTCTAATCTTGTCAATGTCTCCTAATTGCTGTGTGACCTTCGGCAAGTCATTGAACCTCTCAGTATTATGAATCAACATACAAATAATGTATTAACATAACAATAGTTTAACACTAATTGAGTTTTCACGGTATACTGGGCACTATCCTTAAGGACGTTACATATGCTCTCTCATTTAATGCTATGACAATGCATCCAGGTACATCCCGTTATGTGTGTGAAGAAATTCAGACCCAGAAAGGTTAAAAATGAGCAATCAGCTGCATCTTTTGAACCGTATTCCTTCCGTTACGCCACTCTGCCTCTCCCTAAATGCGCCGGTGTGGTTTTTTTATATACTAGGTCTCCTGTTTCTGAAAGACTGAACAGACGAGATGGGGAGGGATAGTTGGCCAAGGACCTTCCCACATTATAACCTGTGTTTACTGTTAACCTCTAGTGGTCGGGAAGCATGGAATGGGGGATAGACCTATAAGCAGAGATACTCTAACTAATTGCTGGTCAGAGTGTTTCCCAGGAAGCAGCTTAGGGGCAGTGAGAAATGGGAAGGAATATAAAAGGCTGAGGCGTCCCAGAGTCAGATGGTCCCGGGAGAGCCCATGAAGTAGCAACGTCACTGACAATGCAAGAAAACTCATCTGAGGGTCTAGTGAGTCACTTTAGTCAAAGGTCTTTCAGCCCTAAGGCTGAAGGTATGAGGATATGTGTAACTAAACTACAGTCATTATACCAACTCTTGGAATGTGAGTCTTTGGAAATGCAAAGTTTTTGGAGCATCCTATAAGCCCTATAGACTTCATTGTCCCTGAACAGAGCTTATGTTAGCTCAGGTGAGGGGATTGAAGGAAGTTCTGCTTCACAAGAGAAACAGTAGTTGACCGAGAGCATCAGGAAATCACCTCATCTGCCAGTCCTAAGAACTGAAGATAATCTGGGAATACTCTCTCTTTGAAAAAGGGGTCACCAATATATTTGTATCATTGATGCCAAAATTATGTGATTGGTCTTTGGAACTCATCCTCTTATAAGTATTACTATTGTGTGGTAGTCTTGGAAGCAGAGAGTTACTGATGATATTCTAGAGTAGAAAAGAAACAGGCCCAAACACAAAACATTTTGCCTTTGTATACTAATTCCACTGGGGTTATTAGGATTAACATTCTACTCTTTGGTATAGTCAGTGTTTCCTGGGTAATTTTAACCCTTCACCTACTTGTATCATAGTGCCAAATATTTATACTTGATTTAGTAAATGGAAATTTTAGGAGAAAAAAGTAAGAATAGCAATAATATAGGTAGTCTTATGCTTTTTCTAGATCTTGTAACTTCATCATCTTTATTATGAGCACTTTCAGAAACCCCTACTGTTGGTGATGATAATGATGATGATAGCTATTGTTTTTTAGTAGTTTACCTGATGTTAGTCCTTAAATAATATTTAGAAGATTTTTTATATATTAACCCCAAAACAAACCAATAAGTTTGAGAGTATTATCATCTATATTTTAGTTAAAACATTGAGATTCAGAAAAGGATCTAATTGCTCAAAGTCACACAGATAGTGGCAGAGTGACACAGGAACCTGAAAAAGTATAGTGCTCAAGTTAGACTCCTTTGTTTCCTTTTTTAAACAAATTTTTTGACTTGTAAACAGTGAGTTAAAAAAACTAATACAAATCTTACTTTTAAAAAAGCTACAGGTTTAAAGAAATTATTTCTTTTGACTCCTGGTAACTCAAAGCAAGTATTGTTTGGGCAAATTATTGTAGATGAGAGGGAAGGGCTTTAACAGGAACATGATGCCAACCATAGACCTTTTCCAGCTTCATAGATGCCACTGTTTTAAATCCCATTCCTTACATTCGGTTTGTTTGTGGTATATACTTTAATAATATTTCTCATGAAGGTCTATGAATTGAAATACAGTTTAACAGTACTGTCTATAAGTAGTAAAGCCTTGATCTTTGAATGTCTGAAAACATCTTTATTTTGCCTGGCTGATTGAATGATAGTTCAGTTGGACACAAAATTCTAGATTGACAGGAAATTTCCTTGGAACTTTTAAGATGTTAGTATGTGGTCTTCAATTTTGTTTTTCTAAAGTTTGCTACTCATCTAACCATAGTTGCTTTAAGAGTTTTGTTTTCTTCTGATTTTTTTTTTCTGTTTTTATCTCAGGTATTAGGTGTAGACTTATCTTTACTTATCCTATTTATGCTTTCAATCTGAGGATTTATTTCTTTCTCCACCTGTAGGAGACCTTTATAATTCTCTCCATTGTTTCCCCCGGAATTGTGATTAGACATGTAATGGAGTCCTCCAGTTGTCTTCTGAATCTTTTAATTGAACTTTAATATTTAAAGAAAAAAAAAAACATTCCCCCCCCCAACTTGTGCTTCCTTTTGGATGGAAAAATAATACCCCTGTAGTATTATCTTCTAATTCACCATTTCTCTTTGGGCATGTAAAATATTGTTTTTACCTCATTTATTGAAATTTTCTGGTTCAGTTAGTATAATTTCCAAAATTTTAAAATGTTTATTTTTGATGTCTCTGTGTGTGTGTGTGCTAAGTCACCTCAGTTGTATCTGACTCTGTGATCCCCGTGGACTGTAGCCTGCCAGGCTCATCTGTCCAGGAACAAATACTAGAGTGGGTTGCCATGCCTTCCTCCAGGGGATCTTCCCTACCCAGGGAATGGACCTGCTTCTCATGTCTCCTGCATTAGCAGGCAGGTTCTTTACCTGGGAAGCCTTTTTTATGTCTGTTTTTATTTTTCTTTTTTGTTTTCGTGAATCTGTTCTTAGTTTTAAAGGATATTGCTTCTTTATTTATCTTATTAACCATGTTAAACCTATGTACTATAAACTCCTTGTCTGTCCTGTGAAATTAATTTCTTTTAGGCTAAATTCATTATTTGATGGTTGATTTGACTGTCTTAGAATTAGATCCTATTATATGTTTGGAATTTTAGTTTGTGCATTAATTTTGAATGTGAGGTATTTTTGCTTTCTTCTATGTTTTCTTTCTCTCATTCTTCCTTCTTGATCAATGGTTTTGTGGTTTCACGTTTGCCTTTACCTGGTGCCTGAGGCCCAGTCCATAATAGAATATTATAACTGTTTATTTTATCCTTGCTCTGTGATGATTTGGGGAATATCACAGCTTCATGGAAAAGCAGACAGACTGACCCAGTTCCCTTAAGACTTTCTTCTTTCCCTGTGCCCATAGCTGCTGGTAAGGCTTAGGAGTCTTAAGCAGTAGATCCTGTTACTTCATCCAGGTTCCTTTCACAAAGCTGTGGTACTCGGACATTTGCCGAGGAGGGAGGGAGCCTCACTTCAGTCTCTGGCTTCAAGCAGTAAGCCAGGCTCATTTCTATCTAGCACATGACCATTTAGACACTCATATCCCTCAGAAATCCAATTCTTTTTTATTGCTGCCTGCTTCTGATTTGGGAGTCCTGCATTTCTTTAATCTCAACTGCACTTTATTTCTGTTTCTTTTCTAGTTGATGGAGATTTATCTTGCCTTTGAGACTGATGATATCTTATTGATTTTCTCTTTTTTAAATTAAATTTTAAAATGTGAAATGTGTGTTTGGATCGGAGAAACTGTTTTGGAGCTTGGGTTTACAGGGCTGACTTGACCTGAATTGTACTATTTTCACTTTGCCAGTCTGCCTGCTTTAAAAGTTATTTCCCCAGAAATGCCAGGGTACCACTGTATTGCTGTCTGCCTGTCCTATTTCCCTCTATTGTAGAATTGCTTCAGAAATTAAGGGACTTACTTTCTTCCTAGTGTTACCCTTGATTGGGTAATATTAAGAATCTATTTCAAGACTTCATGTTTAGTGCAAATGTTAGTATTTTCTCAAGTTAAAGATGCTAATATTAAGGACTAAGCAAGTTTACAGAAATTATTCTCCAAAGCCAGTTTTCAGGAGATGTGACATCTGATACGATGTGTACTCAAGTATTAACTTCCACTTACCTTTCATGTGTGTTGTTATGAAATAGCTGAAAAAGCTTCATGAGTTGTTGGGGTTTTCTTTCTTTTTATACAAATTAAATAATATGGTAGTAAAGACTTTCTTTATATCAAAGCTTTTAAGTAGGCAAATGTTAATAAAACTGCAAATATTTAACTTATTCACATCTTATTAAATTCAAAGAGCCAAAAAATATCAATGGTTCAAGGCACTTTTAAATGTACCTTGTGTGCTTCAAATTTAAAGGTGACATTGTGCTATCAGCAACTTCACCGGTCCTCCTTTAAAGTCTGTTGAAGGCCTACTGTAACTTTCCTGTCATTCCGGTAGCTCGTGCTTTTATGCTTAGATCCTGAGCTCTGGGAACTGATCATGGTAACCAACTTAAATTAGATCGCTTGAAATCCTTTCTGTGTAATTTAATGTCAGCTATTGTTTCCAAAATTATTATGTATTTAAAATGATTCTTTAAACTATTTCAAAAAGATAATTGTAAAATTTTCACACAAAGCATATTCAGTGAAAGCAAGTCTCTGATTCTATCAGAGATGAATAGAATCTATCTCTCCCCCTCCTCGGAGATAGCAAGGGTTGCTGCTCTACTTTCCTCCTGAGACCTTCTATGCACGTATGTACACATTCCATTTTTTAAAAATAAAAGCGTATCATACACCCCATTCTGAGCCTTGTTTTTTTACACCTAACTACTTATTTTAGAGCTCATCCTCTATTAGAATATATAAGCCTGCCTCATGATTTTTTACATTAAAAGTGATAATTATTGCTAGAATCTTCTGTATTCCATAAACATTATTTAAGAGCTGTTAATATCCATCAAAGATTTATTTTATTTTAGAGTAGAATGGACTCTTATCTGGCTCTCCTGGCCAGTAGATTTTGAACTTTGTATGCGAGTAGATAATAGATCAGCGTTTCACTATATGGAAGTCAGCTCCTAAATTAGCCTTTCAGTTCTGTATTTTCAACAATAGGTGGCACCAGCAATTTCTGTATTTTGGCTGTATGTAGATGGGAAGCATCATCATTTTGATCTTTTTTCATTTTATATCGTTGTGTTCACAGAGTATTAAGAGCAAAGATGTATTTACCTGAAAGCCTAGAGGCTTGCAAAAGCATGCATACATACATGGGAGATTAAGAAGCAGTTTGTAGAAAGGTGCCTGGAATACTATGCTGCTTTCCTTCCCTTGCTCTGAATTTATAGCAGTCATCTAGTGAGGTCAGACATTCAGTTAACACGTTTAATTATGAATAAAATTTTATTTATACAAAATAAATCTTTGCAGGTGAATCTTTTGAGATTGATCTTGGTGGAAATTTGTTCCTTGGCCACACATGAGAGTTTATCTTTGCAGTGAGGAGTCATGCATTCTTACGCTTAATCTGTGATATCTGTGTTGACAGTTCTCATCTCTGTCTCACCTCATCCTGGTATCCCATGTTCCCTGTCAGCTGTAATTAGAATGTCCCTCTCAGCCTTTAAAAAGCTAAATTAATCATTATTCTCTTTTCTTTCTATTGGCACCTTAGACTTCTCTCCACTGATTTGTAATTCATCCTTTTGTACTTCCAAAAATTGCCTTTATTTCTGTTTTGTGGTAGTCTAAGGCTTTGGTCACATTACAACTGTAATTCTCCTGCCCCTTCCCATTTTGTTCTTTTCAAATATAGGAATAATAATCCTCTTGAGGATGGAAATCAATTGAGGGGTCCTGAACAAGATGTTCTAAGTTAAACATTCACTTATCCCAACGAACTACGTGATTCAGTACAGGTGTGAACACGTACATTCTAATGTCATCCTCCCTTTACCCACATCCCTTTGGTTCTTGGGCAACCTCTGGAAATGAGGAAATGAAGGGAGGTTTTACAACCCTCCACAGTATTGGCTTTCCTTTGAAAAAGGTAGAAAAGCAGAAGCATTGCTTCTCCTTTCTTTTCCTTTCTGAAGGCCTTCACCTGAAATCATGCTTTGCTTTCATTCCATGATTATATTTGTGGGTTTCTGTCTTCATAGAACCTTTTGATCTTATAGAAGTCCTGTTAGGTCTGCTGTACTCTGTAAGCTGAGACCTTATATTTTTCCAGAGTTCTTAGGTCTTCCTTTGTGTTCTGTAAATCAGTACTTTACTCTTAGGCTTTTATAAAAAAAAGTAATTTTATTTACTTATTTATTTTTGGCAGTGCTCGGTCTTCACTCTTGGATAGCCTTTTCTCTAGTTGCAGCCAGCAGGGGCTACTCTACAGTTATGATGCATGGACTTCTCATTTTGATGACCCCTCGTTGCAGAGCACAGGCCCTAGAGCACATGGGCTTCAGAGCACGTGGGCTAAGTGGTTGCAGCTCCTGGGCTCCAGAGCACAGGCTCAATAGTTGTGGCACACCGGCTTAGTTGCTCTGTGGCATGTGGGATCATCCCAGATCAGGGATTGAACCCATGCCTCCTGCACTGGCAGGCGGATTCTTTACCACTGAGCCACCAGGGAAACTCCAGGCTTTTAAAGGTTTTATTCAGGTACTTTTCAAAATATTTCAATGGCTTATTCAATTCACTGTTTCAGTAAATGATAAGTTATGCAGAAGTACCAGAGCACACATTCAGAATTAAGACTATTTGGGCTGGAAGCTTCTGGTTTCTCAGACCCATATTTTGCCATTGTGTTGGGACAAGAGTCTGTACCAAAGAGGCCAATGTAATCATGGAGTCACTGCCTTTTCCACAGTTTTTGCTTTAAGACCTTCAATAGCTCTTCCCAACTTTCCATTCAAGACAGACCATCATTATGTGGAGCTAACCTTTTGTGTGTGTGTGTGTGTGTGTGTGTATGTATGTAACATAACATGACCCAAAGCCTCTTTGGGAGTCTGGCAACTCAGACCTGTCTTTCTTGGCCCGTGAAAGATTACCTATGTTAGAGAAGAAAACCCAAGAGAGAGAAAAAGAGAAAAGTAGGGATGCTTTGTGAGGTTCCAACTGGAACTTGTCTCATTCTGCATACTCCCCATCAGCAAAGTGAAGGGACGGAACACCGTATTGTCTTCCTGCAGACCTCTCCCTTGGTTCTTACTTATATGCTAGGACTTCTGTTTCTTTTTTTCCCCAAGGTTGCTCTCAATGTTTACTCTCACTGGATTTTGTATGTATGTATGTATATGCTGCTGCTGCTAAGTCACTTCAGTTGTGTACAGCTCTGTGCAACCCCATAGACGGCAGCCCACCAGGCTCCCCCGTCCCTGGGATTCTCCAGGCAAGAACACTGGAGTGGGTTGCCATTTCTTTCTCCAATGCATGAAAGTGAAAAGTGAAAGTGAAGTTGCTCAGTCGTGTCCGACTCTTAGCGATCCCATGGACTGCAGCCTACCAGGCTCCTCCATCCATGGGATTCTCCAGGCAAGAGTACTGGAGTGGGGTGCCATTGCTTTCTCTGATGTATGTATATATATATGTATAAATATGAATATGATTATATTGAATATGTATATATGATCAACTGTGCCCCTCTCAGAGATGAATAATTCAGATTCTTTTAAAAATACCAGGTGGAGTGATAGTCTAGAAACTTACTTCAAACTAATTAATTAATAATACTAGCTGCCGATTAGGGTTATGCTATAAGCTAGACACTTTACACCCATTATCTTTTTAGTCATCATCAACAACTTTATGAGGTGAATACTATTACTCCTTTCTCATTTTGTGGTGGAGGAAGTCAAGGTTCAGAAAAGTTAACTAACTTGCCTAAGGTCATGCAGATAAAGGGTAGCCAGAAGGAGGCTTGGCTCTTTATTTCATACGTTGTTATCTCCATACTTTGAAGCAATGGTATAAAGTTCTTCTTCAGTAAGAAGCAGGAAGCCATATAGTTCTCTTATCTTGCTTAGCTTTTTCTTAGCATTCACTCTCCCTTAGGCATAGACAGCTTGCGATACAGAGTTTGAGCCTAGGCTTAGCACTATTTTGGAGGAGGAAATGGCAACCCACTCCAGTATTCTCACTTGGAGAATCCCATGGACAGAGGAGCCTGGTGGGCTGCAGTCTATAGGTTCGCAGAGAGTAGGATACGACTGAGCTACTAAACAACAATAGCACTGTTTAAACTTCTGTAGAGAAGAGCCCACATTTCTCTGTTTGAGTTTTGTAATTTGTTTTTATTGGTAATTTTTTTCATTTTTTCGACATATATTTATTCTAATGACTGTGCACTAAATACTGAGCATATATTGTTCAAAAGAAATATATGGTTATATCTTCATAGAGTTTTATGGATTAGTTGGGGAGAATACAAGCTATATGTATATACAAAATTATGTATATAAAAAAAGAGATGAACTTACTTCTGTTCATCCTTATTTGTCAAGATATTGAAAAACAGAATTAGCTTGATCATCCAGTGCACAGTCTGCTGAAAAAGACACATGTGAATACGTTGTCTTGTGGGTAGGAATTTGTAATTCAAACCAGTAATGTTTGAAGTTGATTAAAGGAAAATAGTCAAATTCCTGAATAATGATTTAAATGTGCTGGAACATTACCCATTACCCACACATTATATAAATATATCTTAAAATTCCAGCCAGTTGTTGAAATAATAATATTTCAAGTAGGTGGTGCTAATAGGTATTCATGCAATCATAGAATGTTGAGTTAGAAGGTGTTGTTTGACCTTCCTGTTCTTCATTTTCCCTGATGAAATTAAAACTCAGATAAATTGCATATGCAATGTTCCCATACTTCCCAAATTCATGATTTGTAGAATGAATAGACTCTGGTTTATTCAGGGTCTCAGGAGTTCAAGTTGTCAACATTTCATCCTCTCACACATTAGCAATGTCAATGACTTGGAAATTAATATGATTTGAACTTTATGATTCTTTCTCTTAGATGTGGTTGAAGTAGTGTGAGCTCATTATCAAGAAGCAGTTAGTTAGGTCTTCTCTCCAGCCTGCCTTGTCTAAATTTCATCTTCTACTACGAAAAGCCTTTTACTAGTTCTAGTGACTCAAGAGGCAATTTTACTCTGTGACTAGTTTAGCAGACCACATTAAAGCATTTATGTTCCTTGTTAGGCTGCAGGAATGAGTTTTCTTAATGCCATCACTGAATTCCAATGGAGGAAATAAATTACTCATGCATTTTCTAATGGTTAAAACATTTTCCAGAGTCTTGGCTGTCTAGTTCTCATCATGCTGAGGTTCCATTACCAAAGAGTAATTGACATGATTTTGACTAGCAGGCTGATACTACTTAGAAAACCAACTAAATAAAACATCTGAGTCATGGGATCCTAGGACAAAATTTCAAAGAGTAAACTATATGAGACAAAATTTTATAGTTATGGGGAAAAATACTAGACTTGGGAAAAAAGCCTGTGGTTTTGCCTTATTAACTTATGAACTTTGTCAGTGTGGACAAGCTACTTAACCTCTCCAAGCCCGTTTTTCTCATCTGTAAGCCTGAAGATAGTTGTATTAATAACCACTGCAATTGTTTCATACAATTGTTGAGAGAATCAAAAGAGTTAACAAATATGAAGGCTCTCTAGAGAAATACTATGAAGATCTTTGTAAACATAAGGGCTTGAAAGTTTTGTAGTAATGATAATAATACTCAAAATGACCACTGTGATCTAAATCTTGGCATAGAATCATAAATGAGAGAACATTAAATGGGTGTTTGGATGCTCTTATATGTTGGTACAGTGACAGTGTTTAAAAAATGCCAGTGACTAAAGGAATGATTCTGCTGTTTAGCGTTGATGTCAGTGAATGAAAATAGCTTGAAATATCTCCTTTGTGTCAAAAAAGATTAAAAGTAGCTTTCAAAGATATAAACAATAGAAAAAGATGAAAAAAAGGTTAAGTGAGGAAATGAAGTTAAGGGAAAGTGGGATGAAACAAAGAGTTAAATTAGGCTCCTCAACACATCTCATAGGGCCCTGCACCATTTGTTAGAGGTGAGTCAAAGATCGTGTTCTCAGTTTTCCTGCAGTCAGTACAAGAAGGGAAACATAATCAACAGTGTGACTCATACTGCCCTTAAGATTCAATAGTGAAGCAGGGCTATTCCTAATGAGACATAGGACAAAAAATTTTCCCAGGGAGTCATAAAAGAGGACAGTGTGTGGTGAGCAACATCCCACAAGATGTCTTGATGATAAGTATTCGTCTATTTGTTGATGTTGTTATTGGTATAATTGCCAGAAGAAAAATACACAAATTCACTGTTTGTTAGCAAGTTTTTAGTTGCTTGTATTTAATCAAGATTGAAGTATGTTAGGATTAGAAAGAATCTCTGAGATCACCTTGGTCCCTCCTGAAGTCTTGTGGATTAGGGAACTGTGGCCTGCAGGGGTTGAGGCTTATATCAAAGCACAAAGGTCTTCAGTGAAGACAGTTTCCTCTGAGCCCATTCTGTTTGACTGTGGGAGCTTTTCCTGTCTTGGTATAAATACCATTTGGCACTTTCAACATGTTTCTAATTTTGAGTTTAGCAGTTTACTGTGGTAGGTTTTTTCTGGCTGTTCATTGTATAGAAGCCATTGAATTTGATAGCATCTTTGTATATTGTTTGTTTTGTTTTCACAGAAGTTACTGTTAAGCCTACAAAATTGGATCTGAAATTTACAGAGAACAGGTCTCAAAATGCATAATTTGTAATTATACTGCCTGGAATGCCCCTCCTTATAAAACTTAACACTATTGTCAAAGACATAACTAGAAAATGTAGAAAAGCATCAGTGTCTTATGCAAATATAAAAATAACCCAAACCATAATTTTTAGACATAGATGGAGTTTTAAAATATTGGCTAAAAGCCTGAGGGATTTTAGATTGGCTTCTCTAGTGAACTTATTTGCTCACATTCATGGAAGGTGGCTTCTAATACAAACAGCAGTTGTTTAAGAGGTTCCTGTAGCTTTTTACAGGCAGAGTAAAATAAACTTCTTTTATCAAGGAATCATGAAATCAGCTGTGAGAATAAACAAGGAGGCTTAGGTTCTAGAGAAAATGAGAGTGGGTCTCCAAAAGAATCAGTCAGTGGGTTTGAGGGATTTTAGAGAAATCTGACTTTTTCTGGTCAATTTGTGAAGCAATTTGTGTCTTTGAGAGGCACACACATGAGCTTTTAACATAGGGTAATGAATCATAGAATGCAAACATTAGAAGCATTGGTTGTGAGAAGACATCATATCTAACTGACCCAACAGTTTAAATGGCTTGACCAAGAGACACGGAAGACTGGGACTTGAAAACTCTCACTCCAACTCTAAGATGTATGGGGATTGCTGGAGTGGAGGGGAAGAAGAGACAGTGCAGATGTTACATCTTTTCTCCATCTGTCTTTTCTTTCCTAATTTGAGAAATTAACAATTTGGGCCAGATTATCTCAAAGCAACTTCATAAATGTAAAAGGAATTCCTCTTGCGGAACATAGGTGTGGGAGATGTAAGTACTTTAAAAGTAATCTTTCTCTTTCCTCAAAAAAATCAAGCCTACCTAAAAAAAATTTTTTTTTCTCTCTCATTTTGTAAGGAATAGCAGTTAAAGGAGTTAACCTGAAGGCTACTGAGATGAACAGAATGGGAGTCATAATCTATTATTTCCCTTCTGCTTGGTATATAACCCTGTGAATGAACTTGTTGGCTCAAGAAATGGAATGCCACATCTTTTTCATCTTACTGACAGCGAAATGAGTTTGACGTCTTTTATCCCAAACATATGCACTTGTTAAGCCAATGTGTTAAGATGTAAAAGATATACTACTCTTTTTTTTGTTTTTAACTTAAATTGCTTAGTGTGTCAAGTATAACATTCCTCTGACCTTGGTACTGCTTAGACTTGGTTCAGGTAATGCCTTTATTCTTTCTGTTAAAGTACCACTGTTGTTTGACCCTTACACCCCCAAACTTGCATACTGAATTAGTGATCTGTGCAAGCACTTGACACTAGGTAGTGACATCATGACCTGAGATATTTGGTGAGCTCTGGTGCTGTGGGGTTAAGTAAAGTCTTGACTGGATCTGTTTATGATGGTCATTGGCGATGACTGTTAAGTGATTCATGAATGAAAAGGTTTAACACAAGGGTGGGTCCATTCTAAGCATCTCATTTCTGTGTGTCCATTTTGTAGGAGGTAAGGTGAGTCAGTGTAAGGCTTTTGGGAAGGATTTAGTCATGAAGAATCTGATGCAGAGAGGTTGTCTTTTAGATAAGTGTATAGTGGGAGAAGCAGGGTCGATAGAATAATATTTGGCTTGGGAGTTGCAACAGAAGAGAAAGAGAAAGGTACACGTTGCTACTGTGTCTGGAGAAGTTGTGGTCCATAATGGTTTATGTTTATACAAAACTTAGAGCTTGCAAAGCATTGTCACACACATGGTCTCACTGCTCTGGGTGGAGAAAAGGGAAGGAGGGAGAGGATTCTGGAGGTAGTACCAGGGGCATGAATGGTCAAATACAAAGACATCTCGAGGGTCCTCTGGGCCTGTCGCAAAGCTCCAACTCCATCATCCCTAGAGCCTAGTGTAGTTTCTCCCTCCTCGTTCTGGTTCTGTCCAAGGCAGCTGATTTGGACATCGTCCCAGACCTGTATGTAGGATGGAGACTCCTGACTAGTTTTGTGGCATAAACTATTCTTAGGCTTGCCAAAAAGGTGGATCACCTTTGCCCCACCCCACCCCCTGCCCAACTGTTTTGCATAGAAGATGGAGACGTGGTAGCCTAAGAGGCAGGAGCTCTAGGTTTTGTCTAGTTTTGTCAGACTAGAGACAAGCCATGACCTAGCTCAGGTTTTCAATTTCCTCCTCTTTATGCTGGGAAATTTGCCCGGGTGACTTCTGGGCTCCCTTTTAAGAGCTCTTAGAGATTATTCCTAGTGCTGGAACTTCTTCTTGCTTGAAGACAGATGATACTGCCTTTTCAGATCATCTGATTCCTATCATCCCATTTGCCTTGGCCTCCTCTTTATTTCATTGTCACTACACGCAGTGCTTTTCTCAATTGTTTCTGGCTCTTGGTATTTCCATATGTTGTCCTTGCTCCTTTCACTCATGGTATAATCACATGTTAGCCAAAGTTAAGTGTTAGACTTTCCATTGTCTGTGTTGGTAGTTCTTTCTTTAGGCATTCTTTGATATCACAACAGGGTTTTGGGAAAAAATTAGGTCAGGTGCCTGAATTAAATCTAGAAAATTTTCAAAATCTCCTATTTTACTGATTGCTCTTTATTTTTTCATTCATCTAAAGAAAATGGGATGAAAAATTTTTTCCAGCTAGTTCATGGCCCCTGTATTTTTAAAAATATATTTTTAAAATTTATTTATTTTTAATTGAAGGATAATTGCTTTACAATATTGTGTTGGTTTCTGCTATACCTCAATATGAATTAGCCATAAGTATATGTATGGCCCCTCCCTCTTGAAACTCCCTCCCACCTCCCACCCCTTTGCACCCCTCTAGGTTGTTACGGAGCCCCGGTCTGAGTTCCTGGAGTCATACAGAAAGTTCCCACTGGCTCTGTTTCACATATGCTAGTGTATGCGCTTCCGTGCTACTCTCTCCATTCGTCCCACCCTCTCCTTCTTCCCCACCTCCTGTGTCCATCAGTCTGTTCTCTATGTCTGTGTCTCCACTGCTGCCCTGCAAACAGGTTCATCAGTACCATCTTTCTAGTTCCATATATATGTATTAATATAAAATATTTGTTTTTCTCTTTCTGCCTCACTTCACTCTGTATAATAGGCTCTAGGTTCATCTACCTCATTAGAACTGGCTCGAATGCATTCCTTTTTATGGCTGAGTAATATTCCACCATATGTACGTACCACAACTTCTTTCTCCGTTCATCTGTCGATGGATGTCTGGGTTGCTTCCGTGTCCTAGCTGTTGTAAATAGTGCTGCAGTGAACACTGGGGTACATGTGTCTTTTTCAGTTTTGATTTTCTCAGGGTAGATATGTAGTAGTGGGATTTCTGGATTGTATATTAGTTTTATTCCTAGTTTTTAAAAGAACCTCCATATTGTCTTCCATAGAGGCTGTATCAATTTATATTCCCACTAACAGTGCAAGGGAATTCCCTTTTCTCCACACCCATTCCAGCACTTGTTGTTTGTGGATTTTTTGACAATGGCCATTCTGACTGTTGTGAGGTCATATCTCATTGAAGTTTTTATTTGCATTTCTCTAATAATGAGCAATGTTGAGCATCTTTTCATGTGTTTATTAGCCATCTGTATGTCTTCTTTGGTGAAATGTCTGTTTAGATCTTTTATGGCCCCTGTATTATATGTGTATTTTGTACATGCTTGAGGGTTACAAATACAAAATTATTTATTTTTTACCTGTATATTTTTGGTTAACAAAAATATTTTAAACAATTTCAAACCTAAAAAAATAGTTGTAAGACTAATATGACTTTTTGGATTCCCATATACTCCTTACCCAGATTCCCCAAATTTTAGCATTTTACCTCCTTTTTGTCTTATTATTCTCTTTCTCTGCTCTTCAAAAATGTCAAGTTTTGACATATATCTATACATCTCTGTATTGTTTCTGAATCATTTAAGAGTAAGTTGTAGACATGATCCAATACCTTGAAATATTTCAGTGTAAGTTTCCTAGAAGAGAAAAAAAAAGAAAAAGAAATCTTTCTCTTACCTCTCCTTTTCCTTTTTGCTCTGGGATGCAACCTAGAATGTCACACATTGTTTTGTCATGTTTCTTGGTCTCCTTTCAGTTCAGTTCAGTTGCTCAGTCATGTCCGATTCTTTGCGACCCCATGAATGGCAGCACGCCAGGCCTCCCTGTCCATCACCAACTCCCGGAGTTCACTCAAACTCACGTCCATCGAGTGGGTGATGCCATCCAGCCATCTCATCCTCTGTCATCCCCTTCTCCTCCTGCCCCCAATCCCTCCCAGCATCAGAGTCTTTTCCAGTGAGTCAACACTTCGCATGAGGTGGCCAAAGTACTGGAGCTTCAGCTTTAGCATCATTCCTTCCAAAGAAATCCCAGGGCTGATCTTCAGAATGGACTGGTTGGATCTCCTTGCAGTTCAAAGGACTCTCAAGAGTCTTCTCCAACACCACAGTTCAAAAGCATCAATTCTTTGTTGCTCAGCCTTCTTCACAGTCCAACTCTCACATCCATACATCACCACTGGAAAAACCATAGCCTTGACTAGACTGACCTTTGTTGGCAAAGTAATGTCTCTGCTTTTCAATATGCTATCTAGGTTGGTCATAACTTTTCTTCCAAGGTCTCCTTTAATCAGGAATAATTCCTTAGTCTTTTGTATTTTTTAATCCTTTTTTTTTTTTAAAAACAATTTGATGAGTTGATGTTTTTGAAGAGCACCTGCTTCTCACATTGTCCATATTGCTCATGGCAGTGTGCTTTGGGTCTAAAGACCTCTAAAGTGATGCTGTGTTCTTCTCGAGGAATCGAATTGGGGCGTCAATGTATCCAGTGCTGGTAATGTTAATTTCTGTCTCTTGGTCAAGATAGTGTGTGCCAGATTTCTCCTCTCTAAAGTTAATTAATATTTTATTTTCAGGAATTTATAAGTGACACAAGCTTTTGGTATGGAAATACTTTGAGATTATTTTAAATATCTTATTCCTCATCAAACTTTTACTCTCTGCTTTTACACTGATTATTTTCTACTCTCACCATTCCTTCTAAATTTATTAATTTAATTCCACAGTAACAATTATTTATTTATATAGTATGTGATGGATTTTAATTTTCTGAACACATTATAAACCATTGCTATCAATATTTATTTTGATGTCCAATATGTCCCAGATTTGTCCAGTGGGATCCCTTTCAAACTGTCTCAAGTCCTTTTGTAGTGTCTCTGTCATTCTTTGAGCAGCTTTTACTTTCTGCTATAATTAGATGTTCTTGGTTTACTTAGTTCTTTCTTGTTTCAGCCCTGGAATCAGTCACTCCTCTAAAGAGCCCTGATTCCTTTTGGTGGAGAGTGGTATTTAGAAACCCAAGGTCTGTGTGGTAGATGTGTTTATTGCTACTGAGATATCATAGCTCCTAGGCCCTCTCAGCAGGAAGAACTAGGAAATATATATACATATATATTATATACTGTGTACACAAGAACACCTATATGTCTTTTTATATCTAACTATAGATACTAAAAAAGAAAAAAAAAAAACAACTTGAGTTCATACCAATGCCTCTAATTCCCAATTTAATACCACAAGGCTTATCCTAGTCGTATCTTTTCCCACATTTGTATCTCCTTCTCAAACAGTGAGAACCCTACTCCTATTATTCTTGGTATATTTACTTATTTTCTCAACTTTCTGGCCACATGGGCTATCTCCTGAGTCCTCTCCAACCTACGGAGTCCTCTCCAACAGATGGCTGATAAACACATCATCTGGGACAAGCCCTTTTCCCTATTTCGTCCATTATGGGTCTGCTGCCCATGCTAAATGTACTAGCCAGGGCCTCTCCCTTCCCTTATCTCAGCTGCATTATTTGTGACTTTTAAAAAAATATGAATATTTTTCATTGAAAGATGCTTAGAATAGTAATCATGTTAGCTAAAGTCACATTTGTAACTGATATTTTTCATCTTTCTCCCTGTTTACTATGTGTATGCGAGAAGTGACTGATTTATAAATATTTGAGTAATATTTTGAGGGTTTGGGCACATTTATTAAAGAGTGGATTCAGTGGGTTAGCAGTGCTTTTTAACAATTTTTATATCTTGAGGCACATAGAAAATGGTGTATTTTTTCAGCATACCAAGTTAAATGGCTAAGATTTGTGGAGGATGCAGTCAAACAGGCCTGGGGACTGTGAGTATTCAGATTCCCTTATCTTGTTACACTTGTCACCTAGTAAGGGCATACTGTTTTAGATGCTCAGGTTTAGACCATGGCATTCCTGAATTGCTCAGATAGTTCAAGGACGTAAATCTAGTGTCTGTGGCCTGTGTGCCTGATGTTGGTCAGTTCTCTGTTGGATTTGTGCCAGTGGTCAAAGGGGACTGTGTACGAGGGCATAAATATCTCAAGACAGCCTCCTGGCCTGGTAGGTGCCGAAGCTCAAAGCACTTGTTATAACATTAATGGATGGACTCACCTCCATCTGTGGAGGATTGCTATGTAAAGTGTAACTTAGAAGATAAAATTAAACTTTAAAAAATATCTATTCCAAATTCATCTATTTATTCCTTTAGCAGTTACTTACTAAGTTCTACTTATGTGCCAGACACAGCTCAAGTTAGAAAGTATACCATGCTGACCAATTTTGGCTCTCATAGGTCTTATATTTTAGAGGAAGAAACAGATAATGAAGAAACAATTAAGAATTATTTTAGATGGCTATGAGTGCTATGAAAAAAATGAATCCAGGGGAGTGTTCTAGGGTGATGGTAGGGTGTATCCTGATTTGGTGTATTGTGATTTGTAATTTTAAATGATCAGTTTGACTGATATGTATAGAATACATTTTAGGAGGCAAAGAGTAGGTATGGGAGACTAGGAGAAAAATGATGATTATTTAGGCTTGGCTGTCCAATTTGGTAGCCACTAAGTGTAAGTGCTAGTGTTAGTCGCTCAGTCGTCCCCGGCTCTTTGCGACCCCATGGACTGCCGCCCACCAGGCTCCTGTGTCCATGAGATTTTCCAAGCAAGAATACTGGAGTGGGTTGCCATTTCTTTCTCCAGGGGATCTTCCCTGACCCAGGGATCAAACCCGGGTCTCCTGCACTGCAGGCAGATTCTTAACCAACTGAGCTACAAGGGAAGCCCGCTAGCCATAGGTAATAGTTTTTCTGACACATTCTATATAGTATGGATGAGCCTGGAGGCATTATGTTAACTGAAACATAAAGAGTCACAAAAAGATAAATACGGTACGATTCCGTTTATATGAGTTATGTAGAGTAGTCAAATTCATAGAGACAGAAAGTAGAATTGTGGTTGCTGGGCCTGGCAGAGGAGAGTAGTGTTTTAATAGGTGTAGTTTCAGTTTTGCAAGGTAAAGAATTCTGGAGGATGCTTGCACAACAATGTCAATGTACTTGCCTCTTCTGAAATGTACTCTTAAAATGATTAAAATGGTAGATTTTCTGTGTATATTTTGCTACAACTTTTAAAATATCAATTAAAAAGAACTAGGGAGTGTATTTTACTACAGTTTTTTAAAGAACAGTTAAAAAGAAGTTGGGGGCTTCCCCAGTGGCTCAGCAGTAAAGATTCTGCCTACAACGCAGGAGATGTAGGAGACGTGGGTTCTGTCCCCGGGTCGGAAGATCCCCTGGAGGAGGGCATAGCAACCCACTCCAGTATTCTTGCCGAGAGAATTCCATGGACAGAGGAGCCTGGCGGGCTATAGTTCATGGGATTACAGAGTCAGACACAACCGAAGTGACTAAGCACAACACACAGGAAAAACTGGGTAAAATTTTCTACATGGGAACCTGGGAGATGAGCAGAAATTTGTGGAGTAGGAGAAAGAGGAGATGAGAAAAAAGGTAGAAAAGAGTCATAAGATAGCATGAAGTTGGGGGTCAAAAGAGGGGGAGGGAACCAATCCAACATATCTCAAGAAATAGAATATGGAAAGACAGTTTAAAAACATTAATGTATCCCCTCCTCTACCCCAAATTTATTAACCTAAAATCATTATTTTTTCAGCTACATTAGCCACATTTTAAGTGCACATTTCCATCATTGTGGAAAGTTTTATCATATAGCTCTGGAGCTGTGGTTTAGACCACAGTGGTTGTAATGGAGGTGGAAAGTAGATAGATTGAGAATGGATTTGGGAAATATCATCAACAGGGCTTGCTGATTGATAGGATATTATGGTAAAAGGGAAGCAACAAATAAGGGATGATGTCTGGTTTTTCTGCTTGATCAACTGGGGTAGATGATAAGATTGAGTTAGGGATAGGATCCAGTGTACAAATCAAGAGAGTTCTACTTTAAGGCATATTATTCCGTCTCTTCTAGAGTAGAATCTAAATAAATCTTAATGGAAGTAGAAGGAGAAGGAAAAGTCCATTTTGATGAGTTTTTCAATCTCATAACAGATGCTAAATAAGTCCCATATGTTTGTAAGTCCTCATCTTGCTTTAATTTTAGAGAGGCCATTATTGTCTGTTGGTTGTTTTATTAAATACTGTTTCATGCTGCTGCAAGATTTAATTCCACAGAAATCCCTGTGTTTATTTTAATTTTGTTTGAATTGTGATTTGGGATGCCAACTGAAAGTGACCAGAAAATGAGGAGTTTGCTCTTGATTCTTTGTTGTTACTTATTAAGACCACAGATAGAGTACCCTGGTTCAGGCTATATGACAAGTAAATTAAATTATATTAGCTTTACCTTTTTGAGTGTAACACTTTACGATATATAAGGAAGTCATGTCTTCTAAAGAAAAAAAATATAGGGGTTGAGGATAACTGCAAGTGGCCTCCCTGAGGACCAAGAAATGTCAACTAATGTCAAGAAATGACATTTCTTAGTCTCTTTAGAGAAGGTGCTACTTTCATATACAGGGACAGTCCAGACTGAGCACTGTTATGTGGGTGCAGACACTTGTAGTTTTTCCATCTTAGAAATTTTTGCCCGTGTTGCCCCCTTTTTGGAAGGAGTCAGTCAATTGCCTGTCCATGTTTAGGGTAAGAGGCCCTGTATTGATAGTTGTCTTGGGGGAGAAGGCTAAATAATTTCTTTACTGCCACAATGCTTTTATGTCTAATGGCTTACAAACAGGTATCCAGGTCTGAGCCAAGTGAATGAGTCACGTCTATGCTCTGTGTGTTTCCCTGCACAATTTTTCTGAAGCATGAAAGTTCTCTTTGGCTTCTTGGGTTAACCACTTTTGTGCTCATGAACCAGTCACTCTGGTGCCCTGCTTCACATTTCCAGACCCTCTTTATTGTTCCTTGGGAGTGGGAGAGATCACAGAACAGGCGGACAAAAGCAAACTGGGGTAAACTTGGGAAACATTACCCTTTCCTTTGTTTGCTTCACTAGCTCGTTTTCCACTGCCTCGGCTCTTGGCAGCAGCAGTCCCCTTAGTGTGGCTCTGTTCCCCTTTGAATGTTCACCCTTTAATGTATTGAGATCTCCATTCTCTTATGCTGTTGTGCAAATCAGATTGATTCCAATTTGCTATTCAAGAGAGGAGGAGTTTTGATTTTTAATACAATGCATGTGACATTCTTTGTCTGCTTCATCTTTTTGTTGTGACAGCCCCCTCCCCCATATCCTGCTCATCAGATAGAGAATGAATATTTACAGATCCATAGCTATAGTAAGAATAAACTTACCAGGAACATATGAGGAGTTTTGAAACCTAAGTCCTAGACTGCCTTGGACTGGGTGTGTACTAGAAACCACAGAAATAATTGGGATAGGACTAAAAACAAAGAACAACCAGGTATGTATCACAGTGAATTTATATGTGGCAGTTGAACTTGGCTCTCTCTAGTCTTCCTTCAGAACCCTGATGGGGTTCTCTAAGTCTAATGTTTTTGCCAGTTCAACTCACATTTTCTCCTTGCATGGAATTAATTTAGAACTAGGGGAGAAAAACTGCCCTGGCATCTGTCTATTTAAATAGAAGGAAAAGTCAGAGTTTTACAAAAAACAATCTTCTCTGAGCATATGTAAGGAATTTATGTGGCATGATTTTCTCAAACATTAGGAAGGCTGCGATGGGACCGTCATCATACCAAACAACATAGAGTCCAGCATCAAAATGAGAGTTACATGTGATATTAGAATTGCATTAGAATCTTATTTTTGATTTTTAAATTCTCCTGTGTATATCCTTATATTGCAGAACTGTTTTAAGAAAGGGGGCTTTTGAAAACAACTGAGTTCATCTTTCTTTTAAAGGCAGGCAAATGCCAACTAAATATCATTCTACTATTGAAGAAAACAAACATTGAGAGCTGGAACATGACTTTGTAGTAACACAATATCACAAGGAAACTTTGAAGTAATACAGTTATGCAGACATGTTTTCAGAGTCTAGAGCTTTCAGTAGGTGTTGAAAATGGATGCTGATGATGGGAACATTCAGTGCATCAAAATTGAATCGTAGAAAGATAATTCCATGGGATCGACTCAGGCAATGGCATTATGGTGAAGCTTCAGGGTTTTGGATGTTTGGAAGAAGAAAGTAGAACATTGGAAAATCCAGGAGTCTTTTCTTAATTGAATGGTAATAAAACCAAACATACTTTTTTGCATCATAAATGATAACTGATATGTCTGCCTC
This sequence comes from Oryx dammah, assembly GCF_014754425.2. Lineage (NCBI taxonomy): Eukaryota > Metazoa > Chordata > Mammalia > Artiodactyla > Bovidae > Oryx > Oryx dammah. Next base: position 39,638,020 of record NW_024070185.1, read on the forward strand.
CACAAAAGCTTGTCATATACTTAACAAAAGAAGTGTACTCCCTTGCTACCTGAAAGTGAGTGTATGTATAATCTATGCATGCCAATGTATTTGCATGTGCACAAATATACATGCTTGCACACATGCATGTCTTCCCTGCCCCTTCACTGACAAGCATATGACCAATGACTGTGCATGCAGAAGTTTAGATCAGTTCTAACTGAAGAATTTCAGAGATGAGCTGAGAGGGTTGGCATATAGGTATATTTGCTTGTATATTAATCCTCTCTTCCAACAAGGAGTCTGGAGGTTGTCTCATTGAAATTTTGCCTCTATTTCATGAGGTCATGTTTTTAATCTCTTTTCTCTACATTTTAATATTGGTTTACCTGTGCACCAGGTAAGCCAACATTGTGACTGTGCTATGAGAGCAAAAGTCATCATTTTTTTTCCTAATGACCATTTATACAGGGCTTTTTAAACTACAGAGTGCTGTCCTGCCCTGTTTCACAACCAGGAGAAGAGGGCAGTGTTTTTTTTTTTTTTTGGAAATTTTCTTTTTTAAAAAATATTTATTTTTGGTTGTGCTGGGTCCTTGTTGCAGCCTGAGGGCTTTGTCTAGTTGCAGTGAGCGGGAGCTACTCTTTAGCTGTGGTGTGGGCTTCTCATTACTGTGGCTTCTCTTGTCGTGGAGCATAGCTCTAGGGTGTGAGGGCTTCAGTAGTTGTGGTGCATGGCCTTAGTTGCCCTGAGGAATGTGGGATCTTCCTGGACCTGGGATCGAACCCATGTCCCCTGCATTGGCAGACAGATTCTTAACCACTGGACCACCAGGGAAGACTGGGAAAATACTTTTAAAGTCCAGATGATCTTGTTGGGGAGCTTCTCTTGGGTAAGTGATTAACAAGTCACATGCTGTTATCAGCCTTATCATTTTTTTCCAGCATATGAAGTACACTTTATATTCTAATATCTTTCCCGGCTACATGATTTGTAATCCCATGGTTTAGATGCTGCAGTAGCTGAGGGAAGTTTCATTTTATGCAAGATACTGAATTATGAAACAATGTTGGTTTTAGGAAAGGATACAGCTTAAGACTAAATATTTTAAAAAAACCTAAAATCATGGCATCTGGCCCCAAATACTGCATGGCAAATAGAAGGGGAAAAGGTAGAAATAGTGATGGATGGATGTCCTCTTCTTGAGCTCCAAAATCATGGCGGATGGCGACTGCAGCCATGAAATCAGAAGATGATTGTTTCTTGGCAGAAAAGCGATGACAAACCTAGACGGTGTGTTGAAAAGCAGAGACATTACTCTGTCAACAAAGGTCCGTACAGTCAAGGCTGTGGTCTTCCCAGTGGTCATGTACAGTTGTGAGAGCTGGACTGTAAAGAAGGCAGAACACCAAAGAACTGATGCCTTCAAACTGTGGTGCTGGAGAAGACTCCTGAAAGTCCCTTGGACACACGAGATCAAACCAGTCAATTTTAAGTGGGATCAACCCTGAATATTCACTGGAAGGACTGATGCTGAAGCTGAAGCTCCAGTATTTTGGTCATCTGATGTGAACTCATTGGAAAAGTCCCTGATGCTGGCAAAGATCGAGGGCAGAAGGAGAAGAGGGCATCAGAGGATGAGACGGCTGGATAGCATCACCGATGCAATGAACATGAACTTGGGCAAACTCCAGGAGATGGTGAGGGACAGGGAGGCCTTGCATGCTGCAGTCCATGGGGTCACAAAGAACTGGACATGATGAGGCAACTGAACAACAACAGTAGTCTTGGAGATTTTATGACCAGGGGTAAAGAACATTCAGAAGGTAAATGAAAACCAAAAGAAAGAAGATGGTGTGACGTGCTCTGCTCAAGTTGTTTCTCTTTCTCTCTCTTTTAATGTGGGTTTCTGTCTCTCGTGCTTAGGGAGATGCTCAATAAAATTACAAAGCTGAAGATACATGCTGCAGGTAGAGATTTTGATTGGCTGCTGGTTCTGACACATGTTGTGACACAGTAATTCGGAAGATGTTTCCCCCAAAGTTTGCAGAAATTCTCTGCCTGCTGAGCCTAACCATTTGACACGTTAATAGCTCTGAAACAGAATATGGGTCAATTTTGCCACTGCCTTCAGCCACACAAATGCTTACTTGAAAGCTTTTATGACAAGATGATCAGAGAGCAGAATTTATTTCTGAGCAATTATCTTACTTTCTGTTAAAGTTTGTTCCATTAACTTTCATCATGAGTTTTGTTTGATATGTGCTAGAATGCTGGGGCAGCAGAGGCTCTGGCAAATACTATTAGTGAAGTAAGTATCTTTAAAACCAGCACATGCTGTCTCCATTATTCTCTATCTCTTTATTTTGCTTTATTATTTTCTTCATAGCACCTCTCTCTCTGAAATTGTTTAATTTTGTTTTGCTTAATGTTTATTTTCTGTCTTCCCATTAAAGTGCAAGTGCCATAAAAGCAGTGTACTTGATCTATGACCCTGGTATCTAGAACAGTACTGGGAACATTGTAGGTGCCTGATAAGTGTTTGTTGAATGAATGAATGAATGAATGAAATTATGGAACTCTGAGCCTGTCTGTATTACTTACTCATTATATAACTATTTGTATATTTATCAAGTTCCTATTATGTACCTCATGCTTTAAAAAAATATATTTATTTATTTATTCGGGTGCATTGGGATCTTTGCTGCGGGATCTTCGTTGCTTATTTAGGATGTTAACGTTGAGGCACACAGATGCATGAGTTGTGGCTCTCGAGCTCAGTAGTCATGGTACATGAGCTCCAGAACACGTGGGCTTCAGTAGCTGTGGCGCTTGGGCCCTCTAATTGTGTCAGGCGGGCTCTAGAGTGCTTGGGCTCAGTAGGTTCAATGTGCAGGTTTAGTTGCTCTGTGGCATGAGGGATTTTATTTCTCTGACCAGGGATCGAACCTGTGTCTCCTGCATTGAAAGGTGGATTCTTAAGCACAGGACCACCAGGAAAATCCCTACCCCATGCTTTTTTATACTTGGAGTTTCAGCAATGAAAAGATACAGTGCCTATGTTTATGGATTATAATGTGTCGTGCTGTCTGTCCAATATGATAGCCACATGTGGCTCTGTAAATCTAAATGTAAATTAATATCATTAAATAAAATTAAAGGTTCTGTTCCTTAGTCACACTAGCCACATTTCAAATGCTTACATGTAATTGATGGCTACTATCCTGGACAGCACAGATATAAAATATTGCCATTATCATGGAAAGTTCTACTGGATAGCACACATTTAGTGATAAAACAGATCAATATTTGGGCATTTGCACTTGCAGAAGGGTATAATGCTGTGGCTTCCCTAGTGGCTCAGCTGGTAAAGAATCTGCCTGCAATGCAGGAGACCTGGGTTCGATCCCTGGGTTGGGAAGATCCCCTGGAGGAGGCCATGGCAGCCCACTCCAGTATTCTTGCCTGGAGAATCCCCATGGCAGAGGAGCCTGTCAGGCTACAGTCCTTGGGGTCATAAAGAGTCGGACACAACTGAGTGACTAAGCACAGCACAGCACAGAGAATTAGCACATGTTTCAAAGGAGCATATAGGAGTGGCTTCTAGCCTAGAATGTGGCTGTCAGGGGTTGTCAGAGATGGCTTCTTGGAGGAAGGGCTTCTAGATTGAGAAATCAAGAATGCATAGGGAGAGGGAGAGGGTGGGATGATTTGGGAGAATGGCATTGAAACATGTATACTATCATGTAAGAAACGAATCGCCAGTCTGTGTTTGATGCAGGATACAGGATGCTTGGGGCTGGTGCACAGGGATGATCCAGAGAGATGATATGGGGTGGGAGGTGGGAGGGGGGTTCATGTTTGGGAACTCATGTACACCCGTGGTGGATTCATGTCAACGTATGGCAAAACCAATACAGTATTGTAAAGTAAAATAAAGTAAAAATTAAAAAAAAAAAAGAATGCATAGGAATTACAAAGGCTAAGGAGAGTGTTTGAGTCGAAGGAAACAGTTGGAGGAGAAGGGCCTAGGATTAAGAGTCTTAGTGTGGTTAGCTGCAGGAGGACATTGTACTTTATTCCAAGGCCTACCCATGAATGGACAGAATGCATGGCCATTCATAAGCCACCTCCCATGCAGGCAGATATTTTTGTCATGGCAGCTTCTGCCTCTTCTCAGGCCTAGCCCACCATCAATCTATAACAGACTCCTAATGGAACTTCCGGCTTCTAGTTTTGATTCCTCCCCATTTTATCTCCAGCGAACTCCAAATTTGATCATGTTATTCACTTGCTGAAAACACTTTGTTGCCTTCCTCTCACACTTAGGATAAAGCCCCAAATCCTTGATGTACCTGTGAGGCTCTTTATGATCTGACCCCTGTTTACTTCCCCCGAATTTCTTTTCGTACTCTTCACCTCTCACGCTTTGATTGAGTAGCATCACTTCTCCAAATGTTTCATTTCTCTTGCCTCTAGGCCTTGGCATCCGCTGTTTGTTCTCTCTGCATGGAAAACTATTCCTCTTCCCTGGTTCCTCTTTGTTTCCATACTTGCTTTTCAGACCTCACTTCAGAGTTTCTTCAGGATCCCCCTGATATCAAAATTAAGGTGAGATGCCTGTGTGCTCCGTCACACCTATGTGTTCCCCTCTTGTAGAACGTATCACACTGTCTTATTTTTCCCACTTTTGTGTCTGTAATGCTCAGCCCTGGGACTGCAAGTAATCAGGACAGTGCCTTTTTTGCCCTAAGTACCCAGGACAGTGCCTCAGTAAATATTTGCTTATGGAATAAATGAACAGATTTGATGATCCATCTTCCTTTCTAAGATGTGATGAGTAGCAAGTATGGTTCTGAAATGAAGGCGCCCCTTAGAAGACACTCTTAAAATTCAACCACTGGGGTAGAAAAGAGATGGAAGCATGCTCATGAATAAAGCAAATAAATGACCCTTGTTATTTGTTTTTATGCTTAATTTTTTAAATTGAGGTGTAATTTCATGTACAACTCAACACCATGCTTGGGAACATGGAATCCAGTGACTTAATAGAATTGTACAACTGTGACCATAAACCAGCTTTTAGAACATTTTTGTAGTTTCAAAAAAATTGCTCCTGTGATTTTACAGTTACTCCTTGTTCTTACTCCCAGTCTCAGGCAACCATTGATCTACTTTTCGTCTCTGTGGATTTGTCTCTTCTGGGCATTTCATGCAAATGGAATCATATAATATTTGGTCTTTTGTGTCTGACTTCTTCTTCTTAGCAAAATGTTTTTAGTATTCATCCTTGTAGTGAATATCAGTATTTAATTCTTTCTATATTTAATGATATTCCATTATATGGATATACCATATTTTATTTATCCATTTATCTCTTGGTGGATATTTGGGTTGTTTTCACTTTTTGACTATTATGAATAATGTTGCTAAGGACATTCACATATGGATCTTTCTGTGGATGTATGCTTTCATTTCTCATGGGTAGATATCTAGGGGTGAGATTGCTGGGTAAATTTATTTTTAAGTGTAAATTCACAGAACATAAACTTTACCATATTAACCATTAAGTATACAGTTCAGGAGTGTTAGATACATTCACACTGTTATGCAACCAATACCCAGAATGCTTTTCATTTGACCAACCTAGATAGTATATTCAAAAGCAGAGACATTACTTTGCCAACTAAGGTCCGTCTAGTCAAGGCTATGGTTTTTCCTGTGGTCATGTATGGATGTGAGAGTTGGACTGTGAAGAAGGCTGAGCACCGAAGAATTGATGCTTTTCAAGTGTGGTGTTGGAGAAGACTCTTGAGAGTCCCTTGGACTGCAAGGAGATCCAACCAGTCCATTCTGAAGGAGATCAGTCCTGGGATTTCTTTGGAAGGAATGATGCTAAAGCTGAAGCTCCAGTACTTTGGCCACCTCATGCGAAGAGTTGACTCATTGGAAAAGACTGATGCTGGAAAAGACTGCCGAGGGATTGGGGGCAGGAGGAGAAGGGGATGACCGAGGATGAGATGGCTGGATGGCATCACCGACTCGATGGACGTGAGTCTGGGTGAACTCCGGGAGATGGTGATGGACAGGGAGGCCTGGCGTGCTGCGATTCATGAGGTTGCAAAGAGTCGGACACAACTGAGCGACTGAACTGACCTGAACTGAAAAACCCTATACTCATTGATTAACAACTCCCCATTCTCCCTCCCACTTAACAACCAACAACCATCATTCTACTTTCTGTCTCAATGAATTTGACTACTCTAGGTACCCATGTAAGTGAAAACATACAGTATCTCTGTGTGTTGTGTGTGTGACTGACTTATTAATTACACTTGCATAATGTTCTCAAGGTTCATCCAGGTTGTACTATGTGTTAGAACTTCCTTTATTTTTAAGGCTGAGTGATAGTCCATTGTATGTATCTACCTCATTTTGTTTATCCATTCATCCGTGGATGGATACTTGGGTTGTTTCCACCTTTTGACTATTGTGGATAGTGCTGCTATGAACATGTGTGTACAGATGTCTCTTTGAGACCCTGACTTCAACTATTTTGTATAAATACCCAGAAATGGAGTTATTGGATCATATAGTATTTCTGTATTTAATTTTTTGAGGCATTTCAATACTATTTTCCATAGTGTTGTACCAGGGTTTTCATTTTTCTACATCCTCCCCAACAATTGTTATTTTCTATTAAAAATTCTTTTTTAAAAAATAGAATCATTTTAATGGGTGTGATTTTAACTTTTTAACAAATTTCCAAAGTGTTTTCCAAAGTTACCACACCATTTTACATTCCTACCAGCAATGTATCTTGTGTGACCTTTGTTCTTAAGGGCTAAGTTTAACCAAGGCTACCTACTCTTTTATCCCACCAACTTGTGTTATGAGCTGACGGTTAAATGACACAATGTCTCTTTCCTTGCAGCATAAGAGACTGGCAGGATTGTGGCAAAGCTTGATAGGTCTCTTTCTGCACTGATGTGAGTGAAACCTCCTCAGGGAATCTCTGTCTTAGAAGTCTGCTGGAAAGCTCACTGCCTAAAATCATCCCAGTGAGAATTCATTTTGTGGGTTTTGTTAGAGTAGAGTCCAGTGGACCGTAAATTTACACAATCACATGGAATCCAGGAAAATTGTACATAAAGAACAGGGTGCAGATTCGAACATTTGAACAATCTGGAATAGCTGTGTAAACAAGTTTTTATTGAGCACTTACCATGTGGCCACAGCTGAGCTAGGCGCTGGTGGGGTGTGGGTTTCATAGACACCTAGGAAATTTAATCTTGTTGGGAGACCAATTTAATCCAAAGGAAGATACAGCTGAAGCCTCTACGATAGCATTACTTAAGTGGGTAAATATATGGTACAGATTGTAAGTATGGTAGCAGCTCTGAGTAGAGGACTATCCAGTAGAGAGCTGGAGGTGTTGGGCTTGGCTTCCTGGATAAGGGAAGGTAAGAGTATTTGGGGTTCACTTGGGAGAGAGAAATGGGGACATTCCAGGTGGGGACCAGCAGGAGAAAAGGCCCATAACTGAGATGACCCATGGTTTATTGGTGAGACCATGAAGAGACTGCTTGACCAGAGCTGTGGGAATTAGGGCAGGTGAAGCTACACCTTGAACCTGGTGTAGGCCTGTAGGAGCCCCTTCTTCCCTGGACTAGCAGGATAAGTGTATTTCATTCTATGCTTTGAGGCTTTACCATTTTCTAGGGAGCCTTGCTTATTTTTAAACTGAAGGCTAAGGTTTTCTGGATTGTAGATTCCCAAGATAAGAAAAAAAATTCCCCAGGGCAGCTTACTAAAGTTTGCTCTTAAAAAGATATCCTGCTTAGAGGTCATAAATAGCTTGTTAGATATGAATTTAAGTAGGCCAAATTTGAAATTCTATTCTAATTCAAAGCATGTTGCAAAGCCTTGTTTTCAGATTGGCAATTCAAACGCTTTCCCAGATAATACAGAGGGATGTTAAGATAAACTAAGGCCACGACAAAATAGGAAAGGCAACTGGATGCCGTACTTCACTGATAACAACTGGCATGATAATCTGATGGTTACTTTCTGGTTGGATTGTTCAAAGATGGAATGATTAACCACACCACAGATCCTTTATTCATTTCAAAGCTATCATAATAGGTGTTTTCTTGAGAAGGTCTTTGGGATTTCTGTTACTGGAATTAGGCTCATTTATTAAAGCTTGAGTTAATAACTAAAGTATGTATTGTTCTGAAGAAGGCTTCTTTCATTCAGTAAATACTTATGGTGTGCTTGCTCTGTGCCAGGCATTGAACTAGCACTGGAGATACCAAGCTGAACAGAACATCATCCTTATATTCTGTGAACTGTGTACCCTAACTTCACACCAAGCCATAGACTGATGTCAACAGAAAAAATTAGGGATGAGGTGATGGGATGTCTCATCTCCTTATGCCTGCATAGTTTTCTCACTTGCAGCTTTGGTCTAGAGCAGTGGTTCTCAACTGTGGGTGGTTTGGGGAATGCTTGCATGTATTTTGAAGCTTCTCTGGTGGCTCAACAATAAAGAATCCGCCTACAATGCAGGAGCTGCAAGAGATGTGAGTTCAATCCCGAGGTTGGGAAGATCCCCTGGAGAAGGAGCATCTTGTCCAGTATTCTTGCCTGGAGAATCCCATGGACAGAGGTGCGGGGCGGGCTGTGGTCCATGGGGTCGCAAAGAGTCAGACATGACTGAAGTGACATAGCACGTATGCAGGGTATTTTGATTGGCATAACTGGGGGGGATGTTACTGGATTCTGGTGAATGGGCTCAGGGATGCTGCTTAACATCTGCAATGCACAGGACAATTCCCCACACAAAGAATCATCCAGCCCTAAATGTCAATAGTACCAACGTTAAGAGATCCTAGTAGAGAGGATCATAAAATGATAGGAATTCTACGAGGGCCTAATGATGAGTTTCTCTGACAAATACGATTAAGGTTGTAGAGAAAAGTGAAACGGAATGAATGTGACATATAAGAATCCAGGAGCATGGTTTGTGCATTAAGAATAACATAGACTTGTCACGAATTTTGGAAAAACTTGGGAAAAAGAAGCCCATCCTCAGAGGGTTGCTCCCAGCATGGCCCTCTTGTCATTTGGACTAGAGTATTCTTTGTGTGGAAGGCTATTCCCTGGATTGTAGAATGTTTAGCATCCCTGACCTGCGCTCGTGAGTGCTACCACGTCCAGGCATTATGACAAATTCAGAGACCTTATGTTCTTCCAAATGTCCCTAGAAGAGGTAGCACAGACTGATGTTGAGAAACTTCAAGAAGCACTGAGCTAGGGTCAAGATGTGTAGGTTCTAGGTGAACCTGATGACTCCCAGTAAAAGTCATTTTACTTCTTTGAGCGGAGTGTCTTCATCTATAAAATGAGGAGATTGGGCTAGATCAGGGGACTCCAAAGTGGAGGATAGGTATCTGTTTTTGTGCAGGAAGAAAATCTATAATTTTATCTATTTTTCATGTGTTCTTTTAAAATGGTGCTTTTAGGTATATGTTTTGTGATTCACCTGGCATGGATGTTAGCATGGGTACATAATTTATATAAAAACGAATGTAGATTTATGATGGGCATGCTCAGCAGTGTTCTACTGAGGGAGTGTAGCATCAGAGAAATTGGGGACCCTTTTCCTATTCCAATAGCCTAAGTTTCGGGAAGGAATGTCACGACAGCTGGAGACTTTCTAGCCATGGGTTCACCTCTACTGAAGGGCATACAAGGTGATGGATATCAGTTTTACCAGGAAGCGACCACCCACAGAGCTTCATCTCCGGGCATGTGGAGATTGGCGTAGAGCTACAGGCAAAAAATTACATGTTCCCTGGTCGTATAGAGCCAGAATTCGTGAAAACTGGCAAGCCACTGGGGTTTTCAAATTATTCTCTACACGGGTGTGGAAAATACTATTCCCTGACAGAAAATTTGATTCACACTTTACAAAGAGCATGGGGACATGGTTAAATTGCATAATCTCCACTCACAAAAGGGCCCTGAGTAGAAACAGCCTTTTCTAACCCTGCCCACTTCAGCTGGAGCAGAATAGCACACTTGTTTTCAAACACTCATGCTACACCATGTTGAGCAACTTAGTAGATTTTATATTCTTAAGACCACTCTTTGGAAGCCGCTCAGAGGCACAGTTCTCACTCAGTCCCTTTTCCATTGACGTCAGGCTGAACTGCAGGGAGACCAGAAGTTGTCCAAGGCCATTGCAGTCTCAAGATCTAAAATAGAAATCTTTTCTGTCCCCCATTTCCAAGCATGTTAATTATCAGCTCTCCTTGGGGGAGTTGTGTATTTGGTATTCATATAAAGAAGCCATATTTTAGAAATCAGCTAGTTTCTTAGATTACTTATGTGTAGCAGGAACTGCTTTGACAAGTAAAAGTTTCTCCCCAGAGAGTGAAGTAAAATGAAAACTACAGGCCTGTTTAGGCCTGTACTTGACAGAAAAAGAGGCTAATGTGACGTTAGTAGAATAGAAGTAACTTTGCTATTGGTGTAGAGAATGGTTATTAAATCACACACACTAACTGTGCTGTTTTAAGCACCCTGTCATTGCCCCCAACTTTGCTCAAAGGAGGTATAATATTTCTGTGACGGTTAAGGTAGAAGTACTTTAGCCAGATAAAGCAAAGTTAGAATTGTAGAATCTCTGACCTAAGAGTAATCTTAACAAACCATTCCATTTGCTTCCCTGTCTCCTACCCTGCTCAGAGACAGTGTAATACAGTGATTAAGGGCATGGACCCTGGCCAGTCTGCCAGCTCTGAATGCCCCCTCTTCCACTCATGAGCTGTGTGGCTTTGGGCAACCTATTTATGCCCTCTGTATTGCTGCTTCCTCATTGTGCAGGCACAATTAGAAAAAGAATGCTTATGTCATAGCATTGCTCTGAAGATGAAATGAAACATTATCTATCAAGATCTTTCTATGTGTAAGGTACATAGCAGTGTGTTAGCTATTATTATTAGCTATTATTAACTTTAAAGAGGAGTAACCATTAATCCCAGATTTGTAACCTGTCTCTAAATTACTCTGTAGACATCATTTTGAGGAAAAGGCATAATGGGAAAAATGCATACTCTTAATTCTGCAAATGTTTCTTTTGCATTCTGAGTTTTCGGTAAGGCTGGAGAGGCAACTTCCCCTGCCTACAGTGGAGGAACTTGGGAGGCAGCTATAGGAGAGGCTGCTCTGTGTGAGGAGAGGATTCGGGGTCAGATCAGAAAATGGGACTGGTTTACAGAAAGAGAATTTTGATTATTTTTCACAGATCATTAGAAATTGAGAAGTGTGACCTGGAGGTAGGGATTGAATGTGATGACTTTCTAGGTGCCCTCTAGTCTAAGATTCTGTAGTTTTCAAAGTGCAGATTGTCTTCATCAGTTTATAGCCCCTTCTGCCCGCCCCCCCATCACAAAAAATACATTTGGTTTCTGTGGACATGAATGTCCAAATAAGAATGTTAAAATTGTTGTTTTTCAGTATCAAGGATTTGGTCCCTCCCAGCTTCCTCCCAGTGCAATATGCCAAGTATCTACATTAAAATGTGAGAGGTATGTTAATCTCTCAATTGTACCCAGATTTGACAGGTCAAATTTCAATAGACTGTTAAACAGCTCAGCTTTGGCGTAAATTGACCCAGAGTTCATATCTATCAAAGATGTTCATTCAGGCAGTTACCACAATTCTGCATTTTTCACAGATATATCATTTCATTTATGGATGGTTCAAACTCCTCATTAGACCTGAGAATTTGAGGTGTGAGACCCATGGTTCTTCCAGCCCAGTGACTTACTGTGGGAGAGATTATAAAGTATTTTGTTATTTCAATGAACTCAAAGGTTAGGGAATATGGAGGTTTCTTTAAATGTCTAAAGTGTCTATTTGGGAGTTTCCTAAACAGTTCATAAAGCTATGCCTGCATTTTTGACTAGTAGGCATTCTGAGTTTTACATTACATAATTTTCTGTTGGAAATAGTAATTTTCATATGTAGGAAATAAACTTCTTTCAAGGTTAAGGCGGGACTAGTGATAGTCTTTTGGATTGAAATTTGGTAAGTTTTTTTTTAAATTTGTTTGTTTAATAATGCTCTATTTGTAAGTGTCCAAATATTCAAATGTATTCCTCTAAAATGGACATCTTATTTCCACTTTCATATACATAATTTTTTCTCTTTAAAGCTCCTGCTTAAAAATACCTGAGATTTTAAGTCAATCTTTTTGTAAAATTTTGAAAGACTCTCATTATGGCCTTCCTGAAATTTCTTCTTTCCAGAATAAAAACGGATTTTTTTTTATAATGTCTTCAGTGAAAGTATAGGAAATAAAACTAATATGCAAATCCCCTTGAACACTTTAAGGTCTTTTTTCCAGACAGTTCTGTTACAGATTTCTTAGTTTTATTGACCAAAAAGCAGATAGACTTTGCCTTCATAATGTTATAGTGGAAGCATCTTGTACCGGTTATTCACTTTCTCTTCTAGACCTTCATCTCTCCTTTGTTTTAAATTCTTACTGCTGCTGCATGTTAAAACAAGCAAGCAAGCACACAATGAGCATTAAAACAAAGCAAGACAAAACAAAACCAGCCAAACAAAAAACTAAAAATCTTCTTTTTCACCATACCTGATCTTTCTTTGAGTGCTACCTAAATTTTGTTCCTTTCATTCAAATTTCTTTAAGGAGAAATCAACCACATTTAATGTATCAACCAATCAGTTGAAACTGCTTTGCTTCAGGTCACTGCTGCTGCTGCTGCTGCTGCCAAGTCGCTTCAGTTGTGGCCGACTCTGTGCGACCCCATAGACGGCAACCCAGCAGGCTCCCCCTTCCCTGGGATTCTCCAGGCAAGAACACTGGAGTGGGTTGCCATTTCCTTCTCCAGTGCATGAAAGTGAAAAGTGAAAGAGAAGTCGCTCAGTCGTGTCTGACTCTGTGCGACCCCATGGACTGTAGCCCACTAGGCTCCTTCATCCATGGGATTTTCCAGGCAAGAGTACTGGAGTGGGGTGCCATTGCCTTCTCTGGCTTCAGGTCACTAGTGACCCCTTATATCAGCCAGAATTCTTTGTCTTGTCTTGTTGAACCAACTCCAACTGGCTTAAACATAATGGAGAATTCTTGGCACACATTATTTAAAATCTTGAAGTGAGTGCTGGCCTTAGGTGAGGCTTAATCCAGTGCCTAAAATGATTCACCAAGGACCTGGATTGTCTCCATGTCTTTGCTTTGCCTTCCATGTTTTGGTTTCCTTCTTTGGCTCTTTAGTGCCATACCTCACCTCTAGCCTTTCCCCTCTAAAGTGATGTATTTGCAAGCAATTCCAGATATACATTCTCACATTAAATGTTACAAGAAAAAGACATAGAAAAATGTTTCTTTTTTTTTTTCCCCCTCAGAAGCCCCAGCAAATATCTCCTTGCATCCCATTGTCTCTGCTTGAATTCCTGCCCATCTTTGAACCAATCAGTCACTCTGGCCAGGGTTTTTGATATGGGGATTGACTGAAGCCAGTCATGGCTCATTTTTGGAGCTATGCATGGGATCAGTAAGTCCAGATCACATAACGAGGAGTGGGGAAAGAGTGGTTCCCAAGGCAAAATTTGGATGCTATTAACAAAAAGAGAGAGGAAGGTTTGGAGAAGTGTAGTAACATTCCTTCTTGGAACTTGACTCCCTTGGTATCAGCTCTCTTCTATCATGACATGTCCACTTTCTTGGTTCTCTTCACATCTTAGACTTTCTTACTTTAATTCCCTTTAATCACTCCTCTTACTCTGCTTATCAATAAACATTGGTTTCTTCAGGATTCAATCCTTTCTTCTTGCTCCTTTTGCTTTCTTTGTTCACTTTTTTTTTCATAAAGGATTTTATTTATTTCAACATATAATACATTTCTATTATTTTTATTTTTATTTATTTTTTTGCCATTCTCATATTTTATTTTAATTTTTTATTTATTTTTATTTTTTATTTTACTTTACAATTCTGTATTGGTTTTGCCATACATTGACATGAATCCACCACGGGTATACATGCATTCCCAAATTGTTCACTTTTGTATTGTGTATCTTCTCAGCTTCTGCTCCCATGTTAATGCAGGGAGTCTCCTACCCTCAGATATAATGCGTTACTGAAAATGTGTCAGATGGTTACACGCACAAAAATGAAATATGTTGTAGAGGGCATTGGGATGTGTGTTGACAAAAATGGTTATAAAACTAATCATTCTTCTCCTTTTAGATGTTATCATTAATTAGAAGATATTTCCAAAAATATATACCTATATTCTTTAATATAGTGCTTTTTCTTCATAATAGGTCATGTTTTCATCAACTTAGATCCAGTGACTATTTGTAACACAATAATTTCTGGCATTTTTAGCACTATTATCAGACTTTTCTTTTTCATACTACCTCTTTTCTTTGGGTTAATAAAAACACTTAACCCCAAATACAATAAACCCCAGTAGCCAAAAAATTACACAAACATTGTTGAGTGGAGACATTGTTACCCAACTGAATATCTGGCTGGTAAGTATTGTCACCATATGATTACTCAAAATACTCTTCATTTGAGGAAACAAAATCCATATTTGGTATATGAAAAGTGATTTGTGGATTTTAGTATATAGTGTTCAGAGGTGAGATTGATGAGAGTTTATTGCAACTTACATTTCTAACTCAATGTATATCCGATTGCCTCCAAGACCTCTCCATAGAAATGTCTTCAAGGGCACCTCATCCTTTCAGCATCCCTCATGCATTCTCTAACTCAGGTGGGGACACCACCCGCCACCCCCCACCCCCGCCAACGTGTTCAAAACAGAAACCTGACCTTTAATTTCATTCACATGCTTTGCTTATTTGATACTTGAGGTCATGAAATTGCCCTACTTCTTTATCCCCATTACCGCTTACCCTAATTCAACCCCATGTCATTTTTCAACTGGTCTTCCTTTCTTTATCTATGTTCTATACCAAGGGTCAGCAGACTTCTCTGTAAAGGGCCAGAGAGTAACTTATAGGCTTTATAGGTTGTATGGTCTTTTCCAACTGCTTTAACTCAGCTTTGTAATAGAAGTCATTGACACTATGTAAATAGATGATTGTGGCTGTGTTCCAATAAAACTTTATTTATAGACGGGAAAAACTGAATTTTATATAATTTTCATGTGTTACAAGATACTTTTCTTTGGCTTTTTTAAAACCTTAAAAATATAAAAATTCTTCTTAGTACACAGATCATACAAATATCTTGCAGGCTGTAGTTTGCTGACCTAAGTTCTACAGGGTTACCAGAATGAGCTAACCAAAGTATAAATCTGAACATTTTGTTTGCAGGCTGAAGTCCATCATCAAAGTTCTGCCAACATGAGACAACAGAATAAGGTCTCAGTTCAGTTCAGTCACTCAGTCGTGTTTGACTCTTTGCAACCCCATGAATTTCAGCACGCCAGGCCTCCCTGTCCATCACCAACTCCCGAAGTTCACCCAAACCCACGTCCATCAAGTCAGTGATGCTATCCAGCCATCTCATCCTTTGTTGTCCCCTTCTCCTCCTGCCCCCAACCCCTCCTAGCATCGGAGTCTTTTCCAGTGAGTCAACTCTTCACATGAGGTGGCCAAATATTGGAGTTTCAGCTTCAACATCAGTCCTTCCAATGAACCCCCAGGACTGATCTCCTTTAGGATGGACTGGTTGGATCTCCTTGCAGTCTAAGGGACTCTCAAGAGTCTTCTCCAACACCACAGTTCAAAAGCATCAATTCTTCGGTGCTCATCTTTCTTCACAGTCCAACTCTCACATCCGTACATGACCGCTGGAAAAACCATAGCCTTGACTGAATAAGGTCTACCTTCCTTGAAATACTCTGTTGATTCCTTCATGATCAGAGATCCAGCCTTATATCTTGCCTGTTCTAGTTGTCAGCTGCACAATTCACAATGTTGACTTCCTTGCAGTTCCTTGCAGTTCCTTGCCCACACTGAACTTTCTTTTTTTTCCCTGAGGCCCTGACAACTCTTATTGGAATGTCTTCCCTTTTCCTTTCCCTCCTTCCTCCCTTCCTTGCTTCCTTTTTTCTTCACAATGTGTTACAATTGATGCTTTGTTTGCTCCACTAACAGATTTCCTGCTGGCAGGACCATGTATTATTCTATTCTGTGTCCCCGTTATCTCACTCCTAGCCCAGTGCCCTGCTAAAGTAGGTAGTCAATAAATATTTGCTGAATGCATGCATGCATGAAAGGATGGGCAAGTGAATAAGTGAAATGGAATAGTTAAATGAACCAATTTTGTTATTTTGCTAAGAACTCTAACCAATGTGTTGATGAGTTCATAGGTTGAAATCAGTACGGACAGTTTTTAACAGAGGAATAGATTGGGTTCCAAAAATTTGTTTGTAAATTTGGTTGTTCAGCACTTGGAATATGTTTTCCCATATATATGATGTTGTAAATTTTGCCTAATTGTTAATTCTACTCTATAAAGGATTATTGGATGCATCATGTCACTGAATTGTAGAGTTGAAACTAAAAAACATTAGAAAATAATAACTGAGATGTCATAGTTTAAATTCTATTAAAATATTATAAGCTCATATTTCATCTCAAGAAATGTTAGAAGATGTTTCTTGACATTTTGTAATATTATAAGTAAAACTGAATGTTGGTAAAGGATTAGTGTAGAAAAAAGGTAGAGGGAGAGATTCTGAAAAATTCTATGGGAAACAATGTTTTTAAGAATAGGATTTTACTCTTTTCATTATCACTTCAACATTTACAGTTCTCTTTGCTGCGGTAGACAGCATATTAAAAAGCAGAGACATTACTTTGTCTACAAAGGTCTGTCTAGTCAAGGTTATGGTTTTTCCGGTAGTCATGTATGGATGTGAGAGTTGGACAGTGAAGAAGGCTGAGTGTCAAAGAATTGATGCTTTTGAACTGTGGTATTGGAGAAGACTCTTGAGAGTCCCTTGGACTACAAGGAAATCCAACCAGTCCATGCTAAAGGAGATCTGTCCTGGGTGTTCATTGGAAAGACTGATATTGAAGCTGAAATTCCAATACTTTTGCCACCTGATGTGAAGAGCTGATTCATTTGAAAAGACCCTGATGCTGGGAAAGATTGAGGGCAGAAGGAGAAGGGGATGACAGAGGATGAGATGGTTGGATGACATCACCGACTCAATGGACATGAGTTTGGGCAAACTCCAGGAGTTGGTGATGGACAGGGAGGCCTGGCGTGCTGCGGTTCATGGGGTCACAAAGAGTCGGACACAACTGAGCAACTGAACTGAATTGAACTGAACGTGCTATGGTAAATGTTTATCATTAAAACTTCTTTTGGCTCATGGGAATTGTTCTTTTTTTTTTGGTTGCCCTGGGTCTTTGTTGCTGTGTGCAGGCTTTCTCTAGTTGCGATGAGTGAGGGGCCTCTCAGTTGCAGAGCCCAGACTTCTCATTGCAGTGCTTCTCTTGTTGCTGAGTATGGGCTCAAGGGCATATAGGCTTTGGTAGTTGTGGTACTCAGACCCAGTAGTTGTGGTACACAGGTTTAGTTGCCCTGTAGAATCTTCCCTGAGCAGGGATTGAATCCATGTCCCTTGCATTGGAAGGTGGATTTTTAACCACTGGACCATCAGGGAAGTCCATCATTTTTTGACTCAAATGTAAATGATACATAGACACATTTTGGAGGCAAAAAATCCTCAAACTGTTTACTTCTAACCTCCTTCAGCAAAATTTCATTTTATTTTATCCTAGCCTTTTTTCCTGCTTTAGAATTATTGTTTCTCACTCCCTCCCCCCCGCCATTTCTTATCATTTTCTCTCCAGTTCATCAGTGTTTTTCTTGTGGTATTTGATTTCCTTGTATCTTGATTAAGAGGTCAGGTAAGCACATGTGAGATCAATGATAAGATCATTAAACTCAAGTCACTTTCATTTATTAATAAGTTGTTTATTAAATCTTTCCTGTATTTGATACATATTTATCAAAATGCCTTCTAAATCTAAGGCAGAAGGCCAGCTCTGCATCAGTCAGGGAAAGATATTTGGAAGGACAAAGTGAAGTTAGTGGGAATGAAAGGAAGTTTAAAGAGTCAGAGCAAGGATTGGTATTCAGAAACCATGATGAGCTGTCTTTATAACAGAATATATTCATTGTAAAAAAATCCTAACATTAAATAAATTCTTATTTTTCTCTTAAACTCCTTCATCGCAGATGAGGTATATATACCCAGATTTTGTTTCAAGTGTATATGACCATATATTATTAATAGTGATTTTTACAAATTGGGACCATATCTTGTTTCATCAAATCTTAAATTCTTCATTAAAGATGTAAGGTTATTTTGCATATCACTAAAAAAAGGGCACTTTCTTCTGAAGGTGGAAGATTCTTAACTATGTGAGTGACTCCCTATCCCCACAAAAAAGTCTGTGATGGTGTGTTAACACACAGACTTGCCTGTGCATACTTGCAGAAGCATTATTCATAATAGCTTAAAAATAGAAGCAACCCAAATACTTGAGACTAGATAAACAAAATGTGATATATCTATATAATGGGCTATCATTCAGCAGTAAAAATGAGTGAATTCTGAAACATGCTATGACATAGATAAATCTCAAAAGCATCATTCTACGTGTAAGAAGTCAGACACAAAAGACCACATGTTGTGAATTCCAGTTGTATTAAATGCTCAAAAAGTCAAGGCAGTGGAGACAGAAAGTTGATTAAGGGTTGACTAGGGTTGGGGGTCAGAGTAGGAGTTAATTATATATAGACACCTTGCATATTATTGGGATGATGGCAGTGTTCTAGAATATGTTGATCATTACACAACTTGTAAATTTACTAAAATTCATTGATTTGTACACTTAAAATGAGTACACTTTGTGGTATGTAAACAAAGTTGTTTTGGAAAAAGTACACCTTGGATATCTTTTTATGTCAATAAAAATATTAAACATATGTAACCCATATGTTTAATAATTTTGTATATAATTCTATTTTTTTCTCTGCTATGTGGTATTGACATACAACTTCCTCCCACGTTCCCTGCCACACCTCCAAATAATCCATTTTCTTAAAAGCACCATAAGTACTATAGACTCCGTCAAAGATTTTACAGGGGAGTTAATCCATCCATCCATGTATGAATGTGAGAGTTGGACTACAAAGAAAGCTGAGAGCTGAAGAATCGATACTTTTGAACTGTGGTGTTGGAAAAGACTCTTGAGAGTCCCTTGGACAGCAAGGAGATCAAACCAGTCCATCCTAAAGGAGAGCAGTCCTGAATATTCATTGGAAGGACTGATGCTGAGGCTGAAGCTCTAATACTTTGGCCACCTGATGCAAAGAACTGACTCATTGGAAAAGACCCTGATGCTGGGAAAGATTGAAGGGAGGAAGAGAAGGGAATGACAGAGGATGAGATGGTTGGATGGCATCACTGACTCAATGGACATGAGTTTGAGCAACTCCAGGAGTTGGTGATATACAGGGAAGCCTGGTGTGCTGCAGTCCACGGGGTCACAAAGAGTTGGGCATGACTGAGTGACTGAACTGAACTTATATCCACAACAGACAGGTCTGCTGTCCCAGGTCTCTCCAGGTTTCTCCTCCAACCGGGGGCTTCCCCATCCCTGGAAATTTTTCCCTCCATGCAGTGCCAACCTAGGTTTTTCTTTTCCCCTCTTCTTTCCTCCCTTCCCTCTCCTCCTCTGTCCTCCCCTCTTCTATCTAGCAAGCAAATTATCGATCATACTTATTGGAGAACAGTTCTACTTGCATTTCTCAGTCCTAGATGCTAGTGGTGCCTCACTTTCAAATGCCTACCAAGGAGGATGTCCACCCAGCAGAAAAACAAGTCTCTCTCTTTGGAGTGGATGTCTTCTAATACAGCTGCTAAGAAAAAGAAGATTATCTTTGCATTATTACATGTTATTCTATTCTGTGTGGTATTTCATTTTATGAATGAAATAAACTTTTGTCAGTTTTCTCCTGAACAATATCCTTGTGCTATCTCATATTTTCAGATAAGAATGTGAGGACTCCCTATTGTTGGATTTAGATTAGATTTAGATTAGACAGTGTTTATCCACAAATTTGCTTTTAATCCATGTCCTCTCACACTGCCAAAGAAGATAATCAAGAGTTGGCTGTAATCACTCATACTTTGATTTGGAATATGTAATTAATTATATGTAAATATTGTATCCTGTTAATAGGTGTTTTCAGTATAAATGACCTGAGTTAAATTTTTTTCTAGGTCTTTTTTTAAAAAAAAATCAGAAAATAAATTTTTGGTGTTCCCCATTGATTTCCTATGCCAATAAAAATAAAAAGTATTGACTTTTGTAATATGAATTTAATTTTCATTTTAACAGAATTTAACTAAGTAATTTAATTAAAGTACCTGCTATGCTAGACAGAAGCAGTATGTTAGAATTATCTATAGTTCTCTGCCCTCAAGGATCTGAAAGGCTAATGGAAAGTAAGACACGTAAATAACTAACCTATAAAAGATCCAAAGTAATTGTCAGGATCCTGTCAAGGCAGGAAGAGAAGGCATTCCTTCATCAGTTCAGTTCAGTGGCTCAGTTGTGTCCGACTCTTTGCAACCCCATGGACTGCAGCACGCTAGGCTTCCCTGTCCATTACCAACTCCTGGAGCTTGCTCAAACTCATGTCCCTCGAGTCAGTGATGCCATCCAGTCATCTCATCCTCTGTCATCCCCTTCTCCTCCTGACCTCAATCTTTCCCAGCATCAGGGTCTTTTCCAATGAGTCAGTTCTTCGCATCAGGTGGCCAAAGTATTAGAGCTTCAGCCTCAGCATCAGTCTTCCAATGAATATTCAGGACTGATTTCCTTTAGGATGGATTGGTTTGATCACCTTACTGTCCATGGGACATTCAAGAGTCTTCTCCAACACCATAGTACAAAAGCACTAATTCTTCGGTGCTCAGCTTTCTTTATGGCCCAACTCTCACATCCATACATGACTACTGGAAAAACCATAGCTTTGACTATACGCACCTTTGTTGGTAATGTCTCTGCTTTTTATAAGTTTGTCTTAGCTTTTCTTCCAAGGAGCAAGGGTTGTTTAATTCCATGGCTTCAGTCACCATCTGCAGTGATTTTGGAGCCCAAGAAGATAAAGTCTGTCACTGTTTCCATTGTTTCCCCATTTATTTGCCATGAGGTGATGGGATGGGATGGGATGCCATGATGTTAGTGTTTTGAATGTTGGGTTTTAAGACAGCTTTTTCACTCTCTCTTTGACTTTCATCGAGAGGCTCTTTAGTTCCTCTTTGCTTTGACATGTAAAGCTAGTCTAATTGAAAGTGATTTAGGAAGTGTTACTATTTAATTTTTTTTGAAAGATAAATTAACATAATAAATAATTGGATCTGAAAGAGAGCTTTGAAATATATCTAATTAGTGCTCTTATTGTACAAATGAAGGAACTGCCTTCTAACCTGTCAGAGGGGCTTTATAAGGTCACACACCTTGGGGTAGAGGAGTCAGGACAAATGAAGATTCATATAGTTTTCTCTGGTACAGTGTGCTGGACCATGTGGTGAAGCTACAGTGAGTTAATGAAAATGAGGCTAATTAAGTTAATAAAAAATACATGGAATCTCTGCTTAGGAAATTTATCAAGTCACCAGTGAACGGCATGGTAACCTTGATGCAGAAATGTGGATTCTTTGCAAGACTCCTGATCTATATGATTGGTGTTATTTTCACAGAACCCTGGGCTCTGCTGGTTGAACTGATCCCCAGAACTCTTTGAATTTTTCCTTAAAGTTCTATGTTGAATTTAAATTTTTGTGCCAGACATCTAATAATACCCCCTGATTTCAGTTTTGTATCTCAGAAGTAAATGGAAGTTGTGTACTAGTCTTTCATGTGGCTGTTCCTTAATAACCCAAAGATAGTCAGATGTCCCTCCAAGCCTCTCCAGGGCAAATTGCCCCATGGGAAATGCTTTCCAGACAGCACACTAGCCTGACCACTGTCTTTGTTAGTCACACAGAACTGTTCTTCACTGGGATTGAGGAAGGACTTTAGAGTGAGAGAGACCAAATGCCATTAATTGGCTCTTGTGTGGCCCTTTGATGAGTTACGTTCATCTCTGCTACTCGTTTCCCCTATTTGTAAACTAGGAGTTGTTGGAAGAATCATATGAGACGATAGATATAAAGCATTTTAGATTGACGCTTTTATAGATTGTTCTCCTATCCCTGTCATGTCCCACTCTTTGTGATCCCATGAACTGCAGTACTCCAGGCTTCCCTGTCCTTCACTATCTTCCAGAGTTTGTTAAACTTGTGTTCGTTGAGTCAGTGATGCCATCCAGCCATCTCATCCTGTGTCGTCCCCTTCTCCTCCTGCCCTCAGTCTTTCCCAGCATCAAGATCTTCTCCATGAGTTGGCTCTTTGTGTCACTTGGCCAAAGTGTTGGAGCTTCAGCTTCAGCATCAGTCCTTCCAATGAATATTCAGGACTAATTTCCTTTAGGATTGACTGGTTTGATCTCCTTGCTGTCCAAGGGACTCTCAAGAGGTTTCTCCAGCACCAGGATTCGAAAGCATCATTTCTTTGGCACCCAGCCTTCTTTATGGCCCGACTCTCATGTCTGTATGTGACTACTGGAAAAACCATAGCTTTGCCCATACGAGCCTTTGTCAACAAAGTGATACTGTGCTGCCTAGGTTTGTCATGGATTTTCTTCCAGGGAGCAAGCATCTTTTAATTTCGTGCCTGCAGTCACCATCCACAGTGATTCTGGAGCCCAAGAAAGTAAAATCTGCCACTGTTGCCACTTTTCCCCCATCTATTTGCCATGAAGTGATGGGACTGGATGCTGTGATCTTTGTTTTTTGAATGCTGAGTTTTAAGCCAACTTTCTCACTGTCATCTTTCAGCTCATCAAGAGGCTCTTTAGTTCCTCTTCACGTTCTGTCAGTAGAGTGGTATCATATCATATGTGTTCAAAAGATGGTGGCAACTTATTGAACACCCCAATTGATCCTATTCATCAAGACTATTGCTTTTTGAAGACACTAGTGGTGACTAGTCTTCAAGGTAGCGTCCAGTGATCCGTCTTTCTGGTGGTTATACCCTGTATTGTTCCTTTCCATATTGAATCAGTGCTGTGTGGCCTATGTGACAAATAAAATATTGCAGGAGATATGTGACTTTTGAAGCTAGGGCATAAAGAAGTACCAAGAAGCTTCTGTCTTGGTCTTTTGAATCACTCACTCTGAGGGAAGCCATCATGTGGTAAGGGCACTGAAGCAGCCCTGTGGAGAACTGTCACCTCTTGTTAACAGCCAGTGCCAGCTTGCCAGCCATGGAGTGGGTCACCCTAGAGACAGGTACAGCTCAGGTAAGTCTTTCAATAATTGCAGCCCCAGTGATATATGATTGCAGTCTCATGAGAGACCTCAAAGCAGAACTGCCTAGCTGAGATGCTCCCAAATTTTTGACCCACACAAAGTGTGAAAAATGATAAATGTTTATTGTTGCTTTAAGTTACTAAGTTTCAGAGTAATTTGTTGTGTGGGAATAGATTACTGACTCAACACATTGTCTTGTTTTTTATTTCTTCTCTGGGGAAACCATGACTCATGGACACCTTGCCCACATAAAAGAGGAAGATGAAGAATGAGCTCCTCTAGACTGCCAGGTCTCTGAGATGCTGGTTCGACTCCTAAGTCTTTATGCCTTCTCATTACTTCCCCCAGTTTTAATCCAGTTTTCAATTCATATCTCTGTTTTGTCCTATCATTGATAATCAAATATTCCTAAAGGTAGAGGAAGTTCAAGTTTTCTATACCTGGTGCCCCATAACTTACTATTGCAAATGGTCAAAATTGGGGGCAGAAGTAAAATGTCTGTATAGCCAGGCAGGTGACTTAAATGGCTATAGGAGGTATGGACTTTATAAAGTGGTAAAAATGTGGCTGAAGTGAAGAGTACCTGTCCCATCTACAGGGACTCACATTTCAAAAAATTCTTCAATACTCCATGCTCAGTTAAACTCTCTGTCTACAGAATTCAGCTGCTGCTGCTGCTATGTCGCTTCAGTCGTGTCCGACTCTGTGCAACCCCATAGACGGCAGCCCACCAGGCTCCCCTGTCCCTGGGATTCTCCAGGCAAGAACATTGGAGTGGGTTGCCATTTCCTTCTCCAGTGCATGAAAGTGAAAATTGAAAGGGAAGTCGCTCAGTTGTGTCCAACTCTTCACGACCCCATGGACTGCAGCCTACCAGTCTCCTCCATCCATGGGATTTTCCAAGCAAGAGTACTGGAGTGGGGTGCCATAGCTAGTTGGTACCAATTTGATAAATCTGACCAAAATGAAAAAACATATTAGTAAGCATAAAGGGCCAATATCTCTATATATATATATATATATATATATATATATATATATATACACACTTAAATAATGGATACATTTGTATCTTTGTAGAGCTATACTTTATTACTTACCTATTGCAATATAACAAACCTCTCTAAAACTTTGTTGCTTAAAACAGTACATGTTTTTTATGTCTCACAAGTCAGTGAATTAGTGGAGTGGTTCTCCTAGTCTGGACTAGCTCATGGGAGTTTGATGACCTAGGATTCTTCACTCACTTATATGGGCCCTTAGCTGAGAAACTAGGACAGACTGTCTTTCCATGTGGCCTCTTGATGTCAAGGGTGGTAGCCCAGACTTCTTCGCACAGTGATCACAGGGTTCCCAGCAGCAATAAGTTCCAGTGCTCAAGTGCTTTTCAAGCCTCTGCTTGTGTCATATTTGTGAATGCACCATTGGCCAGATCAAGTCACATAGCCAGGCACAGATACAAGGAGTACATAGACTTCACGTGTTAGTGGGGGGAATGGCAAAGTTACCTGCATGTGCCTGGGAAACCGGATGGTACTTTTTGTTTCCATAGGTAGAGAAGGCTATACTTGGTGGGAAAATTTCCAGATATTAGAATGAGAGTTGGATGGTGGATAGGCAAAAAAAAAAAAGACAAATATCCACTACAATTCTTCAGGCACTGACAATAGCAACCTAGATATCATGGAGCATAGTTGTGCTGGAGTACCTAGCTGTCATCCACCAGAGCTCAGAGATAGGGAAGCGCAGGCTGACTGAAGTGGTCCTCAGGATGGTGCCTGCAAGCCTCATGGATCATGGAGGATAAAGGAAAAAAGGGTGTCTGCATGGAGTAAGTACTGTCTGTGGTCAGTCGCAGTGTCCAGGAAATAGATGGGGCCTGATCATACACACAGATCCTTAAGGGAGCAATTCTGAATGATTTCTGTGGAGAGGAGCTATGCCTAAAGCCCTTCACATTTCTGTCAGGTGAAAGCATCCCCAGAGAGGGTAACTGCCAGGAATCTGGTCACCTTTCAGGACTGACACTCACCTGTGCCTGGAGACTTTACTCAGCTCATCTTACCTACATGGGGTAGGTACCTGCTTCAACATCCAAGGGAACTTGAAATTCCCTTTACCTCCTACCTCCAAAATAGAGCATGTCACTCCGGATAGCCAGACAGATGGTAGCAGACACACAGTAGAAGAGATACCACCCCTAGTACCTGTACTTGGGTAAATCTGAACAAAACAAGTTTGAGAGTTTGTTCACTAGCTGTTTGCCTCCTGTCACCTGTAAGTTTTGTGTGTGACACAAGAGGAATTTATGGTCTTTTTTAAATTAATAACAGTCCAGTAACTTGCCTTAGGGAAGGGAGAGTAGGAAAAAGTTATTTATGGAAGGTAGGCATGTTCTCTGATGAAACTGAAAAGAAAAGACCTCTAATTAAAATTGGAAAGAGAAAATTTTCAGAAAAAGATTTCTAATGATAGTCTTGACATTTGATGAGCACCAGCTATGTACAATACTGGGCAGTAAGTCACCAAGAGTGTTTTCTTTTGATCCCAAATGACCCTAAAAATTTATATGAAGGTTTCCTCATTGTTGATGAGGAAACTGAGGCCAAGAGCAGCTGAACATCCTGAGTGTGCCCACTGAGCTAGGAAGAGGCTGAACCTCGTAATCTTTCCTTGTCTCTTACTACTTCCTGTGATTATATGGGGGATCAGGGTAGAGATATCTGGGTTGGGTGGGGTAATCACTGAAGGACTGAAATAGTTTTGGAAATCATACTGATAAGAGTGTGATGTGTGCTTGCGTGCTCAGTCACACAGTTGTGTCCAACTGTGACCCCATTATCTGTAGCCTGCCAGGCTTCTCTGTCTGTGGGATTTCCCAGGCACGAATACTGGAGTGGGTTGTGGTTTCCTTCTCCAAGGGATCTTCCCCACCCAGGTATTGACCTTGCATCTCCTGCATTGCAGGCGGATTCTTTACCACTGGGACACCAGGGAAGCCACTGTTGATAGGAAACTCTGCTCCAGAACTCTTTGCCTCAATTCTCCCCAGACTTCACCCTCTCCTAGGCATCCCCCATCCTTTTCACTGCCCCAGGATTTCTATCTCTGCCCCTCACTGACCCTCTCCAGCTCAGCCTTGACATAGGTAATCACTGGTAACTTGGAGCTGGAGAAATCTCTAAATCAGGCATCTGTCAAGTGGCCAAAAGAATTTAGTTGGAGGTCCAAGTAGATGACACAGGCTCATGGAGAATTCAAGTTTGAATTTCAAGCCTACTAGAAATTCTATTACACAGGTAGTTAATTTCTTTTGCTAGAAATTAATTTTAAACAGAGTTTTTTAGAAAGGCCTTATATTTCCTCTCTTTCTCTGAGAGGTTGCATCCTGGGTTAAAAACTAGAGAGACTGAATAAGTAGGATTTCCGAATAATTTGTCATCCAAACAGCACTTTTGAGAGTGGAAGGAGGCACTAATAATAATACCCCAGGACTATCCCAGATAAACAGGGCCGTATAGCTAAGGGAATTTTAGGGTAGAACACCTTTGAAAGTTTGGGACTGCTTGCACATATTTTATAATTTGATGACAAGTTGTTTTAAGTAGTGTCTTCACAATTTTAAAGAAAATATATGCATGTCTCTAGGGCTGACTTCTAAACAGTGAAAAGAAGAGTAACTTTCTGGATTGCTCATTATTAATAGTCCAGTGCTTTCAAATTGCCATGAAATTTCTCTTGTCTGGTTCACACATTTAGATTCTGTCCTTCATACTGAACATTTGCAAACTATCCAAATATAAACATCTTTAATGAAGCAGTAAGATACTGAGGTGAAACAATGTCCAAGGTGTGAATTATTGCACCATCCATAACTCAGATTTAAGTGTGACTTTTTGTGATTGCAGAATGGCTGTTTGCCAAGTTGTATAACAGAAAGCATGGTAATTACAGCCCTAAATAATTCATATTATCTTTAAACATCTATTTTTAAGTTGGTAGAAACTGTAAAATAAAAACTCAGATAGTAAAACCTCATCCTCAATCTTGTTTGTTTAAATAACTGGTGTTTGTTTATGTTATATACCCTCAAAGATGTTTGTTTCTTTTCTTAGTGACTTTTGATATTATTAATGGATAATTGATAAGGGTTAGATAATGGTAAAGTATCTTTGGTGAATGATTTCCTGTAAATCAATATATGTTGAGAATAATTCTATACACTAGAAAATGGTATATCAGGCCATGTGAATTTCTTTAGGAAATATAGATTATTATTTTCCTAATTTTATTATGGTTAAACTGTGATTTGTTTAAAATGAACTATATGCACTTACAAATTTGGAATACCTAAGATATATGCCGGAGAAGGCAATGGCAACCCACTCCAGTACTCTTGCCTGGAAAATCCCATGGACGGAGGAGCCTGGTAGGCTGTAGTCCATGGGGTCACGAAGAGTCTGACACGACTGAGAGACTTTCACTTTTCACTTTCATGCATTGGAGAGGGAAATGGCAACCCACTCCGGTATTCTTGCCTGGAGAATCCCAGGGACGGGGCTGCCGTCTATGGGGTCTCACAGAGTCGGACCCGACTGAAGTGACTTAGCAGCAGCAGCAACAGCAGCAAGATATATGCAGGACAGGCCTTAGGCAAAACTATGTAATAGGTAAAATTCAACAACTCTCAATAGCTTTTCTTTGTTTTAAGCAGTCTTGACATTGGATGTTCCTAGCTTCAGATTTTCTGTATCTCCACTCTGATCCCCAGTTCTTCCTTTTCCTTTCTCTTTGCCTTAAGATTCTGGTCTCTCCTCAACCTAAAGACTTTTTCTTAGTGTTAATGATTCCTGTTATCTCTTATGCCACCATTTTTTTTTTCTTTTGGTAGGATATCTTTTAGAAAAGTGACTTAGAAGAGTGAATAGGTACTCTGGCACTGTGGCGAAGTCAGTCATGAGGACTAGAATTTTATGGGTAGGGGTATCTTTCTCAGCACCCCTGAGTGTCCAGTCCGCCTACCCTTCTTTAATTACGCAAGTGACCACAGTCATTCTAGTTCACTTGGAAATAAGAATGTATCTTTAAGAAAATTCCAGGAAAAGATGCACTGAAATGTGAAGCTTTGAGAAAGGATGCAGTAATTGCCAGCTTTGCGCCATAAATCACTATATTTCCCTGAAGGTAGAGATAATCAACGTTCTTTGACTCTCAGTTTCAGCTGGAAGAATCGAGGAAGAAATATTTCACATTGATTTGTCTCATCCAGGACTCAAGCTGTGATGGGAATTAGTGAATTCTGAAGAATGGCTGATACATCTGCTGGAAACATTCAGCATTTGGAATACTCCTCTTTTCCTGTTATATAGTTTATCCAGTATTGCTTTTTTTCTCTGCACCAACTGCATTTTCAGGGAGAAAGAAAAAAATAACCTCTCAGATTCACCAGGAATACTTACCACATGAAGGTTTCTTACTAGGCCTCTGGGATGCTGGCTTCCTGAACTCACCAAATCTTAGTGTGTTTTTTAAAGCTTTCTTTTGTACCCTGGGAATGATTGGTTTCATAGAAGCTCAAAGAGATCTTAGAAATCAATCTGCTCAATAGTATTTTGTGTTATTCTTCAGAGCCCTAGGGTTCCTCTGGGTGTCTCAGAAGCTATGAGGGGCCCATGTGTAAGAAGGTAAGGTCCCTTGCTTCAACCCCAGAATCTTCATTTTTGTTTGTTCTATACAATAGGCTCTGTGTAAAATTCTCTTGGCCATGTTAACCAGAATTTGAAAGCTTTTGATCTGTGTGAAGTGCTTCCCTGGTGGCTCAGAGGTTAAAGCATCTGCCTGGAATGCTGGAGACCTGGGTTCAATCCCTGGGGCAGGAAGATCCCCTGGAGAAGGAAATGGCAACCCACTCCAGTATTCTTGCCTGGAGAATCCCATGGAGGGAGGAGCCTGGTAGGCTACAGTCCATGGGGTGGCAAAGAGTTGGACACGACTGAGAGACTTCACTTCACTTCACTTCAAGTGTTCCACCTAGATAATGGCAATGTCTAGGTCTAGAATATGTCTCCTGGTCTGTGGACCTCTTGTTTTGTTGTATTGCTGTACCTTATGAAAAGGAAGCCAAGGCCATAAACTGCCAACTAGTAGACAGAGGCCTGAAAAGAGCACTCGTACAGAGCGTTCTTTAGAAAATGCTCAACCTCACTGAATTTGGGAATATAGATTAAAGCAATGTTTCTCTTTTTTTTTCTCCTTTATCAATCAAATTGTCAAAGATGATAATAGTGGATAACCAGAATACGTTGAAATTGCAGTTCTCAGTTCATGGTTTGGGGGTATAAATTCAGGGGGAGGCATATTTACATAGAGAGCTTGAAAAATGTTTAAGATGCATTCACATTTTCACCTGGTAAGCATTGTTGCAGCCCAGCAGATGTTCATAAACCACATCCCTTTTGACTGATCCATGTGTACATTCTGACTGGGGAATAACCAGGCTATATGAAGATTAAAGGTACTGACTCTTGTCCCCCATATAGCCCAACAACTCACTTTTAGAAATTGATGCTAACAAGATAATTTGAACTATAGTAGAAGAAATGTGGGTAGAAATGTTTTTTTGAAACATTTTTCAGTTTTTAATTGTGAAATGCACAATAGTAAAGAAACAGTTAAGCTAACTGTTAATGTCTGTATGGTGAAATATTAAAACTAAGTTTACAAGTTGTTAAAATAACTTGTTGAGAAGTGTTAAAATAATTTTAGAATACATACAGTTAAGTGAATAGAACTTCATATAAACTATAGACTGTAATGATTTCAAAATATGAATAGATGCAGAGAAAAGATTAAGGAGAAATAGCCTACAATGCTATGATTATCTCTGGGCAGTGAGATTATGAATGATTATTCATTTATTTTTTGGCTTTTGAAATATTTTTCCAGTTTTCCACAATGTGCATGTGTTACTTTTGTAAGAGGAGAAGAAATTAGTTTTTCTCTTTCTGTAAATTCCACTGAAAGTGCCACCAAAATCTTGGTTTGGGGTTATTTTCTGATAGAAACCAGGAGTGAGGAAAAGGCTAGAGCCTGCCTTCCACTATGTTGTTTTGGTTTTGTGAACAGAAGAGATTTTCACGTGTCATTTGTCATTTGGCACACTCAGTTCTCTGCTGGCAGCAATTACTCCCTGAGTCTTTTTAGCATCAAGGAATTCTGGGTTTATGTTTGGGAAAATATAATGGCAGTGTGGGGGTTCAATTAGGATTTAGCAACTTAAACACAACTTCTTCTAACTCACAAAAATGAGCAGCCCTGGATATCAGTTCTGGCTATATCACTTCCCATCTATGTGACTTTGACTGAATTTGGAAACTCTCTGAGCCTCAGTTTTTTCATTTGTCAAATGAGAATACCTTTTTTATGGTGTTATTAAAACGAGAGAAGACAGGTACTATGTCTAGCATAGTACGTAGCACTGAAGTGGAAGAAACCTTCAGTCTGTGTTTAGTCCATTGCTTTATTTATTCCAGGCCTCTGTCCTTTATTATGGGAGTTATGTGAAGGGAAAAGTACTTGTGCTTTGAAAGTTTATTCCTTATCCAATAATTTGAGGACTTGGATAGATATAATCCTGAGAATCAGGATAGTCCTAGATGGGTATATCATTCTGACAACTCCAAGAGAACAGAAGATGGCAGTTTCTGTTTTTCAGGACCTGTGGACTGGCATGACTAAGAACTTTGTTAACATGTGTGTCTTAGAGGATATATAAAAATTGCAGTCCTTTGTCTTCAGTAGCTGGAGGTCCAGCTTTTTATTCTGTATTTGTGACCAGGAGAAGGCACCTAGCACAGAATGAGTTCCGAAACTGTGGAGGAGACATTTCTTTGCAGTTTCTTTAGTCTGCCAACATCCACCTAGAACCCATTACCCTAAATCTCTCTATTTGCCTCTTAACTCTTTCAGAAAACTGCTGTCAAATCCTTCATTCTGGGAAAAAAATATCAGTATTAACAGCTTTTGTTCCTACTTTTCTTAGGTGCATTTGCTTTTAGTGAGAAGGCATGGAGCTAAAAGCATGGGGTTCTAATGGAAGAATTCTAAGGTTCAGTTAGCAAGAGAATTTTGGATATGAACAGACCATCCAGAAAGGCCTTAAAGTAATTCCTGAGGAAACCTCCTGTTTGGATGATTTGATCTTTAAAAGAAAGTAGAGCTGAGTACAGAGACAAGTGCTTAGGGAGGGTCACCACTGTTGGTGCATTGTTCATTTATTCCTTTTCCTTTGTGTCCTTGGCCTGTTTCCAAGTCACCTCACTACTGCA
>NW_024070185.1:39670287-39764273 GCF_014754425.2 Oryx dammah
TTTTCCTTTGTGTCCTTGGCCTGTTTCCAAGTCACCTCACTACTGCAAAGCCACCAGCCATGTTTGCTGTGAAGATGGTCAGATCTGGCTTCTTGCAGGTGTGAGGGCTCATGTTGGAAGAGCCTAAAATGAAACCAAGTCAGATGCCAATATATGTCAAATGCAAATGAGTCATTAAGTAGTTAAAAATTCAATTTATGTTTACTGCCTCATGGAACATAGCCTGGGAACCTAGATGCAAGATCGGCATACGTCTCTTAAAGCAACTGCAGCATGGGATTTAAAAGCCAGTAATTCCAAAGGAACAATTAATTAAAAAGGGAGGTTAATTCACAGTTTACAGACTTAGCATCTGCTTGTTTAGCATATGCAATAAAAAGCAAGCTAGTGGTAGATTTATAAAAAATGTCAGTTAAATAATTTATGATATATACATACTAATTGTTTTTGCTTAATCCAGTTCTTTTTTCCCTCTCATAACCCTCACTGAGATACTGTTTTAGAACAGGATGTGGTTCTTATACTCTGATTTAAATATTCTAAGTTGAAAGCATTTATATGTTTTTTGGTGTGCTATTTCTCTTTGGAATTTTGGAACTTGTTTTTTTTTTTTTTCCTTTAAATCAGTGAATTGAAAATTACCTATTTGTGTATATATTTTCCCTGACATGTCCAAGTAATCCTTTTGAGCTGAAATTCACATCTAAATATATGTAATACAGGAGTCCTATTTAATTTGCTGATAATAAGAACTTAAATACTTCTTATTGTAATATGAAGAAAGTCATGTATTATTGCTTTATCCTTGCTTATTTGTATCTACATTTATTCTGTAAGAGAAAACAATTATTTTAATTGCTCTTTCTTCTATAGAGAGGTCCCTACTGCAAAAGCTTTTCATGGTCTCATCTACTTATGTAGAATTTCCTACAGAGGCCAAAATGTACTGAAACATGGGGTTAGAACTGAGATAGAGATGTGGAAATCTAAGGGTTTTTAAAAAATTTGTATTTTTTCCTGTATGGATATGCTTAAATATGTGTGTGTGTGTATTTTAACTGGGTACTCAGACTGGAATTCGTATCTTATTTTGCTAAAGGCTCAAGGATATAAGGAGAAGGCAATGGCACCCCACTCCAGTACTCTCGCCTGGAAAATTCCATGGGCGGAGGATCCTGGTGGGCTGCTGTCTATGGGGCCGCAGAGTTGGACACAACTGAAGTGACTTAGCAGCAGCAGCAGCAGCAAGGACATAAATCATTTGAAATAAGAATCTTCCAGTTTTTTTCAGTGAAAATTCTGGATATAGAGTTTTTCATTAACAATTTTTACTTCAGAAAAATCTCACCCCTCAGGGTTCACTTTGTGTGTTAAAAATATGTTGCTCCTAAATATAGTAATATATTTGCCTAAAATTAGAATATTATGAACATCTGAAAGACTGCTTTTTAAAAACTTAACTTATGCCCCACATCTTTTCGAAGAGAATTTGAAGCTGTTTGCAAAAAGAAAAGAAGATGTATATGCCATGATAAATAGGAACTGTTAGGGGCAAGGTTAGATGGGAAAGCGCGTGATAAAATAGGAGAAAACAAATTGCCATCTGAAGTTTGAGCATAGTTACTGAGTTTGGGTGTGCCTGGTGGCTCGACAGTAAAGAATCCACTGTAATATGGGAGACCTGGGCTCGATCCCTGGATTGGGAAGATCCCCTGGAAGAAGGCATGACAACCCACTCCAGTATTCTTGCCTGGAGAATCGCTATGGACAGAGGAGCCTGGCAGGTTATAGTCCATGGAGTCTCAAAGAGTCAGACACAACTGAGTGACTAAGCACTGCATAAGACACAGCCCAGCACTGAGATTAAAGGCATTAGGGACTTAATATTGTATGAGCCTTTACTGGAATTTTGCAACTTAAAACCAAACTTGGTTTTCCCAGTTGTACTTCTTTTTTGGTTTATTTCTTCAGTGATATTGGTATGCTCCCCCACCTCCCATCCTTTGCCAGACTGGAAGGAAAAAATAAGCAGTGAGTTCTTACTGACATGTAAGAAAATTTAGATGGGATATTACTGAAGGATACTCCAGGCAGAATGTGGCCCCCAGTGGTTTTGTTAAGTCCACATAATGTTAAAAAATACAGAGATAACAGTTAGAAATGAGAGGATTTCCCATAAAATTCAGATTTCTGACTTCTTTTAGAAAGTTTAAAGAGCAACCAAGCATTCAGCCTACTTTCCTACATGATAACAAGCAGACCTTGACCTCTTCACATGGAGCATCTGTCTAATCTCAGAGGGCATTTTTGAGCATTTCCTCTGATGAAGACAGCCCTGCTTGCTAAGAGCTTGCAATCATTCTAACAGAGAGAGGGGATAAGTATTGCCTAGCCTGAGCTTTTTTCCTAGTGATTTTCTTGTGATTTTTGTCTTATTACCCTTACCTGTGGAGAGCACATTCAAAGCCCTTTGTACCATCTCAGATGATATACCTTCATTCAATATTCATTCATTCTTTCCAAACACTTTTATATCAGGTTTGCTACCAAAATGCAAACCTAGGTAACACTATCTATAGCTGATATTTTGTTGTTGTTCAGTCACTCAGTTGTGTCCAACTCTTTGTGATCTCATGGACTGAAGCACACCAGGCTTCCCAGTCCTTCACTATCTCCTGGAGCTTACTCAAACTCATATCTATTGAGTCAGTGATGCATTCCAACCATCTTATCCTCTGTCATCTCCCCTTCTGCTCCTGCCTTCTATCTTTCCCAGCATGAGGGTCTTTTCCAGTGAGTTGACTCTTTGCATCAGGTGGCCTGATGCAAAGTATTCCGTTTCAGCATCAGTCCCTCCAATGAATATTCAGGGTTGATTTCCTTTAGGATTGACTGGTTTAATCTCCTTGCTGTCCAGGGAACTCTCAAGAGTCTTCTCCAACACCACAGTTCAAAAGCATCAATTCTTTGGCACTCAGCCTTCTTTACCACCCAACTGGAAAAACCATAGCTTTGACTACATGGACCTTTGTCAGTAAAGTAATGTCTCTGCTTTTTAATATGCTATCTAGGTTTCTCATCACTTTTCTTCCAAGGAGCAAGTGTCTTTTAATTTCATGGCTGTAGTCACCATCTGCAGTGATTTTAGAGCCCCCCCAAATAAAGTCTCTCACTGTTTCTATTGTTTCCTCATCTATTTGCCATGAAGTGATGGGACTAGATGCTATGATCTTAGTTTTTTGAATATTGAGTTTTAAGCCAACTTTTTCACTCTCCTCTTTCACCTTCAGCAAGAGGCTTTTTAGTTCCTCTTTGCTTTCTGCCATAAGGGTAATATCGTCTGCATATCTGAGATTATTGTTATTTCTCCCAGCAATCTTGATTCCAGCTTGTGCTTCATCCAGCCCGGCATTTTGCATGATGTATAAGTTAAATAAGCAAGGTGACAATATACAGCCTTGATGTACTTCTTTCCCGATTTGGAACCAGAATGTTGTTCCATCTCCAGTTCTAACTGTTGTTCCTTAACCTGCATACAGATTTCTCAGGAGGCGGGTCAGGTGGTCTGGTATTCCCATCTTTTGAAGAATTTTCCACAGTTTGTTGTGATTCACACAGTCAAAGGCTTTAGTGTAGTAAATGAAGCAGAAGTAGATGTTTTTCTGGAATTCTCTTGTTTTTTCTATGAGCCAACGGATTTTGGCAATTTTATCTCTGGTTCCTCTGCCTTTTCTAAATGCAGCTTGTACATCTGGAAGTTCTCAGTTCACGTACTGTTGAAGCCTAGCTTGGAGGATTCTGAGATATTTTAGAAAGTGCTAAATATCCCTATGAAAGAGCACTTTGAAAATACTGTCACGTTGAGATTTGGGATAGTCTTAGATGTTTACATTCAAGTCTATATTTTCACTGGGATAAACTGCTTGTGGTGTATCAGTTATTCAGTTTGGGCACTGCATGACCTTGGTGGGCCAGATAATCCTACAGCCTTGTTAGTACCCTATTTAGTCTTTGGAATGAGATAGCTAGGAATCTGTATATATTAAGGGTTGGAGCTGAGCCATTACTCCAGAAAAGAAAGCTTATTGATAGTAAGAAAGACAGATGCAAATACAAGATTTTCCAAGTAAGTAAGAAAATATATATTTATGCAGATTGCTTCCAAGCCTGAATGTGATTCATTTTGGGTTCACAAATTTTTTTTCCCTCAGATCCTAACATTTGGAGTTAGGGCTAATCTTCAGTTTTTACATACCCTTACATACAAGGTACCTGATATAAAAGAAACATCTTATGGAAAAGAAATATTTAGCAAATCTCTTCATTTTGGAGATAAAAATATCTCTTTGATCATATTTCCTTAAATACAAACAAAACGAGATTTCTCAATATTTGATTATTGATTTCCCTTTAAATTTTTTTTCCTTAGAAGCCAGCCCTCTCCAGTCATTTAATCTTTCAGTCAATTGACATTTGGGCATTTGTTTTCTGTGTGGTACTATAGTTCCGAATTAGACTCATTGAAAACCCACAACATCTAAACACTATTGACCCAGTTTTAAACTTAATCTATATTAAAAGAAAGAGTTCAAACTATCTTAGATTCCTTCCATATGACTGCTTTTGTCATAAATTTTTGTGTTATATGATACCTTATCAATGCATCAAAGGCCACATTGGATGATGTAAGCAGTTTTTGTCTCAGATGGTTAAAGTCTAAAACAATGAAACAGCAAGAGTCTTTCCTTATTCCAAATTTTGAAGTCTGCATCTGATTTTCAAATTAAGCAGATGAGGTTTATTCCATCTGTTTCTTTCATTTTTTTAACACTAAAAATGGAAGCCTGAAGACAGCTTATAATTTCTTTCAAGGTAAAGAACAGAATGCAATAGGTTAAATTTTAATCTAATCTCTTTCTAAGCAGCTTCTGTAGAGTCTTTCTTACTAGGCTTGGGTACAACACATTTCATTTTTGAAGGCTTAACTTATTCTTGAAACTCTTTTAGTGAATAAAAAACTCTTTTATCTCTATCCTGTTTTGGTGAATACTGTACTTATGTATATTGTCATGTTCATCCCTGCAGAACTGAATTGTAATAAATACCCCTTCCATGATGGAAAGTCATAGCATTTCAGGAGTGAAGGTCTGGTATGCTAAATATGGCTTACAGGTGATATTAATAAAAGGGCATTCACCATGTACAGGGGTGGTGATAAATCTTATCCTTAGATAAAAGCTTGCTCACTCTCATATGACTTCATTTGTGTGATCTATATGTACTATGAACACAGTTCTAAGAATATGATTTCTTAAAAGTTATTAATTGATCAATTAATTTTTCTATCTATTGTGTTCCCTGCCTGCCTCTGTATGTGATCCTCAGTTATGAGATTCATGATCTTTACTTAGTATTTATGGTGGAAGTCTTTGGAATGTTCCTGCTTCCATGAATTTAGGTAGTTACTAGTAAAACACACACCCTGCGCATACAGATGTTGGACAGAACATGGTTATTTTTCTGAAAACTTTGCAGAGTGTGGAAAGGACTTCTGCTATGTTTTAGTCCCACATGAGACTCGTACATGGGGGTTAGAGCATTCTGT
This sequence comes from Oryx dammah, assembly GCF_014754425.2. Classification (NCBI taxonomy): domain Eukaryota; kingdom Metazoa; phylum Chordata; class Mammalia; order Artiodactyla; family Bovidae; genus Oryx; species Oryx dammah. The sequence goes on from NW_024070185.1 coordinate 39,675,893, forward strand.
TGACTGCGTCTAGTACTTGATCTTGGGGAAGCTGTATTGGGTATGTGCTTGGAGAACAAGGTGTGCATGCCCCTAGGTGATTCTCTCAAAGACTTTAATACACTATGCGTGGCATATTGTGTTAGAGGTTTTTTATCAGGCTGGAAGGTGCTCTAACTCCGGGCCTCATGCCTTGGTGGCATCCTCACATGTGGTGTTGCAAAACTCATCTGTTGACTAGCCCAGTTTCCCTCATCCTAGCCAGACAAACTTGCTTGGTCTTCCTGGCACTCCTGCTGCCACTGGTCTGTTGAAAAGAGTGGCCCTCATATCGTTTCATTGCTGATTCATAGCTTTACTACTTGTTAAGATTCCATTTGAAACTCATCATTCTCTCTCTCCCTGTATATGAAGATACTGTTAGATTAGCATTCTGTGAATATTCACCAATTGCTGATTATACACCTATGGTTTATTTATATTTTATTTTGATATAATTTCAGACTTAGAAAAGTTGCAAGAACAGTACAAAGAATTTCCCTATACTCTTTACTCATATTTCTCAAATATTTTTACTACACTTGCTCCACTATTCCATTTTTTTTTCTGAACCATTTAGAGTAAGTTGCAGACATGTGTACCTTTGCTCCTAAATTCTTTAATGTGTGCTTCCTAAAAACAACAAAATTCTTTTACCTAACTGCATTACAATTATAAAAATCTGGAAAATAATATTGACCCATACTGTTATCTAGCATATAGACCTCAGTGACTTTTGCCAATTATCCCAGTCCTTATAGCAAAAGAAAATCCTGGATCACACACATAAATGACAGCTGTGAGATGAGCACCCAGATCTTTCAACTCATTCTCCCATGTTCTTTTTGTCTCTCTACACCAAAACAACATTTCTGAGACCACCATGGAGGTATCTGAAAGCCTTGGTAAACTTTTTAGGGCTTTCAAAGCTGTTTAGTAACTTCCAGAATCTGGGGCTACTAATGATGGTGTTTTGTTTTTTTTTTTAAGTCAGTGAATGCAAAGTAGAAATCTTGATGTTATTCTTTATGTGTTTCTTGTGTATGCCAAGCTGTAGAGGTCTCATTTATGAGACTGAAACAAAGAGAGCTACTGGTAGGCGATGTTTGACAGCAGCAGAACCTTGGCCAACAATTAACTAGGGTTGGAAATGCCAAGAATCAGAACAATTAGCTCCTTCCTCCTTCCTCATTGAAAATGGTGGTGATGATCTTTGATCCCATAGGGAAAAAATGTCAGAATACTGTAAGCTTGTTTAAATAACTTATCACTTATAAATTAAATAACATATATCTTCCTACAATGCTACCATGATTTTCATCTTCTAAATTCTAAATAAATACAAATAAATAAATCTAGTAAATCTGGGTCATATAAACCAGTTAGAGAATCTGTGTTAAACAGAATGATTTTTCAGTGATTAGATTGGCTCAGCTGGTAAAGAATCCACCTGCAATGCAGGAGACCTGGGTTTGATCCCTGGGTTGGGTAGATCCCCTGGAGAAGGGAAAGGCTACCCACTTCAGTATTCTGGCCGAGAGAATTCCATAGACTGTGTAGTCCATGGGGTCACAAAGAGTTGGACACGACTGAGTGACTTTTACTTTACTAAGACCTAACTAGGGACCAAGGCTTACATCTTATTTCCATAGAATTTCTTGCTTAATATATCATAGGGCATCCCAACACAGTAAAGAAGAATATGCTCTGGAAGAAAATTTGACACTGGTCAAAGGCTTAGAGGACAGTTATGATGCTCATAAAATCAGAAAATGACACATAAATCTTTCCTAAAGTACAAATGTTTATTTCTCAAAATGTTTCTATTACTTAATACTCTGAATATCAGGATCCTTTGTTCAGTACATAACGTACAGGATAATTGTGTAGACATGAGCTAAAGATCCTTTAAACAACTCGCTTTCATCGCAATTCAGTTTTGTTCCTCTATTCAGACATGATGATAGTCATTTAGCGACTTTGTTGTGGGAACATTTCTTTGCATATAATGTATAGAACGGTTCAAATGTAGTCTGTTTTGAATCATTATCCATTTCTTTGGGTTTTCTTGGATGAATAAAGTAGAGTCCAGTTAACAGCTTCAAATAAAAAATATCTGAAAGGAATGACTTATATATATATAATTAGAAAAAAAAACAAACCTTCAGTTTTGGATATGCTTTAGCAAGTCATTTATAACAGTGATCTGGTCGGACGCTTTGGCAAGGAAGAGAGGAGAGAGAGAGAAAAAAAGTAGAAAGACAATTAGTCTGACTTGCTTGCTGAGTTTTAATTTGAATCCTTTGCTAACAAGCAGGGAGGGACAGATTGCCTTTAACCAGGCCAGTTATGTTATCTCTACACATTAGGAACAGACTGTACCCTGGAGCCCAGGACTAGCATGCTCTTCCATGTCTCTGTGCTTCCTTGCTCTTGGCCCTTGGGAATGTGTTCTCATCAGTATCCTTAGGAATACTGACAGTGCTTGGCCATTGGCGAGGAGTAGAAGTAGAAGTGGAGTCGCTCAGTCCTGTCCGACTCTTTGCGACCCCGTGGACTATAGCCTACAAAGCTCCCCTGTCCATGGAATTTTCCAGGCAAGAGTACTGGAGTGGGTTGCCATTTCCTTCTCCAGGGGATCTTCCCCACCCAGGGAGAGGAGTAACCCTACCAAAAATTGCATCTGGAAAACACACTTTGAAAACAGCCTAGGACTTAAAGAAGAGGATGGAAAAGCCATATGCATGATAAAAATCAGCCACTGCTTCTGTTAGAAAATAAGTGCTTTTCTTGGTATTAGAGAAAAGTTTATGAAAGGTGGTTCATGTGGGGGAAGGAACCAGATGTACTATGGGCTCAGATAATCCCAACTTCAACTTCAGATTCTAATGCTGCTACTTTTACTCAAACATAACCATCTTGAATACATAATATCTTTGATCTTCACTTGTACACCAGGAATATCTTATTCATTCAGCAAGCATATATTGGGCACCTACTGTGTGCAAGTACTTTGTCAAGCACTGAAGTTCATGGGTGAATAAAATACTATTACTCTCCTCAGGGAGCTCAGAACTTATGAGACTCACAGAGTCATGAGATATATGAGAATGTACAAGATATTAGTTAGTAAATTGTCTAGCATGTAGCTAAGGCTTAATGTATTTTATTTTCCCTTCCTGTTTGTCCTCTCAGCTTCCCATGAAAATGGGGAAATCCAATGATTTCCCAAGAATTTAGCAATTATAGTCAATTATTCTTATTACCTCCCACATAAAACCTCTTATTAGGAAATGCTATAATTTGGAATTTGATACATACCAGTTAGATGCATACCTCCATGGAATGCATACTTCTGTGGTACTGAACTGAGTAAGCAAACATGAGCTCCTGTTCCAGCTTTGCGTCACTAACATTTGCTCTTGGGTGATTCACTTCACTTTGGGAGTTATTTGATTGAATGGTACAGTGAGGATTGTGAATTAGTTAGTCATAGTCTTTGTCCTTTAGGATCCAACATTAATGGGTTTACTTCTGATTTTCTACCTAAATCAACATTCAGTTCAGTTCAGTCGCTCATTCGTGTCCCACTCTTTGCGACCCCATGAATCGCAGCACGCCAGGCCTCCCTGTCCATCACCAACTCCCGGAGTTCACTCAGACTCACGTCCATCGAGTCAGTGATACTATCCAGCCATCTCATCTTCAGTCGTCCTCTTCTCCTCCTGCCCCCAATCCCTCCCAGCATCAAAGTCTTTTCCAATAAGTCAACTCTTCGCATGAGGTGGCCAAAGTACTGGAGTTTCAGCTTTAGCATCATTCCTTCCAAAGAAATCCCAGGGCTGATCTCCTTCAGAATGGATTGGTTGGATCTCCTTGCAGTCCAAGGGACTCTCAAGAGTCTTCTCCAACACCACAGTTCAAAAGCATCAATTCTTCAGCACTCAGCCTTCTTCACAGTCCAACTCTCACATCCATACATGACCACAGGAAAAACCATAGCCTTGACTAGACGGACCTTAGTTGGCAAAGTAATGTCTCTGCTTTTGAATATACTATCTAGATTACCTGCATTTTTGTCTTTCTTATATCCACCTTCTGGCCCTCCCCTAAAAGCTTTGTTGGAGTTGCTGATGAACAGGAACGATACTTGGTTTCAGCCTTGATTCAGTTGATTCTATCCTTTCTTTCCTCTTATCTCTAGTTTTGGGGCAGATGAAGGGAGAAAAAGAAGGGAAGATATGGCTGTCTCTACTTCTTAAACTTCAGGTAACTTTTGTGTTTTCTGCTTCCTTTGATACCTAATGTCTTCACCAGTGTTATTGCTTTCACTTGTAGCCACTGAATCCCTTAGGCTAACTTACAGAATACCCCAAATCATAAATGGTTTGAACTGGAAGATGAATTCATTGGCTATTTTTGTATGAAACTGAAGTTCAGGAAGGAGAAGGAACTTTTCCTAAAATGTGCCATTGGTTGTGCCATAGCAATCAGTCAGATCTTGACCTCACATCTCTAGTGCAGCTCTCTTTCATTTGCCATTGTTATAAGAATGGTTATTTTTATGGTTTATTCACCACATCACCTCTTAGGCAACCAAACATCATGATCCTCTTTTTTTTTTGGTAAAGATTTTCTCGAGCCCCATCTTCCTTATACATTGTTCTCTCTTTGCGTTATGGCATTCTGCCCTCTGTCTTCTGGGCCAAGGCTTTCTTTTCTACTCTTCGGTGTATGCAGAGTAGTTCTAGAAAAGGATCTGAGTCACCCATAACCTTCTGTATCTATTCCTATAAACATATTAATCATGGGTAATCAACTTTTTGAATGCTTAATATGAGCAAGACACTATCTCAAGTACTTTGCATTAGAACTATATGATGTGTTACTGTTTTCCCCATTTTCCAGAGGGGGAAATGGAAATATGTAGAAATTCCATATTTTATTTGGGGTTCCAAGTCCTATAAGTAGTTGTTCCTGGATATGAAGCCAAGTGGTTTCACTCCAGAGTCTATGTCTTTAAATATTATGGCTTCCCACCCTGGTCCCTCCTGCTCACACCATCCCCGACCCCAGAGACACTTTCTCTTCTCATTGCAGATTCCTTTTTGCCTGTAGCCCTAAACATTGGAGATCCTCAGAATTCTACCCTTTCCCCAATTTTCCATTCTCTATATATGTGATTCTTGAACAATCTTATGTGCATTGAAGACTCTATACTTATTGATACCCCCAGAACTTGATTCTAGCTCTGTTTCCAGGCTCTCCCTTCCAATTGCCTTTGTAGTTCTATCTGGATTTCTACACAGACACCTCATACTCAACTTGTTCAAAACTGTGTGGCATCTTAGGTGATGGGAGTGATTGCCTGTCAGGCATCAGCCTGGAGGGGGAGATATTTTGAAAGTCTCCCAGGTTCTGCAGCAATGAAAGTGTAGTTCCATGTCATAATGTGTAGGTCTGGATATTAGAAAATATTTTTTGTGTTTACCTATAAACAAATAAATTAGAAAACTTTTTTCTCTGTGGAAATGAATGCAGTTTTAAAAAACGTATGATTTTTTTTTTTTTTTTTGCTTTGGACATTCAAGTAGATGTTTATATGAAAAGGAACTCTACAGGGACTATGTTGGAAATGGCTTCCTCACCATGTCTGAGGACCCCTTCAGCCTTTCTTATCCTGTCTCTATGGAGCATCAAAAGCAGAATTGCTCTAGAGCCTCTCACAGCATGGATAAGACACAGCCCAGGAAGATTTCCACAAGTTTCAGTATCCCAGTGTATCAAACCATAGCAGGATACCATACCATGATATCTTGAAAGGGAAACCAGGAGGAAAATTAAGAATTAATCTCTCATCACTTCCCTTCCCTACTTCTAGTGTCCAGCTCCTCTGCTATCTTTGGTTTAAGTGGCACTATTTATTGCCAAGATTAAGCATCTCTTTGTTTCTTTTAAGTCTGATTTTTGCCTTGCTTGGGGGTGTTCATCTAGGTTTTACTTCTTCCTTCCCTGATCCATGAATTTTTGTCCTTAAATAGCCCTCTCACCTAGTACAGTATTTTTTGCCTCCTAATATTATTTATTCTATGCTTATAGGATGTTCTTTGCTGTCTAATTTTAGATTCTACATAATGCCTTCTAAGCAGCCTCTTCTTTGGATAAAAACCATGGTTAACATATTACTTTCCATAAAACAGTTTTGGTGAAGATGAAGGCAGCTGTGGAGATGGGAAGGGGGCCCAGGAACTAACGAAGTCTGATCCTTTCAAAGTTGACTTAATCCTCCCTCTTATCCCAGCCATCTTTGTGCTACTCTTTGGAGGGTGCATGGACCTCTTTAACAAGAAGGACTGAGATTTTGCATTGTTCAACTTTGTCACAACAACAAAAGCCCTGGAAAATTCCAATTAATTAGCAAGCTGTGGGCTAATGAAAGAATAAAACTCAAGAGAAATGCTGTAAGCGTGCTCAAGTGAGGACAATGCTGGTTTCAAATATTTGGGGCTTTTTGTATAATTTTCCCAGGGTTTGCCTTCCTGAGACCCAAAGAGATAAGATGAGAGACAAAGAGCAAGCATTTGTCAGAGTCAAGTTGTAATAACACTGTTGGCTTTTCAGGACACTAAATGACCCACCATCATCTGAAGAAGAAAGTTAAATGTGCACTCACACAATCAGGGAAATTAAAACCAGAATACAGACCCTTTGCCCATTTCATGTTTAGAGAAAAACATGGCAACTGGCCTGGCATAAAGTAAATTACAAAATAAGGTTGAAGTTAATTATTGTGAAGCTTCAGGAAATCACTGTATTATTGTATCCTTGAATGAGGGAGTACTTGCCACCAGTGTAGCCTCTGAGGTTCTATTCCCAGTTTGGTCACTAGTTTTTCCCAGTGAACAAGTCATTCAGCTATCATTTCTGTTCTTCAGTGTGTTCGTCTATAAAATGAAATTGTTGTATTAGATGATAGCGGACGTGTTTTCCAGTTGTAATATTTTGAAGATTAAGAAGATGATGTGTTCTAGGAACAGAGTAAATGAAATGATCATTTTTAAAGTATGTGTGTGTGTGTGCGTGTGCTCACATACACACATTCAGACATAAAGAATGAGGTATCAGCTTTGGATTCAGGTACATTTATGTGACTCTCCTATATGACTTGGGGATGATTGCTTAATTTCTAGGAACTTCAGGTTTTTTTTCTTCTGTTGGAGGTGATGATGCCCAGGCATTGCTGGTATTTCTCCTATTTGTCCTCGTGTATTACTAGATCTGATGTCGGTATTGACTGTGTGGTGATGTCCATGTGTAGAGTCTTCTCTTGTGTTGTTGGAAGAGGGTGTTTGCTATGACCAGTGCGTTCTCTTGGCAAAACACCATTAGCCTTTGCCCTGCTTCATTCCGTATTCCAAGGCCAAATTTGCCTGTTACCCTAGGTGTTTCTTGACTTCCTACTTTTGCATTCCAGTCCCCTATAATGAAAAGAACATCTTTTTTGGGTGTTAGTTCTAAAAGGTCATGGAGGTCTTCATAGAACTGTTCAACTTCAGCTTCTTCAACGTTACTGGTTGGGGCATAGGCTTGGATTACTGTGATGTTGAATGGTTTGCCTTGGAAATGAACAGAGATCATTCTGTTGTTTTTGAGATTGCATCCAAGTACTGCATTTCAGACTCTTTTGTTGACCATGGTGGCTACTTCATTTCTTCTAAGGGATTCGTGCCCACAGTAATAGATATAATGGTCATCTGAGTTAAATTCACCCATTCCAGTCCATTTAAATTCATTGATTCCTAGAATGTCGACATTCACTCTTGCCTTCTCCTATTTGACCACTTCCAATTTGCCTTGATTCATGGACCTAACATTCCAGGTTCTTATGCAATATTGCTCTTTGCAGCATCGGACCTTGCTTCTATCACCAGTCACATCCACAAGTGGGTATTGTTTTTGCTTTCGTTCCATCCCTTCATTCTTTCTGGAGTTATTTCTCCACTGATCTCCAATAGCATATTGGGCACCTACCTACCTGGGGAGTACCTCTTTCAGTATCCTATCATTTTGCCTTTTCATACTGTTCATGGGGTTCTCAAGGCAGAATACTAAAGTGGTTTGCCATTTCCTTTCCTTGTGGTCCCCAGTGGACCACAGTCTCTCAGACCTCTCTGCCATGACCCACCCCTCTTTGGTGGCCTCACATGGCATGGCTTAATTTCATTGAGTTAGACAAGACTGTGGTCCATGTGATCAGATTGACTAGTTTTCTGTGATTATGGTTTTAGTGTGTCTGCTCTCTGATAGTCTGAGAGTTGAGTGGAAGTTGCTCCACTTAGGGACCTGGTTCAAGAGAAGTTCATTTGGCCAAAAGAGTCATTTTTTTCTGAGTCGGTAGCTGGGTAGGTGTTTTTGCATGATGAATCTGTTCGTGATTGACCTCATGGGTGAGAATAATTTAGACCTAGAATCACCAGGTTAGACTCTTTTGTGTGTGAATTTTGTCACTTTCCTTTCCCTCTTCTTCCATGGGCAGTTATTTTGTCTGCAAATATTCTTCAGATAGCAGTGTTCTTCAGGCTCCTTGAAAGGATGTCGCTTGGCAGTCATACTGAGTTGTATAGTGCCCCCTCAAATTCACGCCTACCCAGAATCTCAAAATGTGCTGACTTCATTTGGAAATAGGGCTTTGTAGTTGTAATGAAGTTAAAAGATGATTTCATGCTGGAGCAGGGTGGGGCCTAATCCAATCACCGGATCTTAATTTACAAAGGGAGATTTGGACCTGGATACCAAGACGAGAATGCCACATGAAGACAGAAGTCACGCAGGAAGAACAGCACGTGGCGACCAAAGTGGAGAGTGGAGTGGTGTGCCTCCAAAGCAAGGAGCTGTCGAGGCTTGGGTACTGGCCACTGCCAGAAGCTAAGAAGAGGAAAGGTCTTCCACTGGAGCCTTCAGAGACAGCATGACCCCACAACAGCTAGATTTAGGACTTTCAGTTTCCAGAGCTTTGAGAGAATAAATTTCTGTTATTTAAAGCCACTCAGTTTGTGGTATATTTGTTATGGCAGCCCTCAAAAACTCTTGCAACAAGTAAGGTACCTGGTACTACTAATAATCAAGGCTGGATGAGAGGAAGAGAAACAAATAGATGCTAACTAAGAGGGGAGAGAAAATACAATGCATCCTCAAAGGGGAGATTTGGATGCTGTTTGTTGTCATCACGGCTCCTTTGCCCAGAGTAAATAAAAGCTCTTTTTACTCTTATTGTCCAGGCTCAGAACAGGTGTTGTGGAAATGACAAATCACTTGACAAAAATTGGATTTTTAATAGGCTAACATTTTTAAAAATTTGACTTTCGTAAAATCAGTGTACTATAAACTGCAATGATTACCAATGAAATTCTGAATGTTGGTCACTCAATGAATATTAAGAGAAGTGCTATTACATGGTTTGTCAGTTGATTTGAGTATTTTTTTGAAGTCACCTACATGCTTCCAGAGGTGAAAATGGTTAGCATTTCTGAAACACCAACTTGGCTGTAGAATAGATTGGAAAGTACAGAATTCCTTAGGATCAAATTATCAGCTGTAACTTGGGAATCTTAAAAAAGTGAGAAAAATAAATCTTAGTTACCTAAAAGGCAAGGACTTTGCAGAAAACAGCATGATAATAAGACAAAACTCAAATAGGCTGGGGCTGTGTGGACTCAGTTTGTTTCTGAAAAGCTCGGAGTGAAGACAGCTCGCGAATTCTGTCATCAGGCAGTGAGACTGGTATCACATGCCACTTTACTTTGTTTTTAACGTTGCTTCAAATTATGCCAGACTTGCTTCTGTGTGAGAGATGTACTTTCTGACAAAATACGGCATTTTCCTGGCATCAGGCCCCTTTGGAATTTTTACTGGTGTGCATAAATTCTGCAAGTTTGCATTTCCCACACATATCCAGTGTGGTAACACTTGGCTTTCTGCATTTGTGGTGGTCTCAAAGCTTGTCAATGCCAACCTCATTATTTCCTTATCACTACTGGGGCTTATTCTGAAGAAGTGAAACCGGGTGTTCATTCATCCGTTATTCAAAAATGATCTCCCCTCTACCATGCCTAATGTGAGAAAGAAACCAAGGGGGCAAAATAAACCTATTTTGAAAGGACTGAAAATGTTTTGTAGAGTAGAAATGAAAGTATTTCTAGTAAGCTGTCTCCTTTTCCTCTTTTTCTTCCTCCATCCTGATAATAGAGTCCACTGGAAAGGTTCATTTATATTATTTCATGTTCAGAGTGATGACAATGATGATGATAACAGTGATGACATTAATATTAATGTTAATTCTTGGTTTTTCATTATTGGCTGAATTTAAGTACTAAATATCAATAAATAAGCAATCTCAGGGCATGAGTCTGAGCTTTTCTAAGCTACTTATTGAAATCTTATTGGTTTGCCTTTTAACTCCCGGTTCTCCTCTCCTGAACATATGTCATTCTTGGTCACAAGAACCATCAGCGATTTCCAAGCACAAATTCATCGTTACTGATGGTGAAAAGTGACTAAAAGAACCTTCTCCAGCACTAAGAGTCCATGATATGTTATCTTTACATAGATAGAGCATGATCATCTGTAAATTATACAGAGCAAGAGAAGAAATTCCTCAGTATTTCACTTATGACCTTGAGAAATGGTTCATTTACTTTATTAATTCAACACAGATTTGTTGATCATATGTCATATATGAGACTAAGCACTAGAACTACCAACTCATGTGAGACACAGGCCTTCTTTTCTAGGAGCTGTAGTCTTAAGGCAAAAGATTAAGTCATCTCCATCTTCGTCTGGTACCATACTCCCCTTTGGCTGAGTACATTTCAGTCAGTCTGATTTTCTTTTCCTTTCTTCAGCATGCTAAGCTGGATCAGCCTTTAGGTCTTTGTACTGGGCAGCTTCCTCTGCTTAGGACTCTGCCCATGTTGTTGCATGGCTAGTTTCACCATTGTGTCTCAGCTTATGAGCCATCTCTTTCACGGGCCTTCCTGCTACTCAGTCCAAAGTAACACCCTCCCACCACTGCTCATGCTTAAGCCCATCTATTTGTTTTCTGTTTTCATGGTACTTACCCTTGTTTGAAATTTTCTTGTCCATTTATCCGTTTGTTTCATTGTGTATCTCCTCACCATGAAAATGCACACTTTATGAAAAAGCAGATCTTACACGTCTCATTTACCATTTTGTTGAATGAGTGGATGAATGAATGAATGGATAACTATAATAGATTATAATACGATCTATAATGGAAGCGTTAACAAAGAGCTATAGAAATTCATTGGAAGGACTGATGCTGAAGCTGAAACTCCAATACTTTGGCCACCTGATGCAAAGAACCGACTCACTGGAAAAGACCCTGATGCTGGAAAAGATTGAAGGTGGGAGGAAAAGGGGATGACAGAGGATGAGAAGGTTGGATGGCATCACTGATGCAATGGACATGAGTTTAAGTAGGCTTTGGGAGTTGGTGATGGACAGGGAAGCCTGGGGTGCTGCAGTCCATGGGGTCACAAAGAGTCGGACATGACTGAGTGACTTAACTGAACTGAACTGGTAGAAAAGTAAGGAAAAGAGTGATCATTTTCGTGTCTGAGGAGGTTGACAATGTCTTCACAGAGAAGATGTGTGAACTGGACCACCTGCTTAGGTAGATGAAGCTCCTCTTTCCTCATCCAGACTCTCCTCAATTGACCCACCTGCTCCTGGCATTCAGTGAACAGCCCAGATCATTCACTGATAGAGTTGACTTAATACCTGGCAGGATAAGCCCAATAATCATGATCCTTAGCCGTTCTGGATGCATGTATCAGGGAAGTGAAGAACACATGTTTCCTGAAAACTTCTCTTTCATGCTATGAGAAGTTGCTGAAAGCTTGTCTTTCCAATAAAGAGAGCTTGGAATTGATGTAATGGATAAAAGGAGCTTATGAAACCTAAGTAGGCATTCTTGATGAAATAAAAATAGAAACTTAAAAGAAGCATCATTTTTGAAAAGTTAAAAAAGATTTTTTTCTCCTACTGTAAGAAAATATGTGTGGATGAGGCATGTGTTTTAAACCATAGAATAAAATTTGCATGTGTCTTCAGGGTACTGCAGCCATGGCAATTCAGAGTTTTTTGTCATTCCTGATAGACGTGCTTGCAATATATACATCCATTAACAAGATTATCACTTGAAGACACAATCGTATTTTTACTGAAAAGGTTTTTTGAGGATACAATTTATTGATATTTAATGAAGCATGAAGCTTCTAAATGAACCATGAAAGCAATAGCTAAACTAATTAACTGCACATAAAGGCTCCCAGAATACATATGTGATGTGGGCTGTGTGCTTATCAATCGTGCCTGGTTACACTGACATCCTGGATAACATGCTCCTCATATGTGCTTTGTGGAGCAACAGTAAATCCTTCTGTAATGCATGCAATAAAAGAGGAAATAACCATTTAGATTTCCTGCAAATGTGGATGGGATATTTAAGTCAAGCATTGCAGGGTTTATAGGTTATAATTTAGAAGAGTTAAGACTAGTAATAACAACATATTATTTCCACACACTTGATTTAAGCCTCTGTGCTGTTTCATTGAATGATAAATTGTTCCTTCGTTCTAAAAATATGCATCTTCCTCCCTCCCCTTTCCCTTCCAAAGAAAGACCAAGGATGCTAAACTAAATAATATGAGATGAACATTTCATTGTGCAACAGGAATTCTTTTGGACTTTTTTCTACTGTATATGAAGATATGCTCTGTTGAGAGCTCCCGTTTTAAAAAGAAAGCAAAACCACTCTGACTTCGGTGGTTGTTGCAAGTTGCAGCAATTTGGGAGGAAAACTATTTACCCTAACAGAGCATTCACGTTGACCTTTATCATTGGCCATCTTCCTTTTTATCCAGTGGCTACCTACTCAGCCATGGACACCTATTCTCTGCCTTATTATCACAGAGTTTAGCTCTCGATGAGTAGCTTATAATTTCCTCATACAGCTTTCTGAAAATGATATTCTTATACCAATAAAAGAGTTTGACATATCATTAAAACCCATGGTAATAATGCATATGAATAATAGAGAGGCAGGCACTCTAATGGACATTAGAGCAATACTTCTTGAACTTGAATGTGCATTAGCATTTCAGAAAGGGCCTGTGAAAATGCCAGTGGGTTGGCCCTACTGATTCAGTTGTTACAGGGTGGGTCCTAGAATCTGCATTTCTAACAAGTCCCCAGGTGATGTTGATGCTATTGGTTCAGGCACTGCACTTTGAGAACCATTGCAGATTAAGGTAGGGAAGGACATTTCAGGAATATCCTTCAAGAAAGTCACAGTTAGCAGAGGATATAATTTGTCTCAGATACCCTCTAGACTCCCATCTGATATCCTTTTCTTTCTTAAAAAATATTTATTCCTTCTCTAAGACATCCTGGGCCCTCCTCAAGGGGGTTCAGGATTGGGAACTCATGTACACCCATGGCGGATTCATGTTAATGTATGGCAAAACCAATACAGTATTGTAAAGCAAAATGAAGTAAAAATAAATTCAAAATTAAAAAAAAAGTTTGAAATTTATTCATACTTCGGTGTAAGTGACTCTTACAGGATTGTCCTTAAACAAAGATATGTACATTTTAATGAGGGTGAAATGAAAAGAATAAAGCTCTGAAGAAGATATTTTCAGGTATCCACTCTGCAAAGAAAACAAATGGGCTGAATACTGAAAGGGTAAAACGAAAAGTTTATAGAGCAGTCACATTGAACAACTACATGAGAATCTGTGTCGTGGCCAGGTCATAAGCTTGGGAAAATGACTGGATTGCAGACCAAATGGGCCATATAATGGGTCACTGGTTCCAGGTGTAATTGTCCCTGATATCACTGGCTGCACAATCGTGTTTATTCTCCTACTTTTTACTGGCTTTTTAGTCTTTCAGCAATAACTTAGTAACATGTGACCTTTTCAGTTTTTCATCCATCAGTAGTAGTATTTTTACTTTAAATAGCTTCCCCCACCTCCCCGAGTATAAAAATACATGTTTACCATAGAAAAAATTTTAAATACTAGAAAATTATAAAGAACAATGTAAAACCATCTACTTGTATCAGTATTCCCCAGATACAGAGGTATCCTTTGTTAATATTTAGGAAATAAATATGTATGAATATCTTGTGATAGATAATAGTGGTAATAAACGTCTAAACAAAGTTTTGTTTTCTTGTATTTTCTTTGTCTGCCTTATGCTATGAACTTTCCCCATGTATTCTTTGAAAGTACACTGGATATTTTTTATGTGTGTGAGAAGTATACTATATTTAAATTTGGTTTCTTTTTTGTTAAAGCTATATTATCACAAATATCTTTTTAAATGATGGCAGATTACTGGGTCTAGTGACCATTTTAAATACCCTTAACTGTATTACCAAGTTGGTTCTTAGACAGGTTAGATCACGTTTTATACTTTCTACTCAATCTGCTAGCAGAACATTGAGAGTGTCTATTTTATGTCTTATCGGCTGGATTCTTTCTTGGTGAATTGTTTATGTCTTTTGATATTTTTTTCCATAGGAACGTTTGTTTTTATTATTGATTTGTAAGGCCTCTTTACATATTAAGTCCATAATGCTTTGTTATATAAAATGCTGGTAATTGCCTAGTCTTTTGTTTGCTTTTCAATTTTGTTTATGGTACTTTCTGAGCTAAAATACTTTTGTAGTTATATCTATTTATCTTTGCCTTCTGTATCCTAAAATTAAAAAAAGTCTTAGATATAGTTTATTTCATTATTTTATATTTTATTTTTAACAAATATTTATTAATAATACTTAGCTCTTAATTTCCCTGGAATTTATTTCAGTATGTTATGGCTGATCATATTTTCAAATGATGACTGAAGCCATCTTTCCCATTCCACGTGCTTTTCTTTAGTGTGACTTTACCAGTTCCTTTATTACCATTTCCTTTACCAGTTCCTTTATTTACCAGTTGACTTTATTTTTTTTCACCCCTTTGAATTGGGGTGAGTCCTGAGACTTCTTTGGCCAACAATATACCGCATAAGTAATGCTGTGCCTGTGGTAGGCATGGCTTTTAAATGTGCTAAAAGTCAGCCTCTGTGCTGTGAGACGCCCAAGCCATATGCAGAGGCCACGTTTAGATGTTCCCGTTGACAACTAGGATATGAGGGAACCGCTTTAGAAGCGTATGCAGCTCTAGTTGACATCTGACTGCAGTGCGTGAGAGACCCAGAGTGACTGGCGCCTTGCTGACCTAGTCAACTCCCAGAACCACAAGAGATAATAATAAATTGTTGCTTTAAAGACCTTAAGTTTTGGGGGTACTTTGTTATATTAGCAATAGATAACTGGAGCATATATAGTGTGAATAGGGAGTTAGCTTGGATTTTTTTCCGCAAACAATAAACAGTTGTTCCACTACTATTTAATGAAGGATCTCCTTTTTCCTACTTGTTTGTAATGGCGTCATATGCTAGTTGTTATATATCTGAGTTAACTGAGGTCATGATCTTTTTCTTCCGTCTGATTCTTTGTTCAATTTAACTACTCTTCCTTCTATATTTCAGCTTTTTACTTTCAGAGCTGCATAATGTATTTATCTTCTTTTTAAAAGACTTCTTGACCATTCAGTTCAGTTCAGTTCAGTTGCTCATTCAGTTCAGTTCAGTTCATTTCAGTCGCTCAGTCGTGTCCGACTCTTTGCGACCCTGTGAACCGCAGCACGCCAGGCTTCCCTGTCCGTCACCAACTCCCAGAGCCCACTCAAACCCATCTTGACTGTTAGTATAGTTTATTATTTCATATGGACTTTAGAGTCCTTTGTCAGGTAGTGAATAGAGAAGTTCCTCTTAGGACTTGGCATTAATCAACAGTTCCCCACTTGAGCATTGTTGTCCCTTGGGGATGGATGTTTGGCAATGTCTGGGTAGCATTTAGCTTTGATTATCAACAACTTGGGGGAGTGCTGCTGGCATTGAATGGGTAGAGGTTAGATATGCTGGTCCACATCCTACGATGCACATGGTCTCCCTCCCTCCCTTAAAAAAAGCCCAAAGAATTATTTGGCACAGTAATAAGACACACACTGTCATTAAGCAGAGGCTGAGAAACCCTGCGTTAAGTCTATGAAATAGGTTAGAAGAATCAACATACTTACTGTGTTTAGTTTTCTCACCTAAGAATGGGTATATAGATTTTTTTCATGTCTTCAGAACAAGAAGTCATTCTTTTCCTATTACATGCTAGTCTTGGGCATTTTTAAACTAAACTTCTTTCATTCTGTTTTGAAATTCATAATTGATAGCACATAAGAAATCTATTGCTTTTGTCATGTTTATATTACGTGTTGTCACATTCGTGTACTTTTCTTTTCCTATATGATGATTTTTAGGGGATTTTATGGTATATAGAATTCCTAAATTTAATTTGGTAAAAAGGAGAGAGGGTAAAGTCAATGTTCACCAGAAGATGTTTGAGCTGGATGGGATTTGTGAGATTACTTGATCTCTTGCCTTCATTTAAGTGATGATAAATCTGAGGCCTGGAGAAGTTAATTTACCTGCCTTGTGTCACATAGTAGAAGCCCAGAGGAGAAAGAAGCACACTCACAGAAAAGTCATTGGATGAAGGTGTTGAAATTTCTTATAATTTATATAAAATATGAAAGTTGACACTGTGTTTTAAGTCTTTTGGGGTGTTACATACAGTGGGGAATGACCTTAGAAATGTTCTCTTCCAGTTCCTTTCCCTTCTACATTCTCAGGAATATCCTGGCAACCCTGCCTTGTATTCTTTCAGGGACAAGAACTCTGCCTTACCAAGTGTTCCCAAGTCACTTCTGTTTTTTAGAAAGCTCTTCCTTTGATTAAACTGTTTTCTGCCTTCTTGAGGTTCACACAACTGTAAGTTGAATGATGTTGGAGGAAGCAGAGCTTTTACTGGCTACAGAAGTAGCAACTAATAAAGGTTTGAAGGGCAATGGGGAAAAATTGTCTTACTATTTGGTTGAGTAAGTGAGATATGGGGTTTGGAGGATTTAAAGTTCTGGTTTCCAGTTGTACAAGCCCATGTCAGCTGGGCATCCCATAAATATTTGTTGAATAGAACTTAATTTTATATGACAATTTCTTTTTCTACTTTTTTTAATTTTTTTTTTGGAAAGGCCTATAGATAAGAGTTTGGCCCAAGGAGGACTAAGGATCTGAACCCAAATTGCCTCTGGTTCTGTTATTTTCCGAAGGGTCTCCTTTGGTCACGGCCTCAGCCAGGGTTCCCCCTGCTGTGGAAGGTATGAACAAGTTAAACTAGGAACAGACAGTTCTTACGCTTCATTTACCAGGCAAGGTCCCTATGCCATGAGGACTCCCTCCAAACTCTGACTGACATAATGAAGAACTCTTCCGTTGCTTTAGACTCCTGAAGGCAGAATTTTTCTTCAGAACAAAGACAGAAGGCCACAATGCAAAGGAATTCCCTCAGTGCTTAACTGCTAATTGGATAGTCTTCTGCAATTATTATTATACCTGGAAATAATCTCATAGCCTCACTCATTGCTTGTAAACTTTCTTTGAGATGGGAATATTTTAAAAAATTATGCTGTCAAGTTTGATATGCTAAAATTAGATTTTTTTTTCCTTTTCCTTAACAAGGTGCTTGCTGTTCCAAGCAGCCTGAACATTGGTTCCATGGCAAATTTATATTTGGCAGGTAAATAAGCAGACACTGGTTCCACTAAAACCTGTGGTTCAGCAGTGGTTCTACTGACACCCAAGGTTTAAGGTGATTTGAGCAAACTCAAACTGCACCTCTTTTTTAAACTATTGAAGGTAAACAATCTCATGACTCTTTCATCCTGACAATTCATACATTTTGTCTAATCTGGGAGAGTGGTGGCTGTTTTATCCTCTATCTAGGCTTGTAGATAAAAGGGAGGGGTATCTGGCTGGGGCACTTCTAGATTAAAATTTGTGGACTCAAATGGAATAGACTTGGGGGCCCAGTTGTGAAATAGAGGGTCTCTGTGTCCGTTTTCATTCTTTATTCTCTCCTTTGTACTTCCTCCTTTTCTCCTCTGGCTTTTCATCTCTTCATGAACACTCCTGTCCCAAACTCAGCACTCATGGTAAGAAGAGGAATCTTCCATCTGTCATTTTCATTCCGTTTTGAAAACAAAAGACATTTTTGACTGCCTCAGAGGTATTTGCGCTATTAAGCAAGTCCAGTGAATGTAGTAGGATGAAGTAGAAAGTGGGATTGGTTGGGTACTAATCACTTGGATTTTTATCCTGACTTTGCAATTAAATAGCTATGTGACCTGGGACAAGTCACTCTACCCTCTGAACTTGAGCTTTACCACCTGTAAAATAAGGAGATTGGAAACATGATCTCTATTAGTTCTTCTGGACATACAAATCTGTGAATTCAAAGCACAGTGGGAGCATGCCTACATCATTTCCTCATGAGGAAAACTCTTGAAATGATTTCATTATCTATTCTGGTTTGAAGATAGTCTTTCAGATTATGAGAGATGAAAGGTTTTCAGTGTGATCAGTGGGTAGGAAGGGAAATGAATACTTATTGAGTATTTGGTTTGTGCCAGGCCAGGAGCAAGATAGTTCATTATATGTTCTCACTAAGCCATGCCTGGCGGGAAATTTAATCTAAGTGATTTGGTCAAGTTCACACAGCTACAAAGCCACAAACCAGACTTAGCCTCCCAGTGTTATGACTTGGCTCCAGAAGGCATAGACCCTTCTCATCTCCATACTGCTGTCCCTGCCCACCTATACATCCACATTCTTTTTACCTTGTTTTTATTTCACAGTGAAAGCAGAGAGCAGCCACATGTCTGGGGACAGTTGGTGGCTGGTTAGACTCTGCTTTTAGGTCAGTGCAGTTTTGAAAGATGGAATTTTAAGGCAGAATTTTAGAAAAGATTCCCTGTAAAGTCTTCATTTATATTGTTTTTAAGGCTGAGATTCCTAGTAGAAAGGAGCCCTATTGAACTTCGTGAGAGGTTGTCCCCTCAAGGCACATCTCATATTTACTTTTTGTTGAACTTGACACACTGTAACTGTCTTTGTGCTCCTTTGTGTGAGTGTGTGTGTATGTGTGTATACACGTGCATGCAAGTACCTATCATATTCTTACATCTTGGATATTTATCCTGATGAACTGTGCACAGAAGACTATAAACCAATAGAAAAATCAGTACTTTTTATAGTAAGATTCGTGGAGATGCTTACTTTTGTGTTGTGTTCCTAAATATTGTTATTGTCATCGTCATCATTGTTGTCTTCTCAATGTTCTAACAGCTTCTGGATCTTACCTTATTTTAGCAGACGTCATTTTGTGTTGTAATTCTGTTAATCTGTTTTACCTTCTTTCTCTTTCTATGCAATTTAACCCCTGACTGAGTGACTGAAGAAATGAAGTTGATTTTATGTACCAAAAATTCCTGAAAGTGAGTGGGGTGATATAATGGACATGTAACTACTGCTGTAAAGGTTAGAATAGTGTCATCTTATACTTGGCATGTGTGACACCACTTATGGCACCTACAGGGGACAAGTTAAAGTATCGTTCCTTACTGTTGCTCATATATGGAAACCAAGACGTGGGAAGCTGTGAGTGAGTGTTGTTCCAGCTTTGGGAGAGAAGGATCTGTGTCCATTTGTCCTCTCCTCTCCCCATTTATTAATAATACTATCTGTCTTCTCATGTGGAGGGCGATGGGCAAGGATATATGAGCTCATGGACATCTTTGTGCATTTTTGGAGCAGGGCTACCTGAGTCTGAATCCTCACTCATCAAATTACTGCTTTTGGAACCTTAGGTTGTCTCCTCTGTGAAATGGGATGGTAATAATTAGGGTTGTTGTGTGAGTTGACTGGTTAATCCAAGCACAGAGTCAGGCATCCTGGTACCAAGTGAATCTTCCACTAATGTTAGCTTTCATTTTGTTTTTAATGTACAGATGTATTATTATTATTATTGTAGTAGTAGTAGAAACAGTACTAAAAGTATAAGTTCTTGGTGAGGTGGTATGATCACCAAGTCAATATCTAGGTAACCTGTGTGTCTTCTTTGTGATATTTATGAATAGCTAAGTATGGATCTGAGAGTTGGACTGTGAAGAAAGCTGAGCACCGAAGAATTGATGCTTTTGAACTGTGGTGTTGGAGAAGACTCTTGGAAGTCCCTTGGACTGCAAGGAGATCCAACCAGTCCATTCTAAAGGATATCAGTCCTGGGTGTTCTTTGGAAGGACTGATGCTGAAGCTGAAACTCCAATACTTTGGCCACCTCATGCGAAGAGTTGACTCATTGGAAAAGACTCTGATGCTGGGAGGGATTGGGGGCAGGAGGAGAGGGGATGACAGAGCATGAGATGGCTGGATGGTATCACCGACTCGATGGATGTGAGTCTGGGTGAACTCCGGGAGTTGGTGATGGACAGGGAGGCTTGGTGTGCTGCGATTCATGGGGTCGCAAAGAGTCAGACATAACTGAGCGACTGAACTGAACTGAATAAGAGGGAGAGGAGAGAGGTTTCTTACACTTTTGTTTTCATAGAGGGCTTCACAGAAAAGGTGACAAGTCCAACAGTTTGGAAAGGGCTGTGTCCTTGGAGAGAAACTGTGTCTGTAATGTGGTGTAGAGTCCGCCTGTGAGGTGTGAAAGAGGAGGATAGGTTAGGAAGGCAGGGGCAACAGAAAAGAGGTCTTCTCCACCCTCACTCTGGGCCTCCCAGTGATCTCCCTGTTTTAAATAATAAAATACTTTTCCTTTTAGCCTTTCTCCCCATCTACCTGTGGAAAGTGGCTCAGTATTTACAATAAAAGGTATGGGCATTACCTGTGCTTTTACGTTTAGTTAGTGTCTGCCCTGAGCAAGATGTGATCTGGGCGTGAGGGGTTGGGGCTGAAGGTAGATAAGGTAAGTTTTCTATCCTAACGTTCCTGCCAGTTTCCCTGTATAAGAGGGAAAGATAACGGTACAGGTAATGTATAAAGTAGAAGGGATCAGTAACATAAAAGATGCAAAAATAACATTGCCTGGGATTTTAGAGGAGGGATAAAGCACCTGAAACTTGGGATAGGAGGCAGGACTCTGGAAGGTTTGTTTCAAGGAGGGAATAGCATGTTAGCTGATCTTTTATGATGGGAGTTGGGGATTGTAGGGTTATTAGAGGTAGTGGGCAGGGATTCCCAATTCCTGGAATGGCATATGTATGAAGGGGCCTCCTGTGAGCACAGCAAGGAAACTAACAGAGCTAGATCTAGTCTAGGATCTGCGATAATTAGTAAGAGTTTTCCTGAACCTATTTTCACTATAATAAAAGGGGGGAGGGGTTGAGAGCTAAAGCATTCTCAGTATTCAAAGTTAAATGTTAACTCCTTTGTGTAGTTAACAACTAACTTATTTTTTCCTCTGCAAAAGAAAGAGAGGGAGAAAACACAATGCATTTACCACATTTTTTTTTTAAAAATTGCTGTTACTTATGTGGTTGCTTATTTTCAGGGTAATACATATGTAGCGATTATAAAGATGTGTGCAAACTTGAACAACAGCAGACACACCTTCGTGAGGCTTCTGCAGGGTTCTCAGAGAGCTATTTTCGAACACATTCCTAGTTTAGCCATTAGAAAATTATGGGTTTTATTTGTATAAACTCAGCAGCTAAAATAGCACTTCCAGAAAGGTGGGTGAGCTCATCGCCGTCTGAACCAGGCAAGTTAATGACCTGCCCAGTATTGTTCATGCCGGCCAGTGCTGGCTGACTTCACCAGCAGTTCCGCTTGAAGAGAGACATTGTTTCTTAGGCTGCATATGTTAGATGCTTTCCTCTCTGCACATGTTAGATGCTTTCCTCTCTGCACACCACCCCTTGCTGAATGTCCTAGCAGTGCCTGGATGTACAAGCCCTCTGCTCTACTTTATGAAACCAAAGAGCAGGTAGCCCTGGAAGTGTAAGCAAAGGACTCTGAGCACAGCTGTCTGAGGCACCCAGCCAAGAAAAAGATATAAGCACCTTTATCTCCACACTCTTACACAAACTGCCTATGGAAGCTCCCCAGTAGAAGAGCTTTTTACTTTTAAACACTTTTATTTATTTTTTAAATTTTACTTTATTTTACTTTACAATACTGTGTTGGTTTTGCCATACATTGACATGAATCCGCCATGGGTGTACATGAGTTACCAATCCTGAACCCCCCTCCCATCTCCCTCCCCATATCATCTCTCAAAAATGTCAGTGACCAAACATCCTGAGAACATGAATAAGCTAAGCAGATACTTTTGTTGGTGATTCTGATCACTTTTCAAAAAGAATAATGGTAAAGCATGGAATGGAGATACGTGGAGGAAGAGCTTTAGGGATTTATAGAATTTGTATTTTCTGTGAGAAATGAAAATATACCATGATGTTGAACTTTTAGGGACTTAGGATATTACCTTCATAACGTTCTGGTGAAGGAATGAATGGCTGGAAGAGATGAATTTCAATGGACTTTAACATTGTAAATGTTGAGTGAGTGCTAGGACAGAGTGGCTAGAAAAGTAAGAAGCAGGTGGTGGGTGAAATGCCTTTGATTATACCAATAAGAGTGAATGTATTTGACTCTGAAGATGTTATTCTGCAGATGGTCAAAATGGAGAAAGAGGAGCAATGTAACTGAATGCTCTTCAGAATGAGTGCCAAATAGAATCCTAGTACATTGGTCCTATCTTCTTTTAAATGAGTAATTTTTGCTTATCCTCTCCTTCCACTATGCTTATCTGCAGGATTGTTTAATTTTTATTACTAAGCTAATCCCTATATTAAAGACAGAAGACATTCTGTCATAGGTAGGAGAATAGGTGCCTGATGTGAACTTTATTCAGGGTTCTGTCCTTATTGGAGAAAAACCCAATTCACTGTTGAGTGGATTGAAACTGCAGATGCTAATTTAGAAATCTGTTTGCCAGATTCGGGTGACTCTGATAAGACTTTTGTTCTTTTCAGTCTTACGTGTTCATGCGCACATTCTTGGGAAGATTGCTGCTGGGTAGTGTTGCATGTCAGAGATGAGAGAAGTTTAGTTATTAACCCCACGTAGAGGGTAAAGGGGGGCAATAGGCAGACTGTGGAATGAGGAAAGGACCAGGCTGAAACATTTCCAAATGGTATTTTTGTTGTTTATCCTCGTTAATTATTAATATTAATTATTGATGAAAGGCAGTTTTGAGTTACATGCCACACATTGTTCAGGAATAAATTATCATATTTCTTATCTGAAACTATAGTAGATGTTAAACTGTTTGAAATAATCAATATTTATTAATTTAGCAAGATTTTCCTCCTTTAACATTAAGGACAAAAATTCATTACTTTCTGGCTCATAAAGAGTTTTTGTGAAAGTGTACTGTTCCCTCAGCTTTGGGTGGCTTTTAACACTCAATGAGTGTGTTAAGAACTTTTATTGGGGGCTTCCTAGATGGTGCTAGTGGTAAAGAGTCTGCCTGCCAATGCAAGAGATGTGGGTTTGATTCCTGGGTTGGGAAGATGTCCTAGAGTTGGAAATGGCAATCCACTCCAGTATTCTTGCCTGGAAAACCCCATGAAGAGAGAAGCCTGGCTGGCTGCAGTCCATGGGGTCGCAAAGAGTTGGACACGCCTGAGCACATACACACAAGAACTTTATTTAACCAAATTAGGTCAATAATTTAAAAATATCTTTAGAACAAAGTACATGTTTTATAAAAGACACATAGACAGTGCATAAAGCTTTGTGGGTTAAAATTGTCAGTTTAGTTGTGAGTACTGTGCTTTGTCTCAAATAGCTGAGCCTTTTCAGATATGTACTCTATGATCATCTAAGCTTCTTGGACATGGGATTTTTAGGCATTTCCATATTTTATAGTTTATCATATAGGTTTAAACGAAGTATATTCTGTTCAGAATCCAGTGGGCAGATACATAAATGATTGAAGATAGCTCCTGGAGTCAAAACTGGCTGATGATCAGTGTGTGTGTGTGTGTGTGTGTGTGGCTGGGAATAGAAGAAGAGGTGCGGAGAGAAAGAGAGGTTGAGATGGACGGTCTCTCTGACAGAAAAGGAACTGATGTGACTTGGAGATGTTGCTCTCACAGTCAGGCTATAAAATTCAATGTTTAATTCTTAGGCATTACAGTCTTTTTGAATGTCATTAAGATTCCCTTTAGCCTCAGTCGTAGAGACTGTGTATTGGGCTTCCTGTGGCCTTTACTCACTCTGCTCATTTAACTCTATAATATCATAGCAGTCACAGCATTAGCAACCCAAAGAGTTATTTGATTGAGAAAATGGCACACACAGTTGAACCATCTCTGGAGTTTGCCTGGAGGTGACCTGTATTGGTGTACTTTCCCAGTATGGAGAGATGGTAATAGTGGCTTGAAAACCTTACCTAAGGTGGACTAAGTAGTCTGATCCTGGATCAGTTCATTCTCTCTGTCATCTGAAAGACTTTCCCACTGACCTCACCTATAGCTTGGTGTTGATCTCTGTAAGAAATTGATTCACCACTTTTTACAAGCCCCAATCTAAGACCAGAGATTCTCTGAGGGACCTGGGAAAGTCAGCCTTATCTTTATGAAGGTTATGGCTATTTCAACCTTGCTTTTGGTGGACTCACTTCATTTTGGGAAGAAAAATTCTGCAGTTGTGAAAAATGAGAGACGTTTGCCTTTTTCAAGGGAGCTGACGGCTATTGGTTTCTCCAGAGAGGATTACTGGTGGAGACAGTTATGAAGAGAACAAGTAACTCTTTTAAATGAACAACATGTTCTTGCTTAAATATTTCCCAGAACAATTCTAAAGAAATATAATACAGGTAAGTTTTGTTATGTTCTCATTGTGAATTATGTTTACAGGAAACAAAAATAGGATTAGAATCCTAGAGGAGGAAAATCAAGCTTTTTTGTACCAGTGGCTTATGTTTTATGTGTCATGAATTGTAACCATTTATAAAATTATCTGGTTTCTTGCCCCTACTCATGGTTGATTTTTTCCCTCTTTTTCCACCTAGAGAGCTTTGAATTATTTTTATTCATAAGTGAAAAATGTGTTACAGCTTTATTTCCTTTTATTAATAGTTCCTTCTTGCCCTTAACCACATCTCTGACTTTTTGGCATGTAAAGTCCAATGAGCTCATGCTTAATCATGTATAAACAGCCATCTAATTATATGGTTTTGAATTTTCATTTGACCGGCTAAACAAAAATGACACAGAAAAGAGAAACCTGACAACCTTCCTGTCTTTGGATACCTGGCCTTTCTCTCCCTCACTTTCTCTTCTTGCATTTAGTAAAATGCACGTTAAAACTTATCAAAAAATCAGTTTGTACTTGCCAAGTTTCTGAGGTAAATTTGTTCTTTTCAAGGCTACGTGTCAAAAAACAAGTCAGTTAAGCTGAATTATTGTCTTTACAAATTTCTTTCGGACTCCAGTCTTTTCTCCTCTAGAGGGAGGTGTTACTAGAATTCCTTGTGCTACTGGTGTCAGATGACAGAGCAACCAGTATTCACGGGACAAGATTTCTCAATCTTCATCTCCTTACCTTCACTGAAGTAAAATAACAAGGATCGCTGTTGCCATATCTTCCCACCCTCCCCAAGATTACTCTGATTGACACATTTTTGAAAGAAGATAATGGGAAAATCTCGCCACACAAAGGTGCTTACTGTGTTTAAAGAGGAAGGAAGATGTTCTCTATTCCCCCCCTGCTTTTTTTCTCATTGGCTTGGTTCTAGAATTTGAACATGGAGCAAAGTCTCTTCTGAAATTTGTGATGGTTTCACCATAAATAGCTTGCTGTGCTTGAAGGCAGAAGACCAAAGAAAAGATAAATTCCTTTATTATTTTTTTTTCTGGATATTTAACAAGATAAGTACCTAAAAGAGTAGGTTTTGTTATCTAGTATTTAATAAGTATGAGAGAGAAGAAAGGGATACCTGTGAAATTTGGTGAAAGTGATTTATTTTCTCATTAATTCTTCAACTTTAAGATATAACTTGGTTTCTCAAAGTACTGTGACTCTGAGACATGTATATCTTTTAAGTGCTAAAACGTATCTAATTTTATTAACCTACTTTAGTCATGTCCACCTCTTTGTGACCTTATGGACTGTAGCCCGCCGGGCTTCCATGGAATTCTCCAGGCAAGAATACTAGAGTGGTTTGCTATGCCCTCCTCCAGAGGATCTTCCTGACCCAGGGATCAAACCCATGTCTCCTGCATTGCAGGCGGATTGTTTACCCACTGAGCCACCTGGGAAGCCCACTAAGAAGATTTCTGTAGAAGCAAATTATATTGACTCTATTTTGAAAATTTAGAGTTAGAATGACCTAAGATGACTGCCTAAATAGTTTTCTTTATTGAAAATATTTTAGCAGTATCTTTATAATTTTTCTGCTCATTGTAAGTAGCTACTATTACCCAGTGATTCTTACTTATTGTAATATTTTATTTCAAACTGTAGATTTATATTGAAGTTCATGTTCCTCTAATTGTGCAAGAAGATCATAGTGAGACATCTGTCTTTCTTTGTTATTATTATTATTTTTTTTGGTTATGACTGTTTGTTTAGAATAAAGAGAACAAATTCTGGCGGTTTATACTTTGGTTCATGGGAAGCAATCAAAAGAGGAGGTACTTTGACCACCAAATCGAGACCTTTGATTGATGTTTGGAGAATTGGGGAGAGATTTTATTTCTTTCCTCCCTATTTATATTTAAAGCCATAAGACTTTTTATGTTCCTTATGATTTGCTATTAATTATCATCTAAGAATTTGTAAATTATTTAGGAAGTAAGTTTCAATTCAATTAGCATTCAACTTTTTATTCATATTTATTTTCAGCTTTCATATTCAAACTCAGATAAGTAATAATACTACAATAAAGTATTACTTTAGGGAGAATATAAGCACTACTTATTTTTTAATTGAATGAAAAATTCTTTAAAGTCTATAGTGCTTTGCAATTTTCAAATTTGTTGCATGATTTCATATAATCCCATAATTACCTTTTTCCCCTCTATAACTCCTCCCTGCTTCCTGATTCCCGTTGGTAACCACTAGTTTGTTCTCTATGAGTCTGCTTCTTTTTTGTTTTGTTCACTGCTGCTGCTGCTAAGTCACTTCAGTCGTGTCCGACTCTGCGATCCCATAGACGGCAGCCCACCAGGCTCCCCCGTCCCTGGGATTCTCCAGGCAAGATCACTGGGGTTGGCTGCCATTTCCTTCTCCAATGCATGAAAGTGAAAGGTGAAAGTGAAGTCACTCAGTCGTGTCTGACTCTTTAACGGCCCCATGGACTGCAGCCCACCAGGCTTCTCTGTCCATGGGATTTTCCAGGCAAGAGCACTGGAGTGGGTGCCACTGCCTTCTCTGGTTTTGTCCACTAGTTCATTGTATTTTTAGATTTCACATATATGTGTTATCATACAGTATTTGTCTTTCTCTTTTTGACTTACTTCATTTAGCATAATGCTGTCCAAGGTGACCCATGTTGCTGCAAATGGTAAAAACAAATTTTATGGCTGAGTAGTATTCCATTGTCTGTATATGCATGTATGTGTGTGTGTTTGCCATATCTTCTTTATCCATTCACCTGATGATAAACACTTAGGTTGCTTCCATACTTTGGAGGCTGTAAATAGGGCTGTTATGAACTGTTTGGGTGGATGTATCTTTTTGAGTTAGTGTTTTGTTGCCATTGTGTTGCTGTTTGGATATATACCCAGGAGTGGAATTTCTGGGTCATGGTAGTTCTATTTATGGTAGTTCTATTTTTAATTTGTTGTGGAACCTCCAGGCTGTTTTCCACAGTGACTGCACCAATTTACAGTCCCACCAACAGTGCAGGAAGGTTCCCTTTTCTCCACATCCTTGTCAACATTTTTTTTTTAACTTTTTATTTTGTACTGGAGTATAGCCAATTAACAATGTTGTGATCTTTTCAGGTGAGCAGCAAAGGGACTCATCCATGCATATACATGAATGCATTCTCCCCAAACTTTCCTCTTATCCAGGCTGCCACCTAACACTGAGCAGAGTTCCATGTTCCTCACCAACATTTGTTATTTGTGTTCTTTTTGATGATAGTCATTCTGATAGGTGTGAGGTGGTCTCATTGTGGTTTTAATTTGCATTTCCCTGATGACTTGAGAAGTTGACCATCTTTTCATGTTGACCATCTGCATTTCCTCTTTGGAAAAATGTCTATTAAATACTTCCGCCCATTTTTTGATCTGGTTGGTTTTTTTTTTTTTTTTGATGTTGGGTTGTATGAGCTGTTTATATATATAGAATATTAATCCCTTATTAGTCATGTCATTTGCAAATATTTTTCTCCCTATTCCATAGGTTGTCTTTTCATTTTGTCAGTGGTTTCCTTTGCTGTGCAAAAGCTTCTAAGTTTAATTCGGTCCCATTTGTTTATTTTTGCTTTTGTTGCCTTTGCTTTAGGAGATGCATAACCAAAAAATTACAAGCAGCACTTAAAAAAATTGAATTTATTTATTTTTAATTGAAGGAAAATTGCTTTGCAGTATTGCATTGGTTTCTACCAAACATCAACATGAATCAGCCATAAGTTTACCCATGTCCCTTCCCACTTGAACATCCCTCCTACTTCCCTCCCCATCCCACCCCTCTAGGTGATTACCATTCTCCAGTTTGAGTTCCCTGAGTCATACAGCAAGTTCCTGTTGGCTATATATTTTACATATGGTAATATTTGTTTCCACGTTACTCTCTATACCTCCCACCCTCTCCTCCTTCTTCCCTGCCCTGCACCAGCCATGTCCATAAGTCTGTTTTCAGTGTCTGTATCTCCATTGCTCCTCTGCAAATAGGTTCATCAGTACTATCTTTCTGGATTCCGTATATATGCATTAGTATATGATAAATGTTTTTCTTTTTCTGACTTACTTCACTCTGTATAGTAGACTCTAGGTTCATCTACCTTATTAAGGGTAAGTAAGTGTAGTCACTCAGTTGTGTCTGACTCTTTGCGACCCCATGGACTGTAGGCCACCAGGCTCCTCTGTCCATGGGATTCTCCAGGCAAGAATACTGGAGTGGGTTGCCATTTCCTTCTCCAGGGGATCTTTCCAACCCAGGGATTGAACTTGGGTTTTCCGCATCACAGGCAGATGCTTTACCCTCTGAGCCACCAGGGAAGCTAAAATGTGTTCTTTTTATGGCTGAGTAATATTCCATTGTACATTTGTACCACAGCCTCTTTATCCATTCATCTGTCCATGGACATCTAGGTTGCTTCCATGTCTTAGCTATTGTAAATAGAACTGCTGCAATGAACTTTGGGTTATATGTGTCTTTTTCAGTTTGGTTTGTTCAGAGCATATGGCCAGTAGTGGGATTACAGGGTCATATGATGGTTTTATTCCTGGTTATTTTAGGAATCTCCATAGTGGCTCTATCAATTTGCATTCCCATCAACAGTGCAAGAGTGTTCCCTTTTCCTTCACATCCTCTCTAGCATTTATTGTTTGTAGATTTTTTGATGATGGCCATTCTGACCTGTGTGAGGTGTTATCTTATTGTAGTTTTGATTTGCATTTCTCTAACAATGAACTCTGAGAGTTGGTGATGGACAGGGAGGCCTGGCGTGCTGCGATTCATGGGGTCGCAAAGAGTCAGACACGACTGAGCAACTGAACTGAACTGAACAATGAGTGATATTAAGCATCATTTCATGTGTTTATTAGCCATCTGTGTATTTTATTTGATCTGTTTAGGTCTTTGCCAATTTTTTGATTGGGTTGTTTGTTTTTCTGGTATTGACTTGTATGAGCTCAAACATCACTTTTAATCTAGATTTTTTTTCATACTGGCATCAATCTGTGTTATGATTGCTTTTTTGTATTGATGAGAAAGAATTTGGATTGAATATAATGTTCTTTTCATTTGACCTAATTTCATTATTATTGTTCAGTTATTGTTGATATAGTGTCTGAATTTAACACCTGTAAGGTGTAGAGATAAAAGTCACAATTACATTAATATTAACTCATATTCCAAATATATTTACAAAGATGCTTGGATTACTCTAGTTCTAAGTTCAAAAATGCCATTAAATAAAGGACACACTGGGAACTTACACTATGTAGGCCTTAGTCAGATTATCTGTGTTGAGACTTGTGAGGTTAGAATTTTAAAAAATATTTTGGTAGTTAATGTTACATAATTTTACACAATGACAAGTTTCAAGTTGCTTGAGCCAAAGGGTAGATATTTCAGCCTTCCAATCTCTCTAATTTTAATTGAATCTGTAGTGGATGTGACTTACTCTACCAACTGTCACATAATTGAAAGAGTTCTTTAAATTGTTTCCTTTAAATGAAAATAAATCAGACTCCAAAACCCTGAAATTTAATATCAGTCTTTGTTGGTTGGAGTACCCAATGTCTTGCCAGAGAGACAAGATCCCAGGGTCTTTGTATAGAGCAGAATATACCAAGAGCTTTTCTGATTTTTGGTCCAGGTTACTACTGAGGTAAGTGCCTGCTTAACCAAGCCCACATGGTCTCTGGAAGTCTGCTGCTTGCCAAGCAATGTGCTTGGCACAGAAACCTTTGCCAGAGCTGGGAGCCCATAGACCTAGAGCCTAGGCTTTGTACATTTGCCATTGCAACCATTCTCTCCACCCCCATTGCCTTCACTGAGAGCTGCCTCGCTGCTCAGGGTTTTTCCTAACTTTGGGCAGTCTCTCCTCTGGCTTTCTCTTCAGAGGTACTCAGAGCACCTGGGTGATCTCAGTGGATTTAGGCTTCCCCACAGGACTAGAAGAAATAATGAAATCAAGCAGTGTCTACTTTTGACCTTTTTATATTTTTTCCTGAGACAAAGGAGCACAAAATACAAGTAGCAGCTCAACAAATTTTCTTGCATGTACCTAGGCTGTTGAATGGACGTTGGAGCACAAGTTGAGAACCTACAGCCTAGAAGCAAAAGATATCTTGTTCATAAGACAGTTGAACAATGATGTGTGACTTCTGGATGCAGGAAGCCATAGAAATATGGGTGACAATTTTTAGTATAAGAGAATGTGAGCTCCATAACTGCCTCCCATTTCTTTGGGTCATATGATTCTGGGCATCCCATTTGAACTTGTAAGCCTATAGAATGTATGACAAAAATTTATGATAGAGTATATGTTTCTTTGGACAGTTCTGAGGCGTTACTATGCTGTTAGCCCAGTAGCTTTTAATGATGACCGTATAAGTTATGATTTTTAGATACTAAGAAGAAATCCTGGTTATGAAGAACTGAATGGGATTTTCCCTTAGAACCAGCTCTTAGATCCTAAAAAACAAGTTCTGGTGATTTACATTGACTGTCTTAGACTACTCTCCCTTCATGTCAAGATGTGTATGTGTGTATGTATAGAGAATAAGGAGAGATGCAGCAAACTAATATTTACAGCTCTTCAGGGACTTAAGAGATAAGGATATATCATCAATCGTATTCAGGGATCTCTTTCTTTCTTCTACATCACAGCTCACTTTTAAGAGGGACCTTCTCACTTTGTGACCTTGAAGTATATTTTTGTTAAAAGTGATATTATTTATTCATTCATCCATTTGTTGAGCACCTACTATCTGACAGGGGATCCCAGTCATTGTTCCATACAGTGAGAGGTTTTGATAGTGGGCAGCTTTGCCAGTTCTCTTCCAAGCACATTTTTCTCACTTCACTTTGATAAACCTCCTCTTCGTACTTCCCTCTCCCCTCAGGCCATTAAAAGGCTCAGGTCAAGTTTCGCCTCCTCCACCAATCTTCCTCCAGTTAACAGCTCTTTTTCTTGTCTAATCTATTTCTTTGCTTGGCACATGGCAGCTCAGTTTAAGACTGGATGTTTCCTCCTGTCAGAATGGTGGTGGTGGTTTAGTCGCTACGTCGTGTCCTACTCTTGCGACCCCATGGACTGTAGCCCACCAGGCTCCTCTGTCCATGGGATTTTCCAGGCAAGAATACTGGAGTGGATTGCCCTTTCCTTCTCCAGGGGATCTTCCCAACCCAGGAATCAAACCCGGGTCTCCTGCATCTGCAGGCAGATTCTTTACCAACTGAGCTACGAGGGAAGCCCAATGGCTATCATCAAGAAGAGCACATTAGGGCTTCCCTGGTCCCTCAGATGGTAAAAAAAGAAAAAAAAAAACATATATAACAAATGTTCTGAGGATATGTAGAAAAGGGCACACTCCTACAATGTTGGGGGGATGTAAACTGGTGCAGCCACAGTGGAAAAAAAACAGCATGGAGGTTCCTTCAGTTCAGTTGCTCAGTCACGTCCGACTCTTTGTGACCCCATGAATCACAGCACACCAGGCCTCCCTGTCCATCACCAACTCCCGGAGTTCACCCAAACTCATGTGCATATAGTAGGTGATGCCACCCAGCCATCTCATCCTCTGTCATCCCCTTCTCCTCCTGCCCCCAATCCCTCCCAGCATCAGGATCTTTTCCAATGAGTCAACTCTTTGCGTTAGGTGGCCAAAGTATTGGAGTTTCAGCTTTAGCATCAGTCCTTCCAGTGAACACCCAGGACTGATCTCCTTTAGGATGGACTAGTTGGATCTCCTTGCAGTCCAAGGGACTTCCAAGAGTCTTCTCCAACACCACAGTTCAAAAGCATCAATTCTTCGGCACTCAGCTTTCTTCACAGTCCAACTCTCAGATCCAAACATGACTACTGGAAAAACAAAAAACTAAAAATAGAACTACTATGTACATGCTAAGTTGCTTCAGTCATGTCTGACTCTTTGCGACCCTATAAACTATAGCCTTCTAGGCTCCTCTGTCCTTGGGATTCTCCAGGCAAGAATACTGGTGTGGACACAGACATAAAGAACAGACTTTTGGATTCAGTGGGAGAAGGAGATGGTGGAATGATTTGAGAGAATAGTGTTGAAACATGTACATTACCATATGTAAAATCAAGTTTGATGCATGAAGCAGGGCACCCAAAGCTGGTGCTCTGGGACAACCTAGAGGGATAGGGTGGGGAGGGAGGTG
This sequence comes from Oryx dammah, assembly GCF_014754425.2. Lineage (NCBI taxonomy): Eukaryota > Metazoa > Chordata > Mammalia > Artiodactyla > Bovidae > Oryx > Oryx dammah. Next base: position 39,709,040 of record NW_024070185.1, read on the forward strand.
GGAGAGGGGCTCAAGATGGAGGGTACACATGTAACCTATGGCTGATTCATGTTGATGTATGACAGAAATCATCACAATTTTGTAATTATCCTCCAATTAAAATAAATAAATTTTTTAAAAAAAGAATACTGGAGTTGATTTCCATGCCCTCCTCCAGGTGACCTTCCCCACTCAGGATATGACTCAGAAATTCCACTCTTGGATATAAATCCAAAATACACTAATTCAAAAAGATACATTCACCCCAACGTTCATAGCAGCAGTATTTACAACTGTCAAGGTATGGAAGCAACCTAAGTGTCTATCATCAGGTGAATGGACAAAGAAGATATGAGATATACACATACACACAGACGTACACACACACACACACACACACACACACACACACACACACAATGGAATACTACTCAGCAATGAAAAAGAATGATATTTTGCATTTGCAGCAATGTGAATGGACTTGGAGGGCATTATGCTAACTGAAATAAGTCAGAAAGAGAAAGACAAATATTGTATGATATCACTTATATGTAGAATCTAAAAGTAAAACAAACTAGTGAGTAAAACAAAAAAGAACAGACTCATAGATGAAGAAAACAAACCAGTGATTACCAGTGGGAAGAGAGAAGAGGGGAGGGGCAATATAAGGATAGGGGGGAAAAGGTTATTATGGGATTAGATGAAATCCCATGTGTGAAACTTTTTGAAAATTGTAAAGCACTGTAGATTTTAAAGGATCTTTCATTCAATTAAAAAAAAATTAGGTGTTTCTTAATCATTTCATGTGTTGATTAAAACTCTTTCTTACTGGTCAGAGGCTCTTTGGGGGAAAACCTAATGGCCTAGGCCTCCATTAGTATAACACAGTACTAAGCCCACAGGTACTGCTTAATAAATGTGATCTGTTCATGGTTTTAGGGAAACTGAGGCAGTTTTCACATTAAAGTATGCTTCATTCTTCTTTTTTTCTCATCTTTTCTTATATTCATGGAAGTCCTCTTTTTACAGAGCAAGTGTAATTTCACCTTGAATTCATATATCTTTATAGATTAATCACATGTGTACGCCTTGATGTAAGTCTACTAGATTTTATAGTAAGCAAGAATTGTTTAACTTATCTGTATGTCTGGACTCCCTAGAGTATATACTATAGCACAGAGCAGGAGCACAGATAAATGAATACCTTGTCAGTGAGCAACGAATTTATGCCAGTACTGGTATTTCAGCTTTTCAGAGTAATGGTTTGCTTATTTAACAAATGTATCTGCTCTTGTCCCATGGGATTGTTAGAAAATTGGTCCAGGGAAAAGCAGTAAAATGTGCTTACATTTCCTCTTTGGTTTTCTAGGCTAATTGTTGGTGAACTTTATTTAACACTCTTGCTTCACTAAGAGTCTCTATGGAGCAAAGCAGCTTTCAGTTAACTTGGCGAATCATTACAAGAGAGAACAGAAAGGTCAGCATAAGCACTCTGTACTAATTAGTTGATAATTGATGTACAATAGCTGACTGATGGGACTTTAGAATATAAAGTTTGGGAATGCTGTTTAATATATCTGTACATCTTTATGAGGTGGTTTGGAGCTGTGTGTTCTTAATAACATCTTATCAGGAGTGCCCCGTGGTGGGGAGTAAGAAGACTGAGACTTCATGTCCAGGAATCCAGGGCACTGGGTGGCACAGAAAGGAATATGATACAGGAATATGATATTTTTTAATCTCTCAGAGTATAAATACGATTCCATTTAACGCAGGGATAAAATGAAATGAGTAATGTTGGTGATTCCATGCTTGGTGGCCAACATTCCTTAATACTGACTAAGGTTAGAAGAGTGTTAGTGTGAAAGTTATATTCTTTGTGGGATAAACTTGGTAGATTCAAGCTGAACTCTAGGGGGCAAAGTCGTGGGACATTGCCACAATTCATGGGAATCTTAATTAATCTGGATTAGGACTTAATCTCTTTATTATCTGGTAATGAGTAATTAATTTCAAACTGGAGTTACAAAAATGGCCTTTATATGACCTCCTCCTTTTAATTTTTAAAATTTATTTATTTTTTAATTGATGGATAATTGTTTTACCATGTTATGTTGCTTTCTGCCATACAACAATGGGAATCAGCCATAATTATGTATATCGCCTCCCTCCTGGCTCCCATCCCATCCCTCTAGGTCATCACAGAGCACCAGGCTGGGCTCCCTGTGTTATACAGCAGCATCCCACTAGCTGGCTATTTTATAGATGACAGTTTAAATTTGATCTCCTAAATCTTTATCAACCAATTATATAATCTGCAGTCTTACTCTTAACTTGCTTCCCTAACCATTGCTTTATTATGCTGTCACTTACCACCATGTGGGCTTCTCCTCATTGCTTGTCCAGCTTCTCTTTAATGTACTCTTCCATCCTTTATCCTCATCTCCACCAGATTAATCGTGGCTGAACTTGGCTTCTAGTGAGATGTACCACTGTCTGTAACACAGGGTTCCAGGTGCATGTCAGCAGGCCAAATATAGTGCAGCATCTGGCTTAGATGGTTTGAAGTGAAGCCTATGAATCTGTATTTTTGAAAAACTTCCCTGGTGACACTAATGTGCAGCCAGGTTTCGTGCCATTCAGTCCAGTTCAGTTCAGTCGCTCAGTCGTGTCCGACTCTTTGCGACCCCATGCATCGCAGCACGCCAGGCCTCCCTGTCCATCACCAACATCCGGAGTTCACTCAAACTCATGTCCATTGAGTCGGTGATACCATCCAGCCATCTCATCCTCTGTCATCCCCTTCTCCTCCTGCCCCCAATCCCTCCCAGCATCAGAGTCTTTTCCAATGAGTCAACTCTTCGCATGAGGTGGCCAAAGTATTGGAGTTTCAGCCTCAGCATCATTCCTTCCAATGAACACCCAGGACTGATCTCCTTCAGCATGGACTGGTTGGATCTCCTTGCCGTCCAAGGGACTCTCAAGAGTCTTCTCCAACACCACAGTTCAAAAGCATCAATTCTTCAGCACTCAGCTTTCTTCACAGTCCAACTCTCACATCCATACATGACCACTGGAAAAACCATAGCCTTGACTAGATGGACCTTTGTTGGCAAAGTGATATCTCTGCTTTTTAATATGCTATCTAGGTTGGTCAAAACTTTCCTTCTAAGGAATAAGCGTCTTTTAATTTCATGGCTGCAATCACCATCTGCAGTGATTTTGGAGCCCTCAAAAATATAGTCTGACACTGTTTCCACTGTTTCCCCATCTATTTCCTGTGAAATGATGCCACTGGTGAATATATAATGTCCAGTGGTTAATTCAGGCCCACCAACCTGACTCAACAAGTCCTCTATTTTCTCCCTTTTTTCTGGTGAGATCCCCTTCTTGCAGGCAAGTCAGATTTCTCATTTCCTTAACACATGCCATGCCTCCTCCCTGCTGTTTCCATGTCTGCACCTTACTAGCTCCTCATTCATGTGCTCATTTGTCTTTCAGTTTTAGCTTATTGTTTTCTAAAGAGTGTGCTTTAGTATGCTAGTCTTGGATGCATCAGAGGGGAAAAAAGCACCCTAAGCAAATATATTTTGTGTATTATTTGCTCCTCTCGGAGATTTATTATATGCATTTACATTTTATAATGGCTCTGAGAAGACCTGTAATAAAGAGATATGGTTAATTAGAGTTTCCCAAAGTTTTTTGACTGTGGATTTGTCCATGACCTCACATAATTTGTTATCGTTGAAAACCCTTGGACTTCCTAAAAGACATGCTTTTTTGGTTAAGATTGTTCTTCAGTGAATTATCTGGTACATAGAGAGTTCCCCCTTTTCTGAACTCCTGTCTCTATACTTCCGTTTCATGCTTTATTCTTACAGTAAAGAATCATTATCTGGTTGTTCCTAGGTGAGTACGTCTTATCTCTACGGAGTTATTAGCACCATGGAGGCAGGATGCTCTGCTCAGTAGTCCTTCCGTCTCATAATTTTGTGTAGTTTTGACTGTAACATACACTGAATTTAAATGTTTTGTTCCTGAATAAGGAAGCTAGCAATTTCATTCTGAGTCTCTTTTTTTGGTGTTCTTAGCGATTTACCCTTTACTGATATTTCAGAGTAACACTACAACTTCACGAACACATGTGAGTATGTACATATTATTGGATGTGTCAAGCGGAAGGTCTTGGGTTGGGAGGTATCAGCATGCAGTCCTTAGTCATTCAAGAAAAGAGGTGCTAGAAATACCAGAAAGGTACCATCAATGAGTTCTTTAATAAAATATAACTAACATTTATAATGCATAAGTCCCAGGCCCTATATATATTACATATGTTGGATCATTTAATCCTCAAAACAACTCATTGGGGTAAGTAATAGTAGTATTAACTCCATTTAGAGCTCAGAACACTGAGGCACAGAAAGCTTGAGTAACTTGCCTAAGGTCACATGGCCATTCAGTGGTGGAGCCTAGGGTACAGATCCATGCTTTTAATTATTGTGCTGTTTGCTTATACCTCTCTCTTCTTTTCTTTCTCTGATTTTCTACTTTTCCAACACCCTACAGCTCCCTAGTGTCCGCTGATTTACCATTCCTTTCTTGAAGATCCACTTCTGCAAAATATTTCTTTGAAATTCATGATCCTGGATTGGAAAACAATTGCTCTAAAGGTTATTATTGGATAATTAGTAATATTTGAATATAAATGGTGTATTACATTACTAGTACCATATCATTGCTAAATGTCTTAATTTGATGATTGTGTTATGGTTACCTATTTTGGGGTGAAGGGCATAATAATTCAAACAATAATAGGCTTATATATAGTGAGAGATGGATTGATGGTTAGATAGATCAACAGATGGAATTTATCAATTGATACGTTAGAGGATTCATGCACTGTTCTTAGAACTATTCTGTGGTTCTGTTTTACAACGAAAGATTGGGAAGAAAGCCCTGATCCTTAAATATGGTAAAGTTATGATAACATATACTAACCCTGTCCATCCTCATAGAGCCCTGTGCATTAGGTACTATTACTTTGCTCAGGACCTTACAGGATCCTGAAGCACAGAGACTTGCTCAGTGTCACATAGTCAGGGGATGGGTGAGTCAGACTGAAACCTCGGTATGCTTTATTTCTGTTTCCAAAACACTCTGCATACGTGTTGGGTTGAACCATATAGAAATTGCTCTTATTTGATCATGTTTGACCTGTAAAGAAAGACATTTCATATGACCCAACCTAGGAGCAGGGCTCTCTTTTATAGAAGGGCTGTTTTGGTGTTCCTCTTCATCGGCCGCTCTTGGAATCTTGCTGGGACTCTTGCTGCGACTCTTGTCTGTCTTGCTCACCATTGTCTCCAGGGACTGCCCAGCTCATGGCTGGCATTTGATTAGTCAGTGGAATGAACAATAAAAACCACAAAAAGAACGGATTACTTTTCCTTACCACCTCTCATATATATATGTCATTTATGTTCCCCCAATATCTGTGTCCTTTTTAGAGGAACCAGTGAATAAACATAGATCGTTCTGAAAGATGCAGCCTCAGCAGGGGTAATTGCAACACAGTCAGCTATTTGACTTCAAGAGAACTCTTTTAACTAATGAAGATGTTAATTAAAAACACGGCCTTGCTAAGATGACCTCTCAGTTCAGGAAATGCAAAACATTTGTACTTCCCACCAACATGCAGTGATTTTGGCTAGGATGTATGTAGTACTTAGAATGCCATCCACTCTAATTCTTATTTGAGCAGTAAACACATTTTAAAAAAATGTTATACAGTCTCTAAAAATAAGCAGTATTTAAAAATGAAAACCAGCACACAAGTAGTTGGCACATCTGGTAGTCAGAAAAGTTCTATGGTTTGTTTGCAGGGAATGACAAGCCAAGGAACGTTCAGACTTGGCCAGTTGAAAACTTTTCTTCTATCTGTGATGACACCTGGTTTTAAAAAAACTTGGCTCTAGGCTCAAAGCAGAAAGAACATTGGAAATGGGTAAAGAATTAAATAGTATCATTTACTTGTATCTTGTTTTATGCAGGGAATTATAAAGAACTGTTTTCTTCTTACTTCAAGAAAGAATGCAGGGAAAAAAGTGATGACAGGCATGAACAATAATAACAACAGCTGCAACAAAAAATCACAACCAACATCAATTCAGTACCTACTACGTGCTAGGCAGTGTGTGGAGTCCTTTATGTGTATAATTAATACTAGATGCACAACAACCTTGCACTATGAAGTAGTGTTCTTTTTATTCCCATTTTACAAATGAAAAGACATAGACATAAACACAAATATTTAAGTAATTTGTCCAAGTCACACAACCATCCTGGGTTTTGGGTTCCCAAGCAGGCTGTCTCCAGAGCCCAAACTACAACGCACTAGACAGTTGTGAGCAACTTGGAGGTATTCATTCTGTCCAGAATTATGAAAAAAATTGAAGTTAGATGCTTGCGGTGAGCACAGTGGTTCTTGGTCAAAGTATTACTCGTCTCCATGTGTGAGAGTGATGATGCCATTTTCCAGAACATTCTTAAAGCTGCTCCACAAATATAATATGTTTCCAAGAAATTTAGCTTCATGGACACTGTATGTAATACCTGTCGGAAGTTGTCACTCCTCTATGGTTAGCTACAGCTCAAGCTGACTAGTGAATTCAGGAGTAGGAGGTGTTATTGTGAAAATGATGGGGACACTGGGGAGGGGAGGACTAATGTTTCTTTATTATAGTCAGAGAAAAAGTACTATGAATGTGAGAATCCAGGGTATAGGGTTACAAGGGCAGCCTTGACCAGTGTAAAATTCTAGCCTAGGAAGATGGATTTATAATTACTACTCCCACAGCTTCATTCTCCATCCATACCTCTTATTAGGCACACTGTGGAGAAACAGCAAAGGACTGACTTAGTTGGAGTCTGTTTGTGAAAAATGACACGGTTTTAAACAAGAAGACCAGGAGGGCTTTAGTGGAAATAATGTCTCTATTTAATATCATATATTAAAATCTTTTATTTTCATTCATTCTTAGCTTCATTGACAGACTTTATTGTGTACTGTACAGGCCTTAGGCTAGGTGCTGAAGAAGCAGTGATGTCTCAAGCAAGAGCTTTGTCTCTAAAAAGCAATCAAGTATAAATGGATGACAGTCATGTAAACATTTCAGTTCCCTGAAGGTGCTGAGGCAAATTTGTTCTAAGACTGTGGGGGAATGAAAAGAAGAATTGATTAGATTTGCCTAGCTGGTAGTGTGTGAAGGGAGTCATAGGGAAGATGATCCTTGAAGAGAGAGGCTGATCACTAGGTAGACAAGTTAGGGTATGGCTGTACCTGGCAGAGAGAAAAGTGTGAGCAACAGAAGGGTTAAAATAATTTTTTCATCAGTCTTATTGTTATTTATCTATTCTAAGGTGTGCGTTATTTTCACATCAGAATATCTGTGAAATAGTAACACCATGTACCAGTTTGATGTTTTTACTGATATATGAAATAATGGTATGACTTATATGGCATCTAAGATTTGATGAAATGGTGTATTAATATGCTTTGGCACCAAATAGCATTTCTTGGGTATGCTGTTCCAGCTGCTAATATGTCTTTGTTTTAGAGGTAGATATTAATACCTTTTTATTGTGAAGGAAACAGGCATGAAATGAGTGAGTTCCTTAGATAAATATATGACACTGATTGGACAGAATACCTGACATCTAATATTGCTTTTAGTAGCAGTGGCTGGTAGGGATGGAACCTGGGGATGGAATTCAAGTGTCTTATATACTGGACATTGCCTTTTTCCAAGGTAAAAAGGGAGTTTGAAAAGCAAATTGCATGTAGCTTGTTGGAATTTAAACAGATATTAAGCTTATGATCACTGCACAAAAATGTACCCACTCTCTTGGTGTCAAGATGAAAACCTGATGGTAGAGTGTTATATGAACTATGAAAACAGAGAGACTATCTATGACTGATGTTTCAAGGCACAAGAAGATGCATCAGATATAAGCAGCAGGGAGAGGGGTAGGTTCTGGTTTGTGTATCTGGAAAAAATTAGGAGACATTTTTGTAGAATCTTGGAAAGTATCCAAGGAAGGAACGAAGCATCTAGCACCTAAACTTAAACACACAGGTGCCTTGAAAATGCACTCTCATAGAATTTGTTTCTGCTTTGTCAGTAAATCCCTGTGTGACTTTGGGCAAGTCAGTTACTACTTGGATTTTAGCTTCCCAGAGGCCTGGACTAGAGAAGGCTTCCTGCTTGCTGAAGATACTGTGACTCTCCTAGCACTTTGGAGATGTGAGTTCATTGATGAGAGTGTTGGTGATTATGCTAAGGTCTTGTTTATCCTTAGTTTTGTGGGCTCTTGGAAGAGAATGTTACAAAAGATGGAAAAGTCATTTTTTTTTTGCTATTGATTTTTAAAAAGACAAAATAAAAAATTATATTCTCTAAAGCTAAGTAAGGAAGGTTACTGTGATGCTTTTCTACTACTTTGATCCCAAATATATCAATGAGAAAGATGAGGAATTTGGTGAGAAAACTTTAGAGCCTAATTTGCCAGAAAACCTAGGATCATATTTCTTTTCATTTGCCTGAAATGGGAACTGAGACTTGACCAAGTAGTTTGCAAAAAATGTTTGAAAAAGTATATCCATGTAAAAAGAATGTCTAGAATGATTCAATGACTATTATTCTTTTTTTTAAATGAGTCATGGCAGTGTTTACCTTTCTCCTCTTTGCTTTTCACTTTTCCGTAACGGCACAGATTCTTGAGGGTTTCTTTCTTTTTTTTTTTTTTCCCTTCTGGTTATGTACCAAATTTTTACTACATTCAAAGATTGTTGCTAATGAAATGAAAAATCTATGTCAAATTTGGTTAACGTACTACTTTTAAAATGATGTTTTAAGGGTGTCTCATCCTGATTTTTTAAAAAATTGGGTGTACATCCAATGACAACATATCAGGGTGAAGAGGAAAAATAAAGATTGGAGAGACACAGCCAGACTATATCCTTTTAAAGAGGCTTTTTGGAAGGCCAGACTTGAATGAAGTGAACCAGTTAAACAAGTTTTTGTCAGTAGTGTCAACTTTCCTTGCTGGGTGATTTAAGATATTAGCTATTTTGGAAAATACATGGTTTGATATAAGTAATCCCATCTACTTACCACCTTAACCCTTTAGGTAAAGAGATGATAAAATATGATTCTTAATATAACTGGACACTTGAAGGAGCAAAATGTAAGCATATTTTGTATGAGTGGTGATTATAGAAGGGTTTCTATTGTAGCATTATGGATTTTTCACTGGAATTAGAGAAAGCTCCTTGGTATCACTAATACTGAAAAAAAAAAAGATGATCTAAGGACTGTCTTTAAAGATGAGTCCTGATATAAGTGTGCACATATGTGTATTTACTGATTTCTGATGTAAGGGACATGAAAGCTAACCTGATTCATTTGTTTTTAGGGGCTCTTGGCTTTGGGCCTCAGTGCAAGTCCATTGGAAAAGGCAGCTGCAACAATCTAGTGGTCACCAGCAGTCCCATGATGGTTCAGCGACTGGGACCCATTTCACCTCCAGCAAGCCAGGTCTCTACAGCATGCAACCAGATCAGTCCTAGCTTACAGAGGGCAATGAATGCAGCCAACCTGAATATACCTCCTTCAGATACCAGGTCTCAAATTACTTTTTTTTCCCCCTTCTTATGTTATAATCACACCCATGAGTGTTTTCCCTTTTCTTCCTGAACACATGCCCACACAACACACATACAGACACACTCATTCTCTCTCTCACTCACTCAAGCAGCTCTTTTACTTTGAGCTTTGTAGGGGAAGGTGTATAAAAACTGTGTGTACCATAATACCACCTTAATTGGGAAGAATGATTTAGTACTTTCTGTCATAACGTATGCGTGAAATTAATGCCAACTTTGAGATTTGGGGGCCTCAGTGACTAAATGTGTGCATGTTAAGTCGCTTCAGTCATGTCCTACTCTTTGCGACCCTATGAACTGTAGCCCGCCAGGCTCCTCTGTCCATGGATTCTCCAGGCAAGAGTACTGGAGTGGGTTGCCATGCCCTCCTCCAGGGGATCTTCCCCACCCAGGGATTGAACCTGCATCTCTTATGTTTCCTGCATTAACAGGTGGGTTCCTTGCCACCAGCACTTCCTGAGAAGCCCCCAGTGACTAAATACCAGTATATTAATATTTTGATTCCTGGTAAAGGTCATATCATGGCCTGGAAAGATAAGATGTTCCATGTACCTCTGTCTTAGCTGCTCGTTTTTTCAGTGTTTATGTTGCAGTATCCTAAGGCTGCTTTACAGTCTGTTTTGTCTGTCCATCTACCCATTCAGTTGTCTAACCAAGTATTTTAAATATCTATGTTCTGCATAATACAATAGTTGAAGTTTAGGGAGATAGTTGAAAAGTTAAAGATAGAAATTGTGACTTTTCAGACTTTATGATGTATCTGGGAAGACGTACTCTCATGTGTGAGTTACATAACATTTCAACACAATGCCTGATTAGGTGCTGAAATAAGTAGGTTCAATAAATGCCATATGTCTATCTCATGGGAGATAATTAAATAGGGAAATTATCTCAGACAGATTTTTATATCTCTCAAGGTTGATATTACAGGCTACATAAAACCAAAATACTCTGCAATGTGTAAGGTCTATTTCTATGTCTGAAATGAATTATTTCATCTTTTACAAGTAGTCTTCTTGGAGAAATACAGTGCAAAGTGTTTGCCTGCGTTCTAGATCTGCTGTAACTATGATTTTACAAAGAAATTGGACCTCTGTTCTGTGGACGTCTGTACACTTCTTGGGGGACTGGAATCTGCTGAGATGCCTTGCGGTTCTGGATTCTATTTCTTCCTCTTCTTCCTCCCCTTCCTTTTTCTTTTCCTCTTATCTTTCTCCCTCTTGTGTCTCTGCACTGTCCTAGCTGCTATTCAAGACTCTGAAATCACAGTTCCTGGATGATTTTTTATGCCAGTTTTTTTAATGAGATGGGAATGTGTTTTTTCACCTGAGATTTTTGTGTGTGTGATGGAAAGCTGCTTCTGTCATTTTCCTGTTGATGATTATGCCTTGAGGGACTCTTCAGACTTGCTGAGTATTGCATGTAAAATTAACTGTACTCATGGGGTAGGTGTCATGGGGAAGTCTTCAGCTTCCTGTCTGTGGCAAGTCCAGCCCATGCCTTGAAGGCAGAGAGTCATAATTAATGGAGAAACTAAAGGTAGGCAGGGCACAGGCTGCTCCAACCATGAGTGTATCTAGTGCAGTCCCTTTCATGGGTCCAGCAGGAAAGGGCAATTATCTCAGTTTTCTCTAGCATATTTGATTCCTTAGCATAAAGTTTTATACTTAAAAGACAACATCTTAGAAATGTATTAACATATGTTTTAACTATGTATTCTGTGAGTCCTTCTATGGAAATAATTTTTTTGCAGGATGAGCAAAGAAACAGGAGTTGGGAAGTAGCTTGGTAAAATATCAGATTCACTTTTAGCAATTTGGAAAGGTTGCATTTGTTTGTGATACTTAAACTGGTTTGTGTATTCCATAAAAGGAGAGAGAGGATAGGAAGCAACAGTTCAACCTGAAGGCATTTTGCTATCTAGAGATAAAGATAGGATGCAGAGAGAATCAGCTTTGTGTTTTATTTATTGGGAGCATGCCTGAGGGTGGGGGGCGTGGGGGGAGGATGAGGAGGAGGAGTTGGGATGGTGAGGAAGTTTAAACTGTTCAATCTGAGTGATGGTTGCCCTATAAAAAACTGTAAAATTTATTACTGTTTTTCCTGATTATCTACGTAATTCTCACTAATTGTAGAAGATGTGGAAACCTGTGGGCAAGCATAAGACAGTATATGATAGTCATCCTGAATCCTATCATTCACAGGCAACTATGGGTGAAATTTTGACATATATCCTTCTTGTTGTTTAGTCACTAAGTCGTGTCCAGCTCTTCTTTGACCCCATGGACTGTAGCCCTCTGGCTCCTCTGTCCATGGGATTTTCCAGACAAGAATACTGGAGTGGGTTACCATTTCTTTCTCTAGGGGATCTTCCTGACCCAGGGATGGAACCTACATTAATGTATATATATGTATACATATAGATATATAGTCATTTTCTTGAGCCCCTTTTTGAGGAATTCCTTGTTGAAAGTATTTCTTTTAAGCCATTTGGCTTGGTCATCACACTTCTTATGGCCCCAGTAGAGTTTCTGAGCTCTTGCTTCACCAGCCACCCTAACCTATTTCATTCATGATTTCTTAAGTTTTTCATATTGCTTTCATTTTGTTTGAGTTATATTTCTTTCACATATTGCTTCAAATTAACTGGTCCCAGGAAATAATATGCTTAGGATTAGATGAACATCCAGAAATGGAGATTTCTCTCAGTATGGTGACAGAACCACAGCTCTTTGTCACTTTCTTTCCCATGGGCCTGGTGTGGGTAGCAGCAGGGATTATAGAAAAGAAGTTTTTGGAATCTTTCTCAATCATTCAACACATTGTTTCAGAAAGAAAACAGAAAATGTGGGTTCCATTTACAGCTTGTGTGACTTTAAGTCTCTTATACCAGATCTTTTAATTAAGATGAGCATTACGGACCATGTGTTGGGTACGATATGGGGAAAACAATAGAGGCTATATCTGATCTAACTAAGTGACTGCTTATCAAATCTGCTGCTTTATTTGTACTTCAGTGGCACCCCACTCCAGTACTCTTGCCTGGAAAATCCCACGGATGGAGGAGCCTGGTGGGCTGCAGTCCATGGGGTCACTAAGAGTCGGACACGACTGAGCGACTTCACTTTCACTTTTCACTTTCATGTATTGAAGAAGGAAATGGCAACCCACTCCAATGTTTTTGCCTGGAGAATCCCAGGGACGGGGGAGCCTGGTGGGCTGCCGTCTATGGGGTCGCACAGAATTGGACACGACTGAAGCAACTTAGCAGCAGCAGCAGCAAGGATTCTTGGCCCCCCCACCCTCTTTATTTTTTTGCATCATTTGGAGGAATTTCACAGAATCTTGGTTTTATTCTTTGTAAAACAGAGGTTATTTTAAAATTCCAATTTGCTTACTTCACAGGCTATATTAAGTGGGATAATATATAGGGAAAATACTTTGGAAGTTAAAAATGGTTATCATATTAATTTACTCACCTTAATCAACATTTTTTTTGGGGGGGAAACTTCATCTAACACTCTGGTGGGTGTTAAAGAGATAAAAATAATCCCTTTTATTGGAGGTCTTTAAATTTTATTGAGGAAGACAACACTCACATATGCCTGAAGTTAGCTATGTTTAAGGTTCAATATAGATAGAATATAATTTTTCTGGAAAGAGAACTTTTACCGAGAGCTACTGTGTTTAGGGCAGGTTTCACGGATTAGAACTTTGAAATATTAAAATATCTGGGTAATTGCTCAGAAGAGATGTGGGCTGCTAGGCAAAGGCCATTTGTTGGAAGTTTTGTTCTTATTAAGTATTCAAGAAGAGAGCTCTCCATTCATATTACTGCCTTAGTGAATAGGACATAGAACTGCTTTCTGAAAAAATTTTGGTAACTGTCTTAGAGCACTGAGATACCTAAGGAGTTAAGGAATGTGCCTGCATGGAATTATGCTCAAATTTAAATCAAGTCATATTTAGGTGTATTTTAAGAAAAATAAGGAACAGCTCTTAACAATGGAACAAATGAACATGTCTCACTATAGGCAGCCCTCAAACCAAATAGTATAATTTCAAATGCAAAACATATACAAGTGGGTAAAATACTTCCTACCTGCTATTCCCTGCTTGACTGGTTTAATCTCCTTTCTTGATCTCTCAAACCAGTCAATCCTAAAGGAAATCAAGCCTGAATATTCATTGGAAGGACTGATGCTGAAGCTGAAGCTCCAGTACTTTGGCCACCTGATGCAAAAAGCTGATTCACTGGAAAAGACCCTGATGCTAGGAAAGATTGAAGGCAATAGGAAAAGGGGGCGACAGAGGATGAGATGGTTAGATAGCATCACCCACTCAATAGACATGAATTTGAGCCAACTCCAGGAGATAGTAAGGGACAGGGAAGCTCTGCATGCTGCAGCCCATGGGGTTACAAAGAGTTGGACACTGAGTGACTGAACAACAAATTCACTGCTTAAAAATCTGAAATGCTCTGGCATGACAGTGACCAGGCAAATGCACCATTTAAGAATGTTATATAAACCACCTCAACCTCAGGGTGTAAAGCAAAGTCAGTTGTCTTTGCCTTATATATGTCATGACTACTGATTTGACTTGGGTCAGAAAGCAATTCCTGAATCTCCCTGGGGAAGGGACTAAAAGGCCCTTGACATCCTATCACCAGGAGCTATCTGCAGGGAGAGCTACATGCTGTGGGTGTGCTGGGAAAATAATTGAAAGCGTTCATGGGGAATTAAAAAAGAGATGGTTCAGAAACTACTTTGGGACTTGCAAAGGACTTCAGCCCAAATATAAGGATCTGGACAGAGAAAAGAAAATCTGTGTTAGGGGCAACTGGACTTAAATTCTTGCTGTGTTTGTCAGTGGTAAACATTACTTCACTGGATGAAAACACCAGACTGACAATGGTGTTATCTCTCACCTAATACTGTGCATTTCAGAGTCGAAATGTTTTCTTGCTAATCTCTCATGCTCATAGGAAACAGTGTTCGTGGCCTCCATTTTGTGAAAAGAAGTAAGAGGAACAGATGGGATGAGAATACTTCTATTTTCCCTCAGTTTTTTTGCAACAGGTTGCTTTATAACAGCTGGAAGTAGTGAGTAGGCTCATCCTGGGAAAGACAGACATTCTATACAATATTTAAAATTTTTTTGTCAGAAAAAAGATCTCTGTAGAAAGCCATTAAAAGCACATATTAAAAAGTTGGCTTTTTAATATACACTATTCTGAGTTGGGAGTATGGTAAATTGTGTCTAGCCTCTTTGGGACAGTGTTTCCATCCAAAAGGCATAGCTTTTCCCTTCAGTGATTTTTAAAGCGATGATATCATGGTTAAAGCAAAATGAATTTTAAAGTGGCTAGACTAAAATAGAAAGCATTTTGATATTCAGGTAAATGTTGTGACATGTGAGGCATGTTTTATAAAGGGTAAGAAGGACAGGAGAAGAATTGTTGCTACAGTGATTAAAGCAGATGCTTTGCTCTCAGTGCAAATCTGCTCTGATTTGAGGACAGCAGCTCATGGACGATCCAAAACTGCAGGTGTAATTAAAGCCTCGCATGACCCACATGCAGAATTCCAAATATGACTTGACTTCAGGTTGTCATTCCCTTATATATTACAGCTGTATTTTATATATAATTTTTATTTCTGGGTCAATTTGATGTTGTGACTGACTACTGACTACTTATAGTGTGAATTACTGTCTTTTATATAGAAATATGTAAAATTCCTTGATATCAGTGGAACAAATTTGTGAAATTATTATTAAATCCTCTGGATGACCCTTTGACTTTGATTTACTTTTTGTTTTTCCTAATTAAGCATCGGTTTATGTTTTACCTTACCAAATAGATTTCACTCAAAGGCTGGGACTCTGTTTAGACTTGTATTCCTAACAATGCCTATTTGTAGTGTGTTGCACATAGTAGGTACTTAATAAATACTTGTTTATTTGGCTTTCAGTAATTATTCCTAGGTCTCTAATTTTTCCCTGTAGTAAAAAAGATATGTAAAAATATAGCAAGGACTATTTATTATCATTGAAGTATTAGATTATTTATAACAATAGATCTTTATTATTCCAATAAACATTAGCCTTTATTTTTCATCTTGGTAAAATGTTATGTACCTGGAACTAAAAGTCTTGGGCTTTATCTTAGCCAAAGAATGTGTGTTTAGCTGAGAATGCAATTAGGGGAAGTACTTAAGAGATTGTCAATGCAATATTCTTTTAGTCTTAAGCAATCCATATCCTGCTAAAATGTTTGTCTTTTTTTTTTCCCCCTCTTCCGGCTGCTGTTCCAGGTCCCTTATTTCACGAGAGTCTTTGGCCTCCTCAACTTTGAGTCTGACAGAAAGTCAGTCGACCTTGAACGTGAAACAAGAGTGGTCGCACGGCTATAGGGCTCTCCCTTCACTCTCCTCGAACCACAACTCTCAGAATGGCACTGATCTAGGGGACCTAATGAGCCTTCCTCCTGGGACAGCCATGTCCAGCAACAGTGTCTCTAACTCATTGCCACCCTACCTTTTCGGTATGGAAAATAGCCACTCTCCTTACCCCAGTCCCCGACACTCTTCAGCCAGGTCCCACTCGGCCCGCTCCAAGAAGAGAGCACTGTCCTTGTCCCCGTTGTCCGATGGCATCGGGATAGACTTCAATACCATCATCCGCACCTCGCCCACATCCTTGGTCGCCTACATCAACGGTTCCAGGGCTTCCCCTGCCAACATGTCTCCACAGCCTGAGGTCTACGGGCATTTCCTGGGAGTGCGAGGTAGCTGTATTCCCCAGCCGTGCTCAATGCCAAACAGCCAGAAGGGAGTGCGGGTGGCCAGCGGCGGCCTGGCTGTCCCGGTCTACGATGAGGACGGTGCGCTGGAGTGTGAGCGCATGCAGCAGCTAGAGCACGGCGGCCTCCAGCCCAGCCTGGTCAACAACATGGTGGTGCAGCATGGCCTGCCGGACCCTGCCGGCCACGCGGCCAGCCTGCTGAAGACCGAGCGCCTGGATGGCTTCCCTGGCGGCGTCCTGGACCTGCCCCCCGCACCCTCTCTGCCTCCTCTGCCACCGCCGCCCCAGCCCCAAGGCCCCCCGCCACCCTACCATGCCCACCCGCATCTGCATCACCCAGAGCTGGTCCACCAGGCCCAGCCGCTGGCCCTGCCTCAGGCCGCCCTGGAGGAGGATGGGGAGATGGACGACGTTGGGGGCAAGCACTGCTGTCGCTGGATCGACTGCAGTGCCTTGTATGACCAGCAGGAGGAACTTGTGCGGCACATTGAGAAGGTCCATATAGACCAGCGCAAAGGCGAAGACTTCACTTGTTTCTGGGCCGGTTGTCCTCGAAGGTACAAGCCATTTAATGCCCGCTATAAACTGTTGATCCACATGAGAGTTCACTCGGGGGAAAAGCCCAACAAGTGTTCGGTGAGTCTGCTAAATCCCCCTGGAGTTCACTGAAGGTGTATGTGGTTTTCCAAACTCTGCCACAAGCTGGGGAGTGTTTTCTTTTATGGAGTTTGGTTGCTGGAGGTCTAGGTATCCATGAGATTTGACTCCTCTTCAGCCTGTGGAAGGGGAAAGTTTCTTTAATTATTAGTGGCTGGGGTATCTCTCCACTTCTAGATTCTCTTCTGCAAATGTATATGATCAGGGGAAGTTCATCTGCCACACTGTCCAAAATCTTAGAAAATTGATTCCCATCAGGCACCAACTTAAAGTTGCTGAAATGTGCAGGGCAGAGAAACACACACCACACCACCAGTAAGCTTTAGCTCTTTTCCAAAGTAAATATTCAGTGACTTCCCCTTCCCTGCAATAACTGGGTGAGTATTAGGGTTAGAGTGATGGTTCTGATATTTGGAAAGGAACTCACACTTAGCAACTTGGCTAGTAAAAATGTTGCTGCATACACCCATGGGCCTGCACACTGCACACTCCAAGGTTGTGAGACTAGTTAATGATTTATTGCCAGCATTAAAACACTCAGGGATACCACAGGAGCAGAATCTGATTGGATCTCCCTGAACTTTAAGGAGAGGAAATTGGGTGAAAATGTATAAAGAGAAAGAACCCAGAGGGGACCGTGTCTTTGGTGTTGAAAGAAGTTGGCCTGGTGTCTTTCTCCCCATCTCCCCTTTTCACAGCATCAATCCTGGAACTATCTCTGTTTCTTTGCAAAATTTACTATTTTTGAATAATATGACTCTTAAAAGGTTGCACAATCATTTCACACCTAACAGAAACCCTCTGGGTTTATAAGCCGGACATCACAGTTGGGATCACAGCATGGCTTTGCACAATCTCAGACAGCTCGCTTAACTCTTGGAAAAAGAAGATCATGTGTTTTATGTTAGTCCAGATGGACAAGAATATTTCTTTTAGAGTTAAAAATCTGAGAATTGTAGGTATTTCCTGGATATTGAATATGCTGCAGGTCACTTAATGTTTGAAATATATATATATATATGATTTTGAAAAAGAACTTATTTAGATGGTGGCCCCGTAGCCAGAGTCCCTTCTTTTTGTAGTATGCCTTGATAATAAAGAATCTGGCCCATGTTTGCCATGTTAATATTTGATTATAGATTAGCCAAGTTGTCGGATTCATGTAAAAACAAACCAAACAGGTGGTAGTTGTAAGGCAAGTATTAGAAGCACTTTTTTCACCATCCAGTAGGTACTTTTGAAAAGGTTTTAAGAATTTCTGGAGGAATGAAATTGCATTTCTTGTCGTTACAGTGTGCCCCATGTTATGATTTTTCTTAAGGAAAACTTGAAGCTGATATACTGTAAGAATGCCAGGCTATATGACTGAAAAGAATAATTGCATTCCAGCCAACAAAACCTTACTCTGTCAGTAAGGTTCTCCATTAAAAATGCCAGAAAGAGACAAGCAATTGAAGGCAATTCCATTTACTCTGTTTGGAACACACTGGCCTGTTACAGGCAAGAGAGACATTCAGTCTCTGAAGGAAAACAGTCCAACCTTTTAGTTCTGACTAATCCTGGCTGAAAATAGTTTGCTGGATTTGGCTTTACTGAAGTAAACATAAAAGCTTGAATTATCCCCTCCAAATTTTTTTTTGCATTGCAAAATTAATTTTTGTGCAATAGGATTTCCCTATTTTCCCACTGTTCCCAGATTTTGAAAAAACATATAACTTTGTAAAGTTGACTTTTGCTAAAGTGCGTGATGACTATTAAAAATAGAAGTGCTTCAGTGAAAGAATAAGCTGAGAGGTGAATGTTTGTAGGCATCTGCATAGGTTTTCATGATATTATTCAAGATGGGTATGGGAAATGATTACTCTCTCTCCCCTGGTCTGCCTACTCCCCACTGCTAGATGAAATCTTTGCAAAATTTAGATTGCTTGATTTAATAGCATATCAGATCAAGGCCCACAAAACATTAAATTACATGTTATAGTGCAAATGTATTAGTACAGGGTTTCTTAGGGGCTGACTAATGTTGTAGCTCTCATCTTGGGACTATATACTTTTAGCAGGGAGACATCCATTTTCCTATAAAACATACATATCATGAACATTCTGTCTTCTGAAAACGGTTATGATGCTACATGTCATCTGCTTGATTTGTAAGGTTGTATTTAACTGGTAGCAAATAATTTTTCTCTGAAAGTTTCGTAATCCTCTCAAGTTGTAGCCCATGGAGAGAAGACATATTGTGTGTAATGTGGATGCACATCTGAAAAAGATGCATTTTTCTGCCTTTTGCAAAACCAGTCTTTACACTCTCAGAATCCACACGGAAAGAACTATTAAAACTCATCTGTTTCGTTTCTCACTTTTTTAGAAACTGATGGTAGTTGATTCAAAGCTCAAGAGCTTTGCCAAGTAAAATGACCATGTCTTCTTTTGGAGACATGAAGTGATCTTTGGGTTTTATGGCTCTGTCACATGCTGCAAAGACTAGGAGTAATTTAAATTAAAAGGCCTAGTCCACTTTTGTTTTACTTACGTTTAACTGCTATTAATTTTCTGTGGACCACAGTTAGAGTTAGTCATCATTTTCTCTCACTTAGCTTATTGACCCAGGAAAGATGTGATGACCCAGTTGTGTTTGGTGACCATGACTACAGGCAGCCTAGTGAGCTTCTGGAAATCATGGTAAAAGGAGGGTGTGTGAAAGGGCTATTCAGTGACAGCCTGCTTACAGTAAGAGGCTACCACTGGTGTCCTCCCTTGATGCCAAATTCCATTTCATGCTTGGGAGAACACATTCTCAGAGTCTCTGACTGTAACTCCTCAGCCTTACCCAGAACTCTGGGATTTAGATCACTCAGGACTTTAGGTGGCAGAACTGGGGGAGGATTGCTAATTTATTACTTGGTTAACTTACTGGAAGAAGAGAATGGTTTATTTTCTCTTTCCCACCCAAACAACTCCACCCTTCTGTAGATCTCATTCTTACTGCTTCTCTGGAAAGTCAACCAGCTGCTCTCTTTTCAATCTTAGCCTTGATTACAAAGATATTCCCAGACAATGGCAAAGTGCTGGAGGGGTAAAGGCCTTAGCAGGCAGACAGACAGACCTCAGTTAAATCAGAAACCGGAATATGTCAGTACTATATTAAAAAATACCTGAGTCCATTCACTTTTGTCTACTAATACAGCAACTTGTAGGCATGATATTATTCTATTTAGACCTTCCTGAGCTTAGACCACCCTTAACATTGATGAATCTCAGAAGTATCAAAACTTTTGAGCATTTCCAGGTATAACTTTGCTGAATTCAATTTTTTTTTTTCCTGAGATGATAAGGTTTCAAATTCTCAACTCAGAGCAAGTAATGAAGCCTTATAATTAGTTTCTTTCCCAAATCCCTGTTTCATGTTCATTAAAGGACAACATAAAGTATAACCCAAAACTATAGATGTACACTGTGTGCTGTGCTTAGTCGCTCAGTCGTGTCTGACTCTTTGCAGCCCCGTGGACGGTAGCCCACCAGGCTTCTCTGTCTAGGGGGATTCTGCAGGCAAGAATACTGGTGTGGGTTACCATGCCCTCCTCCAGGGGATCTTCCCAACCCAGGATTGGAACCCAGGGCTCCTGTATTGCAAGCGGCTTCTTTACCATCTGAGCCTCCAAGGAAGCCCAGGAATCCTGGAGTGAGTAGCCTGTCCTTTCTCCAGGGGATCTTCCTCCAGGAATCCAACCAGGGTTTCCTGCATTGCAGGCAGATTCTTTACCAGCTGAGCTACCAGGGAAGCCCATAGATATACACTAACCATCCCTAATGATAGCTACGTTAAGTGTTCCAACAGAGTGCTCACTGAGAATGTTTTTACCATAGTAGGTCTTTTTGCCATTAAATTGAAGAGTGTGCAACACCTAGATAGCATTCCCAGGAAGATGTGCTCTGGGAATGAGGCCAGGTACACTCTGTCTGCTAGTACTTATCATGAGAAAGCCTATCTGATCAGAGCAAAGTGAGCAGAGGGGCAGAGTTCCACTGCCAGGATCAGAAACACTGATCCTGGCCTTTGTACACAATAGAAAGCAGTTGTGCTGGGAGGTTAGGGAGTGTTAATAAGGGAATTAGGGGGAATGTGGGTCACCACTTAAATTTTGCTTATTTTTCCTGGATGAATTTTATCCAATAGCAAAAAGGAATTTTGCAAAACTTTTACCCACCCACAGATTTTCATGAAAATGTCACTGACCAAAGACAGCTTTGAATCTTGTATGAATTGACTCATTTCTCCACAGGCATTTTGCCTGGCAAAATTCTCAGTATTTGCTTTGGCTTGCCTATTGGGTCATTTGCTTTTTAAGTAACATTGGATTATGGAATACAAGAAAATAAATACAGAGCTGGGGCCATGTCCCCATTCCTCTTTTATGGCCCGATTTATGGGTTCATGAGCCAGCTTTAGCCATGTAAGACATTTCTTGAGGAAAAGTAAGTTCATTGTAAAATGTGGAAGAAGGCTTCTTCCCCCCACATCCTTTATTATTTTGATAAGATTTAGCCTTGATGTGGTGACCACAAATTAACTGAACAGAAGGAACCTCAGAAAAATATCATCTAAGCATAACTATTAGTTATCACTCCATAATCTTCATATTGGCAACAGTTAATAAATTTTCATAGTGTCACATGTTGGAGAATATGGAGAAGGGAATGTTTTAACATTAGTAGTGAGAGTAAATTAGTCTAACCAACTTTGGGAAAAAATTGTGACTATCTAGCAAACATGAAGTTGAGAATGTATAACAAAACTCTAAGTGTCTTCCCTGGAGCAACTTTTGGTGTCAGGAAGACATACAAAGAGGTTTTTATTATACCTTTGTTTTTTAAAAAATTATAAATGACTTATCTGTCCATAGGTAAGGTACATCAGTAAACTGTAGTTTATTCCTAATGAAATAATATGAAGAAATTGAAAATTAATGTGCTGTGTATAAACCAATATATCTATATATATTGATAGATAACATGGATAAATAGATAACAATATTAAATGAAACAATTATATGCAAGAGGGAATATACAATGTAATACAATTTCCGTATATTTAAACATATGCTGCTGCTGCTGAGTTGCTTCAGTTGTGTCAGACTCTGTGTGACCTCATAGACGGCAGCCCACCAGGCTCCCCTGTCCCTGGGATTCTCCTGGCAAGAACACTGGAATGGGTTGCCATTTCCTGCTCTAATGCATGAAAGTGAAAAGTGAAAATGAAGTCGCTCTGTCGTGTTCGACTCTTAGCGAGCCCATGGACTGCAGCCTACCAGGCTCCTCTGCCCATGGGATTTTCCAGGCAAGAGTACTGGAGTGGGTTGCCATTGCCTTCTCCAAAACATATGCTAAGCAGTGTTATGTAGTTGTTGTAGCTACATAGATACATAATTACTTAATATATAATACAAAATACAATAAAATTATGTAGGCAGGATAACTTTAGGATAGTGGATACTTCTTGAGACAAAAGAAATAGGAATATCTGGGATGTAGGGATTTTGCTTTATCTTTTATCCCAAGAATGACAGAAATGAAACAAAGATGGCAAAGTATTAAAATTATTTTAGCTTGGTGGTGGTAATACAGGTGTCATAGGTATCTTATAATATTCTCTATGTGTTGCTGCTCATTTGAAATATTTTACAACTATAAATATAAATGTTTATCTAAAAAGAAAAGAAAATCAATGAGTATAACAGTCTAACTCTGTTCCATACATAAGTTTTTAAGATGAGGAGGAAAAAACCTAGGAAAATTAAGTGATTTTTCTAGACTAAGTTGTTTGGCCATTGTCTACTTATTCCAAGGAGATGATTTTCCACCTTGACTGACATTGGAATTGCCTGAAAAGATTTATGAAATACTCATACCTTGATCCTACCTCCAGAGTCTGTGATGTAATTGGTCGGGGATGTAGCTTTCCAGGTGATTCTAAAGTACAGAAGGGTGAGAATCAGTGTTCTAAAAGCTTCCACATTCTGACATTGATCTCAAGAGAGGTGAAAGCCTACCCTGTCATCTCACGTAAGGTGTAGGGAGGCACTGTTTAATAGAAAGTACATTTTCGTTATCATCAATGCCCTGACAATGATTAGGGTACTCTCGTGTTCCCTTGGAATAAAATTCAAGACAAGATAAGATTACAGAGTAGCTCTGGTAGTGGCAGAAGGCTTTCAACGGAGCGTCCGTTTCATATTCAGAGTATTCTCTCTCTACAATTAATAGTCAGTTAAAGATTGGAATGAGACTGTGCTGAGTAATGAATGTCATTGCCACCTCTTTGTCTCTTGAGTTAAAAGTGGAACTGACAGATTTGCCACATTATCCCCATTTCTAAAGGTAAGATAGAGTGTTTTCCCTTCCAACTACCATGCATGCAGCCTTTCTGCTTTTAATATAAAATGATCTTCAGAACAGTTTTGCTACTATGGATGTTTCTGAAGAGTTGGTAAATTACCAAAATATTGAATTTTTCCTTTTAGCAAATCTGCCTGATACGATTAAATAAATGAAATTAACATTAATATCCTCTTTGTCTCTTGAGGCCGACATATCACCAGTGAAACATCTGGTAAAGATCAGAGAGAGGATAGTCTCCAACTCGTATCCCACAAGGCATCAGTCTGTCAAACATTTAATGCAAACTCAATGATTTAAAAAGATACAACTAAATCACAAAATTACTTCCCAGCAAGTTTACATAAGAAAGAGATACCACCATATTTATCTGTGTATGTGCATATCCAACATAGTGTAGACATATGAATGTCACCATAAACTACAAACCCATTAGTATAGGTAAAAACAAAACCACAGAAATTCTCATCAGATGGGGCATTGACCACAGTTTATAAGGCTTCTGTCAAATTGGATTTTACATCCCCAGACACAATTTAGAAAGCTTCCATTTGGTAGTGGTTTGATTTTATTTTCCTTTGCTGCTGCTAAGCTGCTAAGTCACTTCAGTCGTGTCCGACTCTGTGCGATCCCTTAGACGGCAGCCCACCAGGCTCCCCCGTCCCTGGGATTCTCCAGGCAAGAATACTGGAGTGGGTTGCCATTTCCTTCTCCAATGCGTGGAAGTGAAAAGTGAAAGTCAAGTCGCTCAGTCGTGTCCGACTCTTGGCGACCCCATGGACTGCAGCCTACCAGGCTCCTCCATCCATGGGATTTTCCAGGCAAGAGTACTGGAGTGGGGTGCCATTGCCTTCTTTGGAAGGTATTTAATCCATTTTACCTGGGGAACTGGCCTTTTATGAACTTTGTCCTGAAAATAAATTCATAGCAGATTTGGCAAACATTTCATAGCAAGTCATGATTTATGTTTCTTTGCCCTGCACTTCTACTATTCATGAAAAGCAATAGATAATGAGAGAAACTTTAAGAAGCTAAATATTTGAGGCTTTATCCTCATTAAGCAAAATCATTAACTACATCGTGGTTAATGTTCCTTTTAGTTCATATTTGTTTTGTGGTTTTCCTCTAATTTCATGCTCTGAAGTACTGTTTTTAAAATTAGAAAAAATTATGATAATCTTTTCCTAAGTGATCTAATTAAGGGAATATATTTCAGATCTTTTGAGGTTTATTCATATGTAGATTTTAAAACGTGTTTTTCTTAGTTTCAGTGTGAAAAATTAGTTTGGCAATTTTTTAGACATGTCTTTTGTGACCTTTGGAATATTTCTTGATTAGCTTTACTTTGAGTGGTTGTGTTGATATCTTTGAGTCCAAATACAATTCAAGTATGTAGAGTGAAAGACACAGTTATGTTTCCGTAAAAGAAGTGTCCTGATTCTCTTTGGTGTTTCAAAAGTGTGTTGTTCAAACTTTGGGTAGAATGATGTGGAAAAGAGATTTTTTTTTTTCTGGGCAGATTTATTAGTTTCTGTTTTAATTACTGAATCAGGGCTTCTGTACTATCAATAAGACAATGAATGTTGTAATCTTGGGCAGTGGATATGTGGCTGGCAAACACAAAACCTGGGTGAGCAGGCCCTATTTTCCATTTACTCCAACTATGGACAGCCTCAACCAGAGAGGAGATTGGTTGGTTTGGTTAGGTGTCATCACTTGTATCCAAGGTTGATTTAGATAGAAATTTGATGAGAAAATGGAATGAAACCGGTGTGTTCTTATTTTGCAGCACACTATTTTTATTTTCTTGGGTCATGGATCCTAGATTTGAGTACAGAGAACAACTAATACTTTTGACTTTTTAAGAATTAAAAATGATTAATTTGAAAAGTTATTGAGAAACTGGAAAATGAGATGACCTAGTTCTGGGCAGACAGGGCAATGTGCATGAGTAATTGAACTTAGTGTGAGCATATAGTTCATTATTCAAACTGGGGACATTCTTGAGTGTGAAAGGCATTCTCTTTCCCTGAAATATTGGTGTAAACCAGGCTTGTCCTGGGAGAACCAGGATGTGTAGTTAGCATACGCACCGATGTGTCCACCCAATCAGTGCATGCTCATTCATTCACTGAATCACTCAGTACAAGCCGTGCACCATGCCCTGTTCTGGAAGCTGGGACTGGGTAGGTACTGAAATAATGGGATACTCTTTTAAGGAGAGGTGACAGCTATGAAAATAGCTATTTACATAGCAATTAAAACAAGGGCTCTGATATAGGCCTATGCAAGTCGTTTTAATGGGAAAACAGGGAAAGAAGCTTCCAACTCTGTAGAGTCTTAAAGAAGGTGCTGCATCTTGAAAGAAGACAGTGATTCTTGCAGAGAAAAGGAAGGAAGCCATTCGAGTGGAGCACCACAATATGTGATAACTCGGGGGTCAAAGAGTCCAGGAAAGAAACAATTCGTAGGAAGTTCGATGGCCCCAGACTAGGTAGGAATGGGAAGGGAGGCTTGAAACTTACTTTGAACTAATAACAAGGGACTTTTACTATCAAACACGGGTAATATTTTGAAAACTAGAAGAAATTACACACCTGTTAATACGAATGCAAAATCGGTTAAAACAAAAATCTTTAAAAGCAGCATCCCTAAGGTATGAAGCACTCTGCTTTAGTGCATGTGAAATGAAACTTTGACTTCCCCCAAACCATCTCATTTTCTCATAAAGTTTATAGTTTCTTTCTTCACTGAAACATATCTCTTGTTAGTTCTAATATGAAACACAAATTTTTCTTTTGCCAAGTGATCAGCCGGAGAAACTGATATATGGAGACAAACATAAAACTATTTTCTGTGGTGGACTTTAAAGGCAAAAAAAAAAAAAACCTGAGGAAGACTGAGGACCAAAGGCTATTTGATAAGTTATGTAGAATGACAGATATGGACAGAGACTGTATACATTATCTTGTGTATGAGGAGCCTTCCATTTGTTAAATAATTTCCTTTTATAATCTGTAAAGAGAGTAAAGTACTCTGGTTGGACTGGTACTCATCATGTTTAGCTTGTTAGCCCTTTCCCAACTTCCCTCCACCTTCTGACTACTAAGATTTGCTTCGGAATTTTTTCTGCTCAGACTGCATTAATACAGAGCAGAGCTAAATGTTTGCGATGGTTAGAGGAATGCACATTAAGGCAGTTCTCATCAAAACAGCACCCATTCCTGGCGATTCAATCTGGAACACCTTAGGTCTTCATGCCTCTCTAAACTGGGGAAGGCAGAGTGAAAGGAGAGCATGGCCTTTTGTTACTTGAGCTTCCTCTACACGAGAGGCACTCACCTCTTCTCCGGCTTGAGCCTCCCGAGGTCAGGCCATTTGCCTGTGTGACCAGAGAGCCAGCCTGGAGCCAGCATCAGTAGACTTAGATGTTCAGAGTATTGCAGGTAGAGCATCTCACTGATCTTGTTCTTAAAATTACCAAGCTTGTGCAGAACTTGTGCAGAACAGGCTTGTGCAGAACAATTTCTTTTCTCTCTCTCTCTTTTTTAAGCAAGCTTTTTTTTTAAAAAAAGAAAAAAGCTATAGTTTTTAAGCTGGGGCATGGATGTTGGTCCTGGTAAGCTCATCCTTTGATGAGAAATATTGCTACAACTATTCACTTTTCACTTTCCTGCATTGGAGAAGGAAATGGCAACCCACTCCAGTGTTCTTGCCTGGAGAATCCCAGGGACGGAGGAGCCTGATGGGCTGCCGTCTATGGGGTCGCACAGAGTCGGACACGACTGAAGTGACTTAGCAGCAGCAGCAAACTGTTTTCTGCCACTTCTGCCTTCTATTTCTAGTCCCAGTTTCTAGTGTGAAGCCACCAAATGGTGCTTTGTTAGCCAAGAGAATGGATTTGGGGGTGGAAGCGCAGTTGTAATGAAGGGAAAATGGGGGACCCATTTAAGCAAAATTCTGAAATGGAAATTTGTCTTCCATTACATCTGTGGTGGCTCTTACTGTCTCTTTCCCTCCGAATTTCCATGCTGCCTTAGGGACCCATGCTTTTGCTCCTTATTTTTTCCTTCCATCTAGTCAAGGCTTGCTTTTGAGAAAGAACTTCATCAAAAATAAAATTCATATGTATAAATGGTGAATGACTGAGAAAAGATTCAGTACACTGGCTTCCCAAGGGGCAGCTACTATTTTCACTAGGAAGAAAGTGTAAAACCTCTCCCTTAGAAACTCCTTCAGAGAAATGAAAAGGGAAAGAAAATTTGTGTTACAAATTCTGAGTTACTGGATTACTTTAATCTTCACTGTAGCCCTCAGAGTGAAGTAATTTGTGAGTCTGAGGCTCATATATTCTCTTCTTTATAACTATGTATTCAAAGATAGTTATTCAAGTCCTACCCATAGCACCTGGCTCAATGATTAGAATAACGTATAGTAGTTCTCAAATATATATACATATATATCTATCTACATACCAAGCAATCAACTTATCTATTTGTTTATATCTGAGTATATATGGGGATATATATGTATATACATATATGTGTGTGTATGTGTGTATATTTTTGGAGTCAGGTGATGGATACATGAAGGTTATTATTATTCTATTGTTTCTGCTTGTGAGAAGATTTGAAAATTTCCCTAATAAGTTAAAAATAAGCAAATAAAGTCTTTAAGTTGACTTCTAGGAAAGAAAAGGACAGTTTGTTCCATCAAGCACCTCAGAAAATGTTGCCAGCCATTTTTTCCTTAGGTATCCTATGTTCTGATCTGAAAGCAAATTAACTTTTTCCATTTCTCTTAAAGGCCTCTGAAATAATTCTGTTTAAAAATGAGATGAGTGATTCTCTTTAGCAAGAGTATGATATTTGAAAAGCAAATGATAGCAAGGAAGTGTTACTGGAATATATTAAGATAATCTAACTTCTGCAATAGACAGTCCCAAATCTCAGTGGCTTGGTACAATAAAGGTTTATTTCTGGTGCCTGTTATATATAATACAGCTTGCTCCTCATGATTGTACAGTGACTCAGCATCCTTCTATCTAATAGTTCTGAAATCTGAGTCTACGGTGAAAGAACATGCTGAGAATTGTGCAGAAGTTTTGGAAGCCGGATCTCCAAAGGACATGTTTCACTTCTTCCTGTATCCCATTGCCCAAACTCAGTCACATGACCCCAGCTAACTGCAAGGGAGGCTGGGAAGTGTGGTCCTTATGTGTGCCCAGGAGGACATTAAACACAGAACCCTGTATCTGCAGCAGGGAACTAGACGTCCCTCTCCTGCTTCACCCCTAACTTATCCACGCTCTCTGTATCCCTTTGAAAAACAGCAACATTCAAGTCTTGATCTTTGAGTTCTTCTTAACAGCCAACCTGTCTCATCAGAGCAGTTTTGTAAAAGATCGTTTCTTCTTTCTTATCAGTGCTGGCTTCTATAACTTGCTTTTCAACTTACTAAATCTTTCCCAGCCCAACCCTTTTTTTCTTATTTACTCTCCAAGGATTCCATTGCCATACAGTCACCACTGCTGGGAAAACTTTTGTTATCTCAAGTGAATTACTCAGTTTTTCCCACCTTGTCCAAATTACATGTTCTTGGTGCATAATTCCCCACTGCTCATCATCTTTCTAAGTCATGAGGATGTGTGATGTCTTTATGTCCCACAGGCACTCACCCTTGAGGGAGATCTGCTCATTATCAAGGGCAAGGTCATAAATGAATCACAGAGAGATACACCATTTTGAACAGAAATGTGGTGTGAAGGGCTATTTTACTAAGACCCTGAA
The DNA here is from genome assembly GCF_014754425.2 of Oryx dammah. Lineage (NCBI taxonomy): Eukaryota > Metazoa > Chordata > Mammalia > Artiodactyla > Bovidae > Oryx > Oryx dammah. Next base: position 39,738,392 of record NW_024070185.1, read on the forward strand.
ATGCAATATTCCCCATCTGTTCATAAAATAACTTATTTGATACACACAGTGTGGTCATAAATGCTCTTCTCTTCTCTGAATGCTTGCTTTTGGTCATGAACTGGCACACACAAAAGGAAAAAATGACAATGTGCCTCTATGGATACTTTTGGTCCATTTCCATAAATATATTCAAACAAAATGAAATTGCCTGGCTCTTTATAATAGGGCCTTTCGTGTGTTTAAGCTCGCAAAATTACCCCCAAGGATGACAAATTGTAAACATCATGCAATTCCACAGTCCCGGTTCAAGGCCTGTCTCGGTGTTCTGCCGACATTCACTCTTCCTAGAGACGTTTAAAGTGTTTTAGGAAAACAAAGCTAGGCAAACAAGCTTATCAAGAACAACAATTTAAAAAAAATCATTGATTCTAATTAGGCAGCGTCACATATACAGAAACAAAGCTGCTTTTGTGTAGTGAAGTGTCTACCTGCTCTCTGAAACACATGGAGTGCTTTCCAGTGGCTTTAGAGAGTCAAGCTGACAAAGTTTCAGGGCCCTGACCTTTTGGCCCATCTCAAGCGACGCAGCTGCATTTGTTGAAACTTGCTGAAGGTGTTGGTTGGGAGGTGTGCTGGGATACAAGTATGAGACAGGTGCTGTTTTTTTCTGAAAGTTCCGAATTACATGATAAATTGTGGTGGGAAGTATTTAGATTCTTGAGGCAAGGATTGAGTTTGCAGCAATTATCTCTAGTTGTTCCTGTAGCAAGTATTTCCCCCAGCAACTCAGTGCATTGAACCACTGCTGGTGAGGACTCCAGCAGCTCGGGCTGTCTGGGTCTTCCTGATCTTTATCAATCGTGTGTCCTGGGAAGACCATCTTTAGATTTTAACGCTGGTTTTGTGCTATGCTCATGGAATGGGGTCTTTATGATGGAACCAGGCAAGAAGGAGCCATATCTTCTGAGCAGATAATGGAGAAATCACTCTGACTGCTTTCTCCATTGAGGTAGTAAATCAGAATCAACAGCTGTGTTACTGTCCCTTCTCTTGAATTCAGAACTTCAGAAAAATGAATTTCACTAGACCACAGGCTCAGGAACATAGATCTTGGTTGATCAATGGGCAATTTAGGTCAAAATTAAGAGTGCATATTGACCATTTGCAGTGTCAATGATTTATTTTCAAGGAGGAGTTTCATAAAACAGTTGTCTGATTGTACATTTCCTTGGAGGGCTGTCTTGCTAATTACCATCAGGGAGTAATAATGGTTCCGGCTACCCTCCAGCCAAAAAGCCCGTTGTGTTCTGAAGGAATGGTGCTACCAAGTGTCTTGACAGGTTCCTGCTGCACTTGTCAAACAGGTGTACCTGGGAATGAAATTTTGAAGTTGGATTCTCACTTAGCCAAGATTAGAATAGGTTTAATTGAAAATGTCTGGAATGGGGGAAATTTAGAATTCTTAAATACAGAATGCGTACATTTCTAAAAAACATTGTACTGACCATTTCTAAATTATTTGGTTTCATCTTTTATTTTTACTAACATAGACATCGTATACAATTCAAACAATCATAATATAAAAGAAAATTATTTTTAATATGGAAAATGTCATAGAGTTGTCTGTGTAATTTTTTCACTTAAAAATCTTTGCATATTTGATTTATGTTTATATTTTAATACTGAGTCATTCATCTGATTGTAGGTGTGCGTGCTCTCTGTGTGATCTCCAAAAGTGACCCCCAGGTATAAGACAAAAAGGTTTCTGATGATTGTTTCTATTTCACTCATTCAACTGTTGAGCAACTGAGCAACTATTTCATAACAATCTTCTAGGACCTAGAGATATAGCAGTTAACAGGTCAGACCCCAAACTCCCTGTCCTCTTGGAGGTCTAGAGGGAAAGATAGTAAATAATGCAGAATCCTGGGGGAAGAAGGTTTCACACTGAGAGAACAGCAAGTGTAAAGGCTTTGAAGCAGTAGTGTTGACCTGGTGTTTTCTAGAAACATCAAGGAGTTCAGGGTGGCTAGAATGGAATGAACAAGGATGAAAGAGAAAAGGAATTCAGGGGGAAAATGGGATCTAGATTGTTTAGGGCCTGTGGGCCATGAAAGGATATTTTTTTTTCCTTGAATATTTATTTATTTTTATAAATTTATTCATTTTAATTGGAGGAAGGATAGTTTTGAGGAGAGGGATGATATGATTTATTTTTTGTTTTGATGTAATTGTTGAATGCTGTATGGAGTGTGTGTTAAGGAAGAACAAGGAAATGAAGCAGGAAGACCAAACCTCCATAACTGGGATCATTGCAGTAGCTTTCTCTCTGGTCTTCCAGCTCATCTCCAATGGTAGAGGTTAGGATAATAAATTGAATTTCTCAACAGATTGGATATGAGGTGTAGGAGACAGAAGTGTCAGCAGTGACTCCAAGATTTGGAGTCTGGGAGGATGGGAGTTACCTTTAACTGATGGTAGGAGGTTTGGGAGAAAACAGAGTTTGGTTTTAGACTTGTTGAGTTTAAGGAGCCTGTGGTATGAGTCCCAGGGTGAGTCTAAGATCAGGGAAGTCAAGGCAGATACAGTTTTGGGGATACCTGTGTATAGATAATATTCAAGGTTATGAGATTGACTGACTTGATTGAAAGTCGAAATAAGAAGTAAAGTCATGAAAAAATTGGTGTCTGCACTCCTGAATCCCATATGGATTGAGTGAAAGAGAAGTGAGTAGTATTAATCAAGTCCTCTTTACCAAACACCTTGTATCTCCTTTGCCCTGCTTTGTTGTGTTGCCCTGACTATTTCCTGTGTATCTAGGAGAATTTCAAGGTGCTGTTGAAGACAAGAAAATAGGGTTGAAGAGGTTGTTTTAAGTTGGCTACCATTGATATATCTGTATTTATGTCTCCAGCTCAGAAAATAGGCAGACAGAAAACAAGGAGGACATGCTTCAAGAGAAGAGATGGGTTTCTACCATCAGAGTCTTATGCTCTTGAAATTGGGGGCTTGTTAATAATAGGATCCATATATCTTTCTTTATACAGGACTTAACAATGTGTGAGCTTCAAGAAATAGTCTTAAGTCAGCTCTGTCATTGGGATGACAAAGAATCCAGGAACAGATTGGATGATTTCTTGGTCAGTGTTTGTTGAGGGGATTCAAAAAACAGTTGGTAATTTTGTTCTCCCTTTCCAATAGTGAGATTCTGTCTTTTAGTAAATTAATCTCTCAGTGAATTTGATGGTAGCTTGTGCTCCAGAATTCATGTCCTCAATAATCCGGCTGATTTCTGCATAGAAAGCCAGCTCTACCAGTATCTCCATAATGTTGATAGGGAGCAATATGAAATGGCTGTGGGTTTGAGGCTCTCAGGCATTATACTTGGGTTCATGTTCTGAATGTGCAGATCGTATGAAAGGGCTCAGGGATTCTGTTCTTGGCCATTAAAGCACTGTTAGTCTATGGAAATAATTTTAAGATCATACAACTACATTTCTTCTTACTCTAAAAACAGCTTGATGAAAAACCTTTTGTGTACCATGTATTGAGTTTGTTTACTGTGGATTATGATAGCTAGGGAACAAAACCTTACATTTTAGCTTTTGGAAAATTTTATGATGTTCATGTCTATGGCAATAAAACTTTGTTGGCTCCAACAGGATGCCTCTTTTGTTTGCCTGAAGTGTTATGTCATGTCTATATCCACAGAAAGGAAAGGAATTTTTTAATATTTATTTTTCCCTTCCGTTTCCTTCCATCTGCCCCCATTTTCTAGCCTCTACTCATTCACTTTGGTTTTTCTTTCTGTGCAGAGTTATTGAAAGTGAGAGCAAAGAGAAAATGGAGGTTGTAACAGTGCTTAAAATCTGTGTTTGTATTCCCATCCAGTGACCATGAAACCATATCCATTGCTTAAAAACAGTGATATTTAATAAAATTAAGTCTATATTTTATAGAATTTATATCTCTTCTAGGGACTTTCTTATATGAGGTTAGGGCAGGGCTTCATCATCATATACTGTGGACTTTGTGGACCAGATGACTCTTTGTCTGTCTTGAACATTGTAGGATGTTTAGCTGTATCCCTGACCTCTACACATCAAATGCCAGTAGCACCCCTTTTATCCCTGGTAGTGACAGAAACATCCCTAGGCATTGCGTATGTCTCCTGAGGGGCAAAGTGGCTGCAGATTGAGATCCACAGAGCTAGGGAAGCCTGAATTTACCTGCCTTATTCATGTGAAGATAGGGCAGTTATTTTGAGGCTATAGCCACTGCCTGAAACACAAATACTTGGCTTAAAGAAGCTTCACTTGGCATTTCCAAGTGAGAGCTAGCAGAACCTCTTCTTCTCTGGTTTCACCAAAGACCCCCGCCATGGCCTCTGCAACTTCTGATGACTAGATGAAGAAATGCTTTCAGGATTGCAGTAGGAGGGATGTAAATTGTTTCAAACCCCTAGTTAACCTGGAATTGCCTCTCCTTATAGAAATATTGATAGAAATGGAAGGTTGGTTCCCTGTTCTAGAAGAATGGCTGTATCTAGAATGTATCCTCCTCTGATGGGGAAGTATCTAGAGCAGATCTAGTATGATATTTTAAGTCAGGATTCTAGTCTTAGGTGAGAATGATCCCTTTCAGTGTTAAACTTCTCAATTTTCATATCCATAGTGAAACCATAGTACTGAAAATATACAGAAATTTAGAGGTCCAAATTTGCAACTTCACTGTGTTCTTGTGATGTTCTTATAATAATCCTCTCGATTCTAGAAGTGAAGCCCATTTCACTCTTCCATTTAGAATAAACTGTTGAAAGGGTGCACTGTTTGTGTCCGTGATGACGCTAGATAACGTGCTAAGTCACTTCAGTCACGTCCAACTCTTTGTGACCCAGTGGACTGTAGCCTACCAGTCTCCTGTGACCATGGGATTCTCCAGGCAAGAATACTGGAGTGGGGTGCCATTTCCTACTCCAGGGGCTCTTCCCAACCCAGAGATCGAACCTGTGTCTCTTATGTCTCCTGCGTTGGCAGGCGGGTTCTTTACCACCAGAGCCACCGTAGCGACGACACCAGATGTAAGTGACTCATTAACAGGAAAGGGCTCTTTCCATCACTACTTAACTTCAATAAGAAAAGCCAGAGAACCTTGAGAACTGCAACTATGCCAAACCAGCACTGCTTATAAGATTAAGCTTTTTTGAAATCAGCTAATTGAAAGCAATTTTAAAACAAACAACTTTCTAGCTCATCAGGAAAATCATAGGTATAAATTATCAGTAGTTACATGTATTATCCTAGAAGAATAATTTTCAAAATATAACACACTGATTGTTTATCTAACCTGTTCTACTCATGAGACTTTTTAAAAAGTCAAGACTGGATTTGGAGATATTTTATAGAATGACTAGTGGCAGTAATAATAGGCACTGACAAATGAAAATGGCCATGTATAGTTTATACGGAATAATAAAAATCCCACTATGCTCATGACAGAAGAAAGTTAAGTAGAATAGCTATATTTGGAGAATACTTTGGAGCCCCAAGGAAAAACGTTTTCATGGTTTGAGACAGACTGTTGGGAAGCTGAACTCAACCCAAGAAAATAACCTTTTCCAGTTGTTAAGTTCAGGTTTACAGAGCAGTGTTCTGTGCATAATCTCATTGGATTCTCACAATCATCCTTACAGCTAGAAAAGGTAGTTGCAATTTTCATTTTCATTTTTGAATAAGGGAGCAGAGCAGCCCCTGTGAGTTTACTGAAGTTTTACTACTGGTAAGTACTAGATTGTTAACCAGGACACAGACTCCTTGACCAGAACTCTTTCCAATCCACCACAGCCTTCCACAAAGCTACTGTGAGTTATGTTTATTCCATTTCACATTCTGCTCTTTTGTGGGGATCCCAATCCTAGTTCCTGCTCCTACCCCCACTAGGACAGCTACAGTGCACAATTTAGGGCATCATTTATTTTGCATACTCCCTGGTGTATTGCAAGTAGAGGATTCTGGAGTAATACCATGTATGTGGACCATATGAAATTCCGTCCATCAGGGAAGTTTTTACCTGTGTTAATTACAACTGTACAGTAGTACAGTGGGTGAGTGGAATGGCTCTCTAGCCTGGAAACTTTAAAAGAATCATTCTTTCCCCTCCTTTTCCCCTTCAGTATTATTCCACTTAAAATACCATACAACTCTATGATACTAGTTGTGGAAATAGCCACTCAGGTTCTGCAGAATTAAAAAGAGACACTACTCTTTCTGTTCATTTGGTTATAGAAAGACCCTGCTACCTGACAATCATTTCATCTTTTATAAGATGATGTAATTTTGTTCTTTTGAATTTGGTTATTCTGGAAAAGACACATTTTTATCATTACAAAAACTTATTGTTATCTATCTCTGAACCATCCCCCAAAAAAAGAAATGCAAAAAGGCAAAATGGTTCTCTGAAGAGGCCTTACAAATAGCTGAGAAAAGAAGAGAAATGAAAGGCAAAGGAGAAAAGGAAAGATATACCCATTTGAATGCAAAGTTCCAAAGAAGAGTAAGGAGAGATAAGAAAGCCTTCCTTAGTGATCAGTGCAAAGAAATAGAGTAAAACAATAGAATAGGAAAGACTAGAGCTCTTAAGAAAATTAGAGATACCAAGAGAACATTTCATGCAAAGATGGTCACAAAAAAGGACAGAAATGGTATGGACCTAACAGAAGCAGACGATCGGAAGAGGTGGCAAGAATACACAGAAAAACTATACAAAAAAGATCTTCATGACCCAGATAACCATGATGGTGTGATCACTCTCCTAGAGCCAGACATCTTGAAATGTGAAGTCAAGTAGGCCTTAGGACGCATCACTATGAACAAAGCTAGTGGAGGTGATGGCATTCCAGTTGAGCTATTTTAAATCCTAAAAGATAATGCTGTGAAAGTGCTGCACTCAATATGCCAGCAAATTTGGAAAACTCAGCAGTGGTCACAGGACTGGAAAAGGTCAGTTTTCATTCCAATCCAATGCCAAAGAATGCTCAAACTACCACACAATTGCACTTATCTCACATGCTAGTAAAGTAATGCTCAAAATTCTCCAAGCCAGGCTTCAACAGTACATGAACCGTGAACTTCCAGATGTTCGAGCTGTATGTAGAAAAGGCAGAGGAACCAGAAATCAAATTGCCAACATCCGTTGGATCATAGAAAAAGATAGAGAGTTCCAGAAAAACATCTACTTCTGTTTTATTGACTATGCCAAAGTCTTTGACTATGTGGATCACAACAAACTGTGGAAAATTCTGAAAGAGATGGGAATACCAGACCACCTGACCTGCCTCCTGAGAAATCTGTATGCAGGACAGGAAGCAATAGTTTGAACTGGACATGGAACAGTAGAATGGTTCCAAATCAAGAAAGGAGTATGTCAAGGCTGTATATTGTCGCCTGCTTATTTAACTTTTATGCAGAGTATGTCATGAGAAATACTGGGCTGGATGAAGCACAAGCTGGAATCAAGATTGCCAGGAGAAGTATTAATAACCTCAGATAAACAGATGATACGACCCTTATAGCAAAAAGTGAAGAACTAAAGAGCCTCTTGATGAAAGTGAAAGAGGAGAGTGAAAAAGCTGGCTTAAAACTCAACATTCAGAAAGCTAAGATCATGGCTTTGGGTCTCATCACTTCATGTCAAATATATGGGGCAACAATGGAAACAGTGACAGACTTTATTTTGGGGGGCTCCAAAATCACTGCAGATGGTGACTCCAGCCATGAAATTAAAAGACGCTTGCCCCTTGGAAGAAAAGCTATGACCAACCTAAACAGCATATTAAAAAGCAGAGACGTTACTTTGCCAACAAAGGTCCATGTAGTCAAAGCTATGGTTTTCTCAGTGGTCATGTATGGATGTGAGAGTTGGACTGTGAAGAAAGCTGAGTGCTGAAGAATCGATGGTTTTGAACTGTGGTGTTGGAGAAGACTCTTAAGAGTCTCTTGGACAGCAAGGAGATCCAACCAGTCAATCCTAAAAATCAGTCCTGAGTGTTCACTGGAAGGACTGATGCTGAAGCTGAAACTCTAATACTTTGGCCACCTGATGCGAAGAACTGACTCATTGGAAAAAAACCTGACAGTGGGAAAGATTGAAGACAGGGGCAGAAGGGGATGACAGAGAATGAGATGGTTGGATGGCATCACCAACTCGATGAACATGAGTTTGAGCAAGCTCCAGGAGTTGGTGATGGATAGGTAAGCCTGGCATGCTGCAGTCCATGGAGTCGGAAAGAGTCAGGCACGACTGAGCAACTAAACCGAACTGATCTGTGAACCATATATTTTCAAGGAGTATTAGAGATGAACTATTAAAAATCATATTTTTCCTAATTACTCAGGTGTCTTTTATACTATTTTGTTGTACCCCACTCCAATTAAAAATACACTAATATGCTCTCGTGTTTCCCCAAAGTTATTTGTCCTGTTTTCATAAGTGATCAGGTTTGTGGGAATAAAAAATGCGTGTAAGAAATATAGTGACTAGGGTAGTGTGTAGTTTAACCAATCAGCCCTGGTGGGCACTAAGGCCGATTAAGATGGGAGGAGAAAGACCTGCCAGTGTAAGCTTCATTTTCCGCACCTGGTCTGGTTTCTGTTGTAAGAATTTGATTTCTATTATAAGTATAAAACAGACAACTAAGTAAGAATAAGAATGCCACAACTTTTCACTTTTATACCATTGTATACCTTTTCAAAACATCCTCTTATATAGTGTGTGTCATTTTATTGTTGCATAATATAGTATGGAAGGCAGAATGGGCAGTCTTATTATTTCCGTTTTCAGTTCCCTTCAGTTCAGTCACTCAGTCGTGTCTGACCTTTTGCAACCCCATGGACTGCAGCATGCCAAGCTTCCCTGTCCGTCTCCAACTCTTGGAGCTTACCCAAACTCATGTCCATTGAGTCGGCAGACTAGGAACATGAGGCTCAGAGAAATTATGTGAGAGAATTGCCCGAGTTAGTAAGTTATACGCAGAGTCTTCTTTATTTTCGTTGTTGTTCAGTCGCTAAGTAATGTCCAACTCTTTGTACCCTGTGGGCTGCAGAACGACAGGCTTCCCTGTCCTTCACTATATCCCAGAGTTGACTCAAATTTATATCCATTGAGTCGGTGATGCTATCTAACCATCTCATCCTCTGTTGCCCCCTTTTCCTATTGCCTTCGATCTTTCCCAGCATCAGGGTCTTTTCCAGTGAATCAGCTCTTCGCATCAATTGACCAAAGTACTGGAGCTTCAGCCTCAGCATCAGTCCTTCCAATGAATATTCAGGGTTGATTTTCTTTAGGATTGACTGGTTTGATCTCCTTGGAGTCCAAAGGACTCTCAAGAGTCTTCTCCAGCACCACAATTTGAAAACGTCAGTTCTTTGCTGCTCAGTCTTCTTTATGGTTCAACTCTCACATCCATACATGAATGCTGGAAAAATCACAGCTTTGACTATATGGACCTTTGTCAGCAGAGTGATGTCTTTGCTTTCTAATATACTATCTAGCTTTGTCATAACTTTCCTTCCAAAGAGCAAGCATCTTTTAATTTCACGGCTGCAATTACCATTGGTAGCAATTCTGAATCCCAAGAAAATAAAATCTGTCACCACTTTCACCTTTTCCCCTTCTGTTTGCCATGAAGTGTTGGGACCCAATGCCTTGATCTTAGTTTTTTTATGTTGAGTTTCAAGCCAGTTTTATCACACCCTACCGTGGACATAGGTATCCTTACTTTGAGCTCTGCGTGCAGGTTTGTTTAATGTCTTTCAGAAGTGTGTGAGAGGTAGCTTGGAGAGACAAGTGAATAAGCTTCTAGGAGAAATTAAACCACGAGTCTATCTAGATTTGAGTCAAGATCCCTGGAATTTTTATGTCTCAGCTTTGATCATGGTTTTTTTTCACTATAAAGAGAAAGCAAAAAGTTGAAGCAGAATAACACTATAGCAAGGGATTGGAAGAATTTTTCAACAACTTTGAAATTAAATTAAGTTTAGAGCCATCCTGATAGTTGTAAGGTACTGTTGTGCAGTATATATTTGGAAGAAGGAAATGTTATGAGGCCTTAGTTCACATCTAATTAATCTCTCAGAGTAATTTGTTTACTGGATTGTCTTGCCAAACCCACGAGTTACTTTCTGCAGGGGTGAGAGTTCATCAGTGAAGCGATTTATTATGTTTCTATTACACTGCATATCAATCCTGCTCATGGAAAATGTTAATGGTATCCCTTATATATCATTCATCTTCCACCTCCCCCGTTCATTATTCCCATCCCCCTTAAGGAGTTCTTGTATCACAGAGGGACATCTCATTAGGAATATACCAAGGTCAGTGAATGATATGGCTCTGTTTGTTGCTGCAGAATTTTTAAAAGGCAGTCATTACTCAGAATTGCAGGAAGGAATTAGCATTTAACTAAGAAAGTATTACAAAGTCTTGAAAGCGGATCTTTTCATAGCTTCAGTGAGAAAATTCTGAGAGACAGAAATTTGTTTTTATTTTCATATCCCTTAACTGTACCAGCTCTTCCTTCTTTAATCATACAATGCCCTGCTGTGTAGAAGGATCTGTGGGCCTCTCACTGTGATACTGAGGCCCTGACTTTAAAAAGTTATGAACTATTTCTGGCATACATAAAGCTGCAAGAATGCTATAATGAACACTCAGATAGACTGATGAAATAGAATAGATCCCAGAAATGACCCACAAATAAATGGAAACTTAATATTTTGGATTTCTGGGTTGCTGTTTTGTTATTTTAACTGAATAATGGATCTTCCTGCTACTTTTGGGCATGATGCAGACCCAGGACCACTGGGTTCTTGAGACATCATCTCCCAGTAAACTCCCCATGTTGATCGTATGTGCTAAGTCACTTCAGTCATGTCTGACTCTTTGTGATCCTGTGGACTCTAGCCCACCATGCTCCTCTGTCCATGGAATTCTCCAGGCAAGAATACTGGAGTGAGCTGCCATTTCCTACTCCAGGGGATATAGTCAGGATATAATAAAGATATGTTACTGACAGTGATCAAAGTGCTTCACATTCTACAACAACGGCACGACACACGCCCTTGATTATATTTTTAGAAAATATTTATCTTGACAAAATATTCTGGTCACTGTGTGATATTGTAAGACTGTTTGACATCTTGCATTGAAATACTCACCATGATATCATCAGTTAAAAGCCCCCAGAACAGGGAGGAAACTAGTGGAAGTGGTCGTAGGAGATTGTATCTGCCTTCATAGAGGTGCATGGGTGGATCTCAAGAGGAACTGACGTGAGCATCAGGCGAGCCACTCTTTTGCTTGAAGATGAGCCTTGAAGCCAGGATTTCATGTAGGATCATGTTTCTCTCTATTCCTTCTTACAAGGTAGCCATCCTGTTTGTGTTGTAGGTCTTCACTCAGCAGAGACTCAAACTTTTTTATTCTCAAACCTAGAAGAAACTTTTCCTTTTGTCTCAATCTACAGTAGAGACAATCTTGGTTCTTTGTGGCTCTGAATGGCAGGAAATCCTAAGAAAAGATGCTCTTACCCTAACATATTGGAGGCTTGCTACTCACCAAACTGGTAGGTGCTTCTTGGGAGAAAGATTTCTGCAAATAGAACCCTCCCCATGGAGTGAAGAGTGACTTTTTTTCTAGTTTATTCCACCTTTTGTTTCCTTTATTCCATTATAGTTTATAAAGTGTCTTTCCTTTATGCCACCCCTGCCTATTCTCTTCCCCTCTCTATAGCCTTGTTTTGAAAAAATAGATTACATCCCACATAACTCCTAAATTCAGGAAGGGAATAGTTTCCACTGCACATAACCTCAGATTAAAGATACTCCACTATAAATTTTTGTTTCATCCCTCAGCCATTAGATTTAAGTAACTCGAGTAACAACTATACTTCCTCATCCTCCAACGCCACTTTTTAAAAATTATATATGGTCACTAAATTAAAGAATGGGCCATTGAGAGCTTAGAGTTCTAGAGTTATTCATAGGATGAATGTCTTACTTTTGTTTTGAGTATGAGTTAACAATACAGATGGCCTTTCAGTTGAAACTTTTCCTGGATGAGATGTAAGAGTGATTCAGTCTATGTCTTTATAACACAACTGGTGGGGAAAAAAGAGACAAACACCCATGTTTGCATTATTCTAAATAGAGTCAATTAACAACAAATCATCTGGTTATTTTAGTATTATGTAAAAACACAGATTTTAAGTTACTTTCAGTGACTCCGAAGTTTTTTTTTTTTTAATTATCTATTTACTTCTTTGGTGAACAAACTTATCTTTGTCCTTTTCTATAATTTCCCCTTAAAATATTTTCTCCTGGACTTCTTTGGTGGTCCAGTGGTTAAGAGAATCTGCCTGCCAGTGCAGGGAATACAGGTTCAGTCTCTGGTCTGGGAAGATTCCACAAGCTGCGGTGCACCTGAGTCCATGCGCCACAGCTACCGAAGCCTGTGCACCCTCGAGCCCATGCTCTGCAATGAGAAGCCCATGCGCCACACCTAGAGTAGCCCCTGCTCACTGAAACCAGAGAATAGCTGTGCTTCCTAATGTGTTCATCTGACCTGCCGTGTCTTTTTTGATTTTCTGTCTGGATAATCTCTTTACTGGTGTAAGTGGGGTGGTGAAGTCCCCTACTATTATTGCATTACTGTCAGTTTCTCCCTTTAGGTTGTTAATATATCCTTTATGCATTTGGTGCTCTTATGTTGGGTACATATTTATTTACAAATGTTATTGCTTCTTGTTGGATCTACCCCTTTGCTATTATGTAATGCCCTTCTTTGTCTTTTGTTACAGTCTATTTTGAAGTTTGTTTCGCCTTCTGTGGGTATAACTACAACTTTCTTTTCATTTCCATTTGCATGGACTATGTTTCTCCTTCCCTTTACTTTTAGTATGTATATGTCTTTATTTCTGAAATAAGCCCCCTATAAGCAGTATAGAGAATAAATTTTTTAAAATCCATTCACCCTCTCTGTCTTTTGAGGATTTAATTCATTTTCTTCCCTGGTGGCTCAGATGGTAAAGAGTCCGCCTGCAGTGTGGGAGATCCAGATTTGATCCCTAGATCAGGAAGACCCCCTGGAGAAGGGAATGGAAACCCAGTCCAGTATTCTTCCTTTGAGAATCCCTTGAACACAGGAGTCTGGCAGGTTATAGTCCATGGGGTTACAAAGAGTCAGACATGACTGAGCGACTAACACTCACTCATACTTATTGTCGTTTGTTCATTGTTTTCCAGCTGTTTTTGTCGTTCCTCTCTGTTTCTTTCTTCTCTTGCTCTCTTCCCTCGTGGTTTGATGGCTTTCTTTAGTGTTGTGCTTAGAGTCTGTCTCAATTTTGAGGGGCATCTAGTCTAGGCTTTTGCTTTGTGGTTGCTGTAAGGTTCTGATGTAGCATCTTATGAATTTAACAGTTTAAGTTGAAAGCAACCTAAATTTGAACTTACTCCAAAGCCTTACATTTTTATTTTCCCCTCCACCACGTTTTATGTTTTCAATATTGCATTTTACACCTTTTAAAGTTTATGTATCCCTTAGTTAATTTTTACAGTTTTAGTTAATTTTACTGCTTTTGTCTTTTAATCTTCATACTAGCTTTAAAAGTGATTAATTTGCTACCTTTACCTTATAACTACCTTTGCCAGTAAGATTTTTACTTTCACATGCTTTCTTGTTATTAATTAGTGCCATTTCTCTTTAGCTTAAAAAAGCAACTTTAACATTTCTTGTAAGGACATTTTACTAGTGATGAACTTCTTTAGCTTTTGGTTGTTTGGAAAACTTGTTCTCTCTCTTTCCATTCTGAATGATAACCTTGCCAGGTAGAGTATTATTGGTTGGAAGTTTTTTTCTTTGCACAGTTTGAATATATTGTGCCACTCCTTTGTAGCTTGCAAAATTTCTGCTAAAAAATTTGCTGATACTTTATGTATATAATAAGTTGTTTTTCTCTTGCTGCTTTCAGGATTTTTCTGTAACTTTTGCTATTTTAATTATAATGTGTCTTTGTGTGAGTCTCTTTGAGTTCATCTTATTTGGAGATTTCTGGCTTCCTGCACCTGACTGTCTGTGTCCTACCCCAGGTTAGGAAAAATTTCAGCCATTATTTATTCAAATAAGTTATCTGCCCATTTCTCTGTCTCTCTTCTTCTTCTGGGACCTCTACGGTGCAATTGTTACTGTGCTTGATGTTGTTCCAAGTGTCCCTTAAGCTATTTTTCCTCTTTTTAATTCTTTTTTCTTTTTACTGCTCTTTGTGGTTGGGTTCCATTGCCCTGTCTTCCAATTACTGACCCATTCTTCTGTTTCATCTAGTCTGCTGTTGAATCCTCTAGTATATTTTTCATGTTAGTAGTCATGTTCTTCATATCTGTAACTTCTATTTAATACTTTCTTATATTTTCTTTATCTTTGTTGAAGTTCTCACTATGTTCATTTATTCTTCTCCCTAAGTTCAGTGAACATACTTATGATCATTATTTCAGTTTATCAGGTGATTATTTATCTCTGTTTCATTAAGATCTTTCTCTAGGTTTTACTTTTTTCTTTTGTTTGGAACATACTACTCTGTTTTTTTTTTTTTTTTTTTCATTTTGCTTGACTCTGTTTCTCTGTATTAGGCAAGACAGCTTCCTCTCGCAATTTTGAAGGAGTGGCCTTGTGTAAGTGGTGAACTTTATCATTCAACCTGCCCTAGTTCCTGATTGTCCCTTGTACCTTTATGATTGTCTAAGCAGTCTGATTTATTATTTATATGTTCCTGTTGTTGAGAGTATGCCAAGACCTGTCAGTGTTCCAAGGGGAGGGATCTCATTTAACACCAGTTTCAGGCTGATTAGAAGCCAGACCCTCAAGCAGCAGCTTTTAAAGTATATAAATATGTATAGTCCCATGGGGTGAAATCATAAACTCTGCTGATTTCCATATCAGGAGATCTGGAGATGGTGTCCCCTGGGTGACAGTTACAAAAATAGAACTCCAGATGAGTATTTACAGTCTTTACTGGAAGGTATCAGTGAGCTGGAGTGAGGCCAAGGGAGTGCTCAAGGATAGTGTCTCCCTGCTTATGTTACCTGGCAGTGCCTCTGTAGTGTCTAGATGTATGTATGGCAAGTCTGAAGTCTATCTCTTATGTGGAAGCTCTGAGACAAATAAATAGGCCTTTTTAGCATGAAAACGACTGAAGTGACTTAGCAGTAGCAGCAGCATGAAGACTGGGGATGTGTTTTACTTTGCTTTCTGTGCGGTACCCTGAGAGTAGTGGCCTGCCAAGAACTGTCCTTCTGATTATTACAATCACATAGAGCCCAGACACACAAGCCTCCTCGACCACCAGGGCAGGTGATCTAGAAATGTCCCCTGTGTTGACTTGCATGCCCACTGGCTTTAACAAGGTAACTGGAAAGTGAAGGGGGCAGAGCATGCTCTCTGAGTTCAGCAGTGCAGCAGGAGGGTACTTTGTCTGTCTGTGCCCTTGGCTTTAGCAAAGGAGCTAGAGAGCGTCGTGACTGCCCATGCTTGTCCGCTGCAATCTGGGAGCAAGAAAGTGCTGCAACTGCCTGTACTTGCTGGCTTTAGTGAGATAGCAGGATAGTGTGGCACCTCCTTGCCCCCAAAGGCCTTAGCAAGACAGCAGGAGGGTGTCATGTCCACACACACCCACTTGTGCTAGTAGGGTAGAGTGAGAGTGCAGAAATGGTGTTTGCCAGTGCCTCCGCCTCTGGAGAGAGTCCCAGCTATCCCCTGCCCCTCCAGCAGATCCTCAGTTAGCAAATGGATCTGCTTCACATACAGCCCAGGCACTTTGCAAATTGCTTCTTTGGCACTGGGTCCTGGGGCAAACGAGACTGCCTATGAGCCCTTTAAAGGGAAAAACTCAGTTCCCTATAACCCTTAGGTTCTGTTGAACATAACCCTTGTTGGTTTTCTAAGCCAGATGTTTTGGGGTAAGTCCCAAGGGTTACTCCTCTGAGAGACGCTCCAGGTTTGTGAGATCCTGTCCTGTTGTGAGCCACCATGCCAGGGATTAGATCCTGTATGTCCCTCTTTCCTCAAACCCAGACCATTTTCTCCTTATAGTAAAGCTTGCCCCTTTATCCAGTAAACCTTACCCTTAAACTCTATAACAAATAGCAGCTACCTAAACAGATTTCCAATTTAGACACCAAAGGAATACGAGTGAAATATGATCTCAGTCTGCTTGGACATCCATGTGTTATAACATAATTTGTTAATTAAGACAAAGTTATAATATGAATAATTTTATATCTGTGGTTACCATGAAACCTGTTCATTAATCTCTCTCCTGAAATTCAGAAGTATTCAGAATTTGGATATCTTTTTGGTATAGCATGAGGTGGCATCCAAGTATGTAAAGTTTATGTTCAGAGAATGCCCTATTCAAAGTGTGTGTACATTTAAAACTGGATAAATATTGGCAGATTTCATTTCCATAGGCAGTTGTACTGATTTGCACCCACTAGCCATGTATGAGAGTGCCAGTTTCTTCCACACTTAACCAGCATAGTATGTCAGCAAACTTTAACATTTGCTAATCTGGTAGATGAAAAATGTTCACTTTTTAAAGAATTCAGTGATCAATTCTGTCTTTATTCTTCCTCAGTCGCTCTGTTCTCCCTGCCACATTCCTTTCTCTTTTTGTCCATCATCTAGTGGTTTCATTTGAGATTTTAGATTGCTTAAAGTCTTTTATTGGGAAGCATGCATATAGAAAAGATGATCTAGAAGAATCCAAAGCTAAGACATTTATGGGAAGCTGAATTCAAAGATCATGAAAAAAGCAACAAATTATCCCCAAGAGTTAGTCGTTGGCAAGATATTGATTCAACACATGGTTGACCTAAGATTCCTAGGTTTTTAGAGTGAGATTTTATGACATGAAGCCTCAAGAATATTGAAGAATTGATAAAGCCTTATGGTTAGCTTGTCCCGTTGTGACCAATAAATATGTTTTTGGCCTCAAATGGCCTAAAATTTAAATGGGTGTGAATAACAAGTCCAGTATACCCACTAATAATCTAGGGAAGCTTTAAATGCATAAGTGAACCTCATTTCTGGCTTTGGAGGGAAGCTGAGGATGCCTTGGATTCCTGTAAGCTTCCTCAAGACCAATATCCAGTCTTCTGGTTATATATAATCCCTCATGGCACCAGAGAAGGCCAAGCCCAACATAAGCATTTGCTCCTTGTCAGTTTAAGACATGCTATAAACTAAGTGGCTGTGGATTCAGGGCCAAAGCTCTGAGTTCCTTTTGTGCCTTTAGGTCACCCTCATGTTCTGACTTTGGCTGGAAAGCCCCTGCCAGGCCTGCATAGGGAACACTGAGTTGACCTTTTCTGCCTTTGTCCTCCATTTGTGTGCACTTTGCAAGAACTGTCCACTCTTTTTGAAAACAGTAGAGTCAAGGTGAGTGACTCTTCAGTATTTGTCTAGCAGGAAAATTTATTCATTGTTTAAACTTTTTTTCAGCCAGGATAGCATAGTGATTAATAGTATGGGCTCTGAAACCAGATGGCTTAGGTTTGAATTATGACTCTCGGGAGTCTGCCACTCAACATGTTATTTACACTGTGTCTTGGTTTCCTCATCTGTAAATGAGGATAATTAAATATACACACATACATACATATGTATGTGTGTAGCTTAACAGAGCACCTGCTGCTGCTGCTGCTGCTAAGCTGCTTCAGTTGTGCCCAACTCTGTGCGACTCCATAAATGGCAGCCCACCAGGCTCCCCCATTCCTGGGATTCTCCAGGCAAGAACACTGGAGTGGGTTGCCATTTCCTTCTCCAGTGCATGAACGTGAAAAGTGAAAGTGAAGTCTCTCAGTCATGTCCGAGTCTTTGTGACCCCATGGACTGCAGCCTACTAGGCTCCTCGGCCCATGGGATTTTCCAGGCAAGAGTACTGGAGTGGGTTGCCATTGCCTTCTCCAACAAAGTACCTACCTTATAGTAAATGGTTTTGTATGCTTATTGTTATTATTATTACTATTTTTACTTCACACACTGTAAGGATAAGTAAAAAAGATGCTTATTACCTACAACTCTTGCAAACATTTTATACATATAACTTCATTCACAATGGGCTTCTCTGGTGGCTTAGACAGTAAAAAATCTGCCTGCAATGCAGGAGACCTGGATTTGCTCCCTGGGTTAGGAAGATCCCCTGGAGAAGGGAATGGTAATGCGCTCCAGTATTCTTGCCTGGAGAATTCCATGTATAGAGGAGCCTGGTGGGCTACAGTCCATGGGGTCATAAAGTTGGGTATGACTGAGCAACTAACATACTTCACTCACAGTAACTTCATGGATGCTATCATCCTCTTTTTATATAAGGAAACTGAGGCACAGAGAGGTTAAATGAATTATTCAAGGAACTTACCTAGGTCAGAAAATGGCCCAGCTGGGATTTGAAGTTAGATTCTAGAGCCTGCAGTTGTAATCACTGTGCTGTGCATGAAACTTTTCTTCATAGAGCACACAATCTAGTGACTCCAGCATGCTAGCAGCAGTAATACCAGCAATAGCAGTAAAAGTACTGATACCAGCCTAGTGGTGTAGAGTGCATTACCCTCTACCTCACATACCTTATGAGGGAATGGATGAGGAAATAGTGCAACAGCTGCCATGGTGGCTACATATAGCTGAGCCATAATTTGAATCTAAACCCATCTGACTTTAGTGTCTTGGGCCTTAACACCACCCTGAATGTCTCCAGCTTGGTTTCCATGTCCTGGATCAGGTGGCCTGAGTATGTCAGACATACATCAGTGTGGGTTCAGTGGTCTTGGAAGCTTTCTTTTTACCTTCTACCTTTAGCTCTAGCTTCCCTGATCCTTTCTGGGAAGGCTTTTTTTTTTTTTTTTTTAAGTCCCAAAGAAGGTTAAAATATGAATTCTCTTATGACACATCATAGTAGATATCGTCAAGTCTTTTGATTGCTTGTTTTGTTTTCGTTGAGTGTCAGCTTAAGATCCTCAATATGAATGAATTTAAGGGATTTTCTTAAACTTGAATCAAATATTTATTAAGCCAAGACCACAATTTTGGATCTGTTGGGGGTTATAGGTAAGAAGCTAATACTAAGAAGTCTAGAGTTCTCTGAAGATGATGAGGACACTGGGCCTCTGAAGAAGTGCAAAGGCAGTGCAGATCTTATCAAAGCTCGCTTTAATACTATTTCTGGGACAAGCAAATTGATCTAGATGGGACGAAAATGGGAAATACACACTTTGAAGTCCCCAGGAGCCCAGACAGGATGCTCTCACTGACAGAGGGCAGAAGGGACCCAGCAAGAAGCAGAGTTCTTGGACATAACATCCTTTATGCCAAGAACATAGTACTTAGGGGGAAATTCCACTTCTTCTGAATGAAAAGAAGTATTCTTCTATGTGATCCCTTGGAAATGTGGGTTTTCCTCTCTTCACTACTTAATTAGTGAAGACACCTGAACATTTAGGTTTTTATGTTTTTAGTATTTTTATATTTTGGCAATACTATTCCTCAGTAATTCCCAAATAATTTTGAAATAGTAATATATTTTCATGTCCCCTTTCTTCATATATTTGAATTTTAAAGCCATGTATGGAAATACACAATTTTATATTATCTTCAATATTTTATATTTATATATAAATATATATTCATACAAGCATACATATATACTTACATTTGTTTTATCTTAAAACCTTTGTGAAGGAGAAAAAGACATTATTCATTATGAATGCTATCTAAGATTAGATTTTTCAGGAATTTTTGTTTTTCATTTTTGAGATAAATTCATTAAACTGAGCTATTTTATAGGTGATATTTGTCTCCTTTATATAATGGAGTAATGTATCCCCATAGAACCTGAGCTTAAATTGACACATTGCAGTTGTGACAAATATTAATATTTGGATTATTAAGAAGCATAAAAAACTAGCTTAGATATGAATATTTGTGATTAGTCCACAGAAATAAAGATAAAGCCAACCTTGAAATTTTGTTTGAAGAAAGTTGTGAGGGAGAGCCTTCCTACCAACTTTGTTTTAACATAGACATGTGGATATAGATGTTTCTGTCAAAATTAAGTCATTGGTAACTCCATTTGAAGACCTGTCGATTTCATTTTGTTTCTGGGGAGGGAATACAGGTCTTTTAGGGTGAGGCCCTTTGGCCTGGCAGGCTGCCATGCAAGATTTGGCTGTGAAGTACTCAGGCTTTTTGAAAAGGAGAATTAGTATATCTCTTTTGGCCATGATTTTAAAACATAGGACTTCATAAATATTGTGAAATGTCATCATGTTTTTTGCATCATAGTAAAAAGTTCTGCAGGTTACCAGGAACAGGACACTAAATTGTAAGGTCCTTGAGGGAAGGACAATCTTATTTATTTCTTTCCTCCCTAATATCAGAAACACACCTCATATATAGTTGGTGCTCAATAAATATTTCTTGAATTGAATTTAGTTTAAATTAGTGAATAGCCAGTTTTAAGAAGATAAATGTTCCATGAAATTTTACTTATCTTTTCAATTTGGCTTAAGGGATAGATATCTTACTGAACCACTTTGGGATGTTGGGATGGGGAGACTAAGGGAGGATTGCCCTTCTCTTCTGTTGACCTTCATTCATTCTCATTTCAGTAGATACTAATTGAGAACATTTATTTTTCTCACCCTTCTCTCTCTTTAATTAACTAATTGATTTTCCAAATATTCATTAGACATATGTTTTATATCAAGGATTGCATGGGACCACAAAGGTGTAATACTTTCTTCCGAAAGGAGGCATGTCAATAAATTAATTGTTGCAAGTTGCCTTGAGAAGAAGGATTTATCTACATGGTATTAACTGTTCTTCTGTCATTTTTTCCCCCTTTCCTATCTTTATTCTTCCTCCCTCTGAGAAGAAGAATTCTTACAGGGTTTGTGAGAGTAGAGGAGAAGTCCAAATCTAACATGCTGTGATCAGACATTGTCTAGCTAATCAGCTGTGTTTCACTGAGGCAAATGCATTGAGAGTTTATTAGTGAATGAAATGTGAAGTTTATCTGCAAGTGGTCTAAAATTCATTGGTCAATTACCTGGCTCTAAGTAAGTGTAATACAAAACGAGGATATTGGTATATGGTATAAACAGGGATAGATAAGTCTCTGGATGTATTTAAGGGCCAGAGAGAGCACTTCTGTGTGTATGGTGAAGGTGGAGGGAGGAAGAAAGGGTTGGAGGAAGAAAAGTGAAGACTTCATGGAAAAAATGGTCAGCTGTGTGCTGTGTAATAGAATGGGGTACCTTGGGACTGTCACCTCACAAAGGAATGTGACTGTGTATTTCCATCTTAGGAATATGGGTACTCAATGAATATTTATCTCACATATGCGAACCTTATGTTGTTGCACTTTTTTTTCTTAAGTCGTCTATTGTCTTCTAACTTTTAATGTGGCTGTTAATACAACTGTATTTTCAGCTCTATGAGGATAGAGTTCACATTGTGTGCTTTATGTTATTCGTAGCAGGGGATTTTCAAACTGTTTCCTAGGCACTAAAGGATTTAGTTGGAAGTATTTTCACCAATTAGGTTTTAGATCTATTTGGAAATTGCTGATTTTTTTTTTCTATTTTGTCTGTAAGGATATTATTTCAGAATCCATTTGCCTTTTCCTCTTTTATCTCAAAACTTTTTATCACTTTCGCTTAATGGTGGTTCTATACAGTATTGGCTGTGCATATTTTCAAGACTCTCACTTGAAAGTAAAATATATGTTTTATCCCCAACCTGAATAATGGATAACAAAACAAAAAATTGATCACGTTTTTGTAGCTATCAATATGAGCATAGTAAACTAATATTATTGCTGTTACCTATTAGCAGTGTTTTAGATTTTTCTTTCCTTGCTTCCACTTAACATGAATTATTAGCTGCAAACTAGTACAATTATTGCTCTTTCAAAATCGAAACTTAGTCATATTTTCTTGGTCAGACCAATCCTATTAAACAATTGCAAGTTGACTGCCAAGTGTATGCAGTGTATACTAGAAACTTGTAGATGGTGTGGAGGTGAGAAGTAGAGAGCCCCTGTCTTCTAGGGGTTCATTACCCAGCATGGAGGACACATCTATAAATCATAACAGTATCAGTCAGACTGTGCCAGATGCTACAAATAAAGAGCAATGTGCATCTGTGGGAATTGAAGGGAAAGAAAGAATAATCTACACAGAGATTATATAAATTCATAGGTTTATTTGGTTAATGAAGTTGTTCAATGATGCCTAAAATCCTGTCTATGCATAGTGCCAGGCATATGTTATAGTGCCTTCTTGGACCATGTTGAATAGTAGTACATGTTAATATTAAAAAAAAAATCTGAAACTCAATGAAAGAATATACAGTGGAAAGTAGGTCTATTAACACATTCTGTCATCTTTCCTCTCTAGAGATACCTGCTTTTCACAGTTTCCTGTGTCTGATTAATTGTAAAAGATTTATTTCTGGAAGATCCTTTTAAAATGTCATTGAATTCAATCCTACATAATAAACATTCTACAAATGTGCCAGGTGCTGTATTAGGCACTGGCAATACAAGACTGGGATTCTGATTCCTGAGAGTTCACAGTATGATACACATAAATATATAACTTGAAATAAAACATATTCAGTGATTTGGAAAAGGTATGGGATAAGTTTTCCGATAACTCAGAGGAAGAAATGGATGATTTATTGCCCTACGTTGGGGCTGGTACAGTTGTATAGAGATCATGATCCTTCAGCTGGGACTTGGGGATAGGATTTCACTAGAATGAGGTAGAAAGAACCATATGGTCAGAGAAATAGAAGACAGAATACATGCTGAGTATATCAGTAAGGCTGGAGTGTAGGATACATGTAGCAGTAAACACCTGGAGGTTGAGGCCAAATTGTTGAGGGCATTACATTTCTCATCTCATGAAGTTTAGATGTCATCCTGTATACGAATAAAGGGGAATGGTTGAAGGTGTATGAGAAAGGTAGGAATATAAAGCATATCTGTCTTTTGGAAGAATACTTTCAGTGGTCCTCTGAAGGATGGAATGGGCAGAGGAGAGAGCATAAGTTTGGGGATAGGGTTAGGATTATAACTTTGGCTACTACCTGGACAGGATGACAGGAAGGTGGCAGTGGAAATGAAGATAAGAAAGATCTGAGAGATATGACAGAAGGAGAAATATTACAGGCTCTGATGGTAACAGGAACACATTGGGCATGCTCCTATCTCAGGATCTGTACCTTTGCTAAGTGATGCTCATGGATGAATTAGACATGGTTTTGTCTAATGGTCTAGTGAGAAACAACATTTTCAGAACTCAGAGCAAGCAGTGAGAAAAAAGGGAGTCCCTAGAAACCATCAGCATTTAAATGGCAGGTGAATAAAGTCATCAGTGATAGAAGCAAAGTGATTGCTTACAACGCAGAATGAGACACAGTCTAGAACAGCGCAGTGATGAAAGTGTGAACAAGGAGAAAGTGTTCTGTAGTGTCTGATCAGTTAACACTGCTATGAGAACACAGAGTGAAGACTCGGAGAGCACTTTGGCAATTAGAAAGTCAGTGTTGGCTTCTGAGGGAGAATATGACTTACTGGGCAAGGAAAGAAAGGTCATAGTGAAGGGCCTTGAGGGGAAAGGAAATGAACTATGAACCACTGGCTATGAAATGGACATCATGAGAAGAAGCACGACTGATCATTCCATCTCTCCTCATGCTATCTACTCAGTGATAGCAACCACCTTTTGCCCAGGGTGGTTGGTAAATGTGAAACCAAAGGTGAGAGCTGGAGGAAAGAGAGTTGATTGCCTGTAGTGTGAAGGATGGTAGTTGTAAAGGATGACGATCAAGGCAGGGAGAGTAAGGGTTCTGCAGAGCTGCCTTGGGCAGTCCAGTTCTGGCAGTGAGCAGTGTCTGTCCACTGCCTTCACTGGCAAGCTGTTTTGTTGTTTCTGTTGAGTATCTAATTTTATGTATAAACTCAAATGAGATCATTTTCTCTGGATCTTTTTTTTCCCCCCAAGAAAAGTTTTGCATCCTTTCTCTTGTAAAACTTGATAGCCATTTTTCATCACAGATGGGTCTAACCCTTTCTGACCTGCATCAGTGTGAATGCAGGAGGGTTCTTGGAAAGAAGCAGCACAGTGCCAGATATTACAGAAGGCCCCTGTGTGCAACTTGAGATATACAGATTAATGGCCACAATCCTGACATGGTGTTCTGGAAACAGCGTCAGTCTACGCAAGAGGGAAGCTGAGGAGTTTGTTAGGTCACCGGAGCCTGGAACTTGAAGCGCAGCTTAGTGTACGGCATGCTGTTGTTTATAACTTTCTGTAATGTGTGATAACAAAGAGCAGTGTGTGGTAACAAAGAACACTCTGTTACCACGAGTTATTTTAACCACCAGCCTTCGGCTGCTCAGCCTTTTTTCCCCTTCTTCCTCACAGCTCCATTTCTGGCTTCATGTCTCTGTCACCCACTTCCACCTCCTCCCCAGCTGCTCCTCCTGTCTCCTTGTGTGAAGTCCTCTCTCAGGGCTGTTTCTCCTCCACCACAGGGAACCTGCTGGAGGCTTTTGGCTTCATAGCATTAGCAGTTTGCCATTATTTTCCCTCCCCTTGCACTCACATTTCTCTCAGAGGTTCTCAAAATTTAGAGAATCCCAAGATGAAGGATATTCTGTGGGCCCTCTCTGTTTAAGTGAAGTCTGGAAAAAGTGTGCATGTGTGTGTGTGTGTGTGTGTGAGTGAGAGAGAGAGAGAGAAAGATGAGCAGTTTTGAGGACTTCATAGTTGTTTTCTCTCTTCCCAGAGGACTCCATGTCTTTTTAATGCTACTAAGATAGAAACATAGAATAAGCTTTATTAAATGGACCTGGAGAAATCGGTGTGCTTTGTTTTGTAAAACCTGGCCTCAGACTCTGAATGGTATCCAAGCACTGATGATCTCCGTGTGACCCTGTAGAGAGAGATGGGCAATCAGATATGACCATGGTATACATGATGATGAACTCAGAATGGTCCAGCAGAGGCATTTTTTTTTCTCTGGGGATATTTTCTACGTGTATTGCCTCTTTTTTCTGGCATGAAATAGCAAGTGAAATCAGAAATTATTGATGTTAACACAGGGTGCCTTGAAGCAAGAGTATATGGTAAGCTTTACTGATGATCTTGCATGAATATAAACGTAGAGTGTGATTTTTTTTCTATAGCTCTCCTTGTACTTTTTGTGGTAGGTTTTTTGTTTGTTTAGTTTCTAGAACACACCTGAAATGATTTTCTTGAACCCCTTTATTCTTAAATCTTGTTGTGCATGCTTTCAGTGGTATAAATCACACCTAAAAAATAGTATAAAAGCAGTTCAAAGATTTTAATTTAAAAATCCCTGTGTATTGACTACTTGACCTTTGAAAAGTCAATTAACACCTCCATTTCCCAGTTTCTTTACCTGTGGAATGGAGGAATTGAACAGCATAAACTCTACTAAAGTCTTGTCCACTTCAAACATTCATTAATAATAGGACAAATTTGGGGCTGGATATACTGATTTTCATCTGATATTTCAATTCTCTGTGTCTGGTAGCAGCTACCTAGAGGGCTGTGGTAAGGATTATAGACTGCCAGGCTCAGCTGAAAAGAGTGGGGTATTGATTACTGATGTCTTGCCTTGAATGCAGTATTTAGGAGTGGTAGTATATATTTTGAGTTTTTGCCATTTTTTCTCTAACCCTACCAAGAGGGACCACAGGGCAATTATGTTTTCATTTTACACACACACACACACACACACACACACACACACACACACACACACA